>NC_057795.1:232268591-232617849 GCF_018294505.1 Triticum aestivum
TAATTATCGAACACTTGAATCGTGTCCGGATCCACAAAATGATCTTTACACACCGTTGTAGAGAGAATGATATTTCACAAATGCAATGTGTTGACAACTTTTTTAGATGACGTGACATGTTATTACGGTCGAATCATTATTTGAACTGTTTTCCCACAACCAGCCACAACGCATATTGCGAGGCGGTTTCTTCGACACGTATTGTCAAAGAAGAGATCGTGTCCCCTTATCACGCGATTCTCATCAATACGGGTATGGGTAATCTAACCACGCCATCAATCGTGGCGCTTAGGAAGCAAGCGATTCCCAATGGGCAAGTGAGGAGGCGCACCGCTTTCGGCGCCTCTATAAAGGGATAAGATTTCCCCATTTTCGCCCACGCCTTCTTCCTCCTTTGCCCACTCTTGCCCCCTCGAGCTCCAGCGCCCAAGCCCAAGTCTTCTCTGCACAGCTAAACATGTCCGGAGCAGGAGGCAGGTGGGTGGCTTCCACCGTCAAGGAGAAGCACATCACAAATCTTCGGGCGGCCGGATACTTGGCCGCAGACATAGCGCACCGGCTACCGGACGCCGGGCACGTCATTCCGACCCCAAGACCCCATGAGAGGGTCGTATTTGTCGCCCACTTCGTCCGTGGACTGAGATTTCCACTCCATCCCTTCGTCCACGGGCTCATGTTCTACTACGGGCTAGATTTCCATGATCTAGCCCCGAATTTCGTCCTCAACATCTCGGCGTTCATCGTCGTATGCGAGGCCTTCCTCCGCATCCGGCCTCACTTCGGCCTATGGCTGCAAACCTTCTGCGTGAAGCCGAAGATTGTAAGCGGCCAGCAAGCAGAGTGCGGAGGGGCCATGGTGGGCAAGATGCCCAACGTCACCTGGCTGGACGGTTCCTTTGCGGAGACCGTAAAATGGTGGCAATCGGGGTGGTTCTACATCACCAAGCGGCGCGGCGCCAACTGGGCGGCGGCCCCCGAGTTCCGATCCGGAGCCCCCATGCGGCTCACCTCCTGGGAAAAGAAGGGCCTGTCCTGGGGCAAATCTACATAGCTGACCGGACTCCTGATCTGCATCAAAAGCATGAAGGACAAGAACATCAAGCTTGTCAACATGATCCAGGTCATGCTCGTTCGCTGGATTCTGCCCTGCCAAAGGCGGGCATTCAATCTATGGGAGTTCGTCCCGGCCGAACACCAGAAGCTTCGGAAGCTCTACGACATGATGCACAAAGGCGCATGCAAGGTGTTGTTCAAGGCTTCTGAAGTACCTCCTCCCACATCCGAGGACTGCGGGCTTCACGCCGCACGGCCTCCTAGTCAGGTGAGTTCTCAGACTACCACTCGATTCGGTTCTTCCCAATATATTCATGGGAGAGCCTTAAGTAGCAATGCTGCCAGAAGGCCCAGCTGATGCTCTCCTGACGGAGATGCTGGTCCTGGCACCGTACAAGGTGCCGGAGAAGAAGGCCGAAAAGAAGGCCCCGGGCACCCGAAAGGGTCTCCGGCATAAGGTTGTGCCAGAAGCCTCGTCCGAAGACGATGAGGCACACTCCTCCCACGAAGGGGAGGAAGAAGAAGAAGAAGAAGAAGAAGAAGAAGCCCCATCCAGAAAGGATGAGGGGCCTGGGGAGGCGGACCAGGGGGCCGGAAAAGGCCCTCGGCGCAAGGCCATCATACCCACGTCGTTCGACGATGACAAGACAGATTTGTCACGCCCAATATGCGACCCTATCCAAAAGGAACTCGAAGGTCCCACCAAGGAGAGACCCGCATATTGAAACGCTTTTGCAAGGTGGATATCATTACATCAACATTACATAATAGATGGGGATACAAACATAAGGCATACAATGCTACACGAATACATCATCACAATACATGAGAGCATCATCCGACCATGGATGAAACACAAACAGAAACTCAAACGACATCCACCCTGCTAGCCCAGGCTGCCGACCTGGAACCTATCCCCTGATCTAAGAAGAAGCAGAAGACGAACTCCAAAACAAGCAAACATCTCTCTCGCGTCATGATCATCGCATAACCTGTACCTGCAACTGTTGTTGTAGTAATCTGTGAGCCACGAGGACTCAGCAATCCCATTACCATGGGTATCAAGACTAGCAAAGCTTACAGGGAAAGGAAGGGGTAAAGTGGTGAGGTTGCAGCAGCGACTAAGCATGATATGGTGGCTAACATACGCAAATAAGAGCGAGAAGACAGCAAGCAGAACGGTCGTGAAGCTAGCAATGATCAAGAAGTGATCCTGAACTCCTACTTACGTCAAACATAACACAGAAACCGTGTTCACATCCTGGACTCCGCCGAAAAGAGACCATCACGGCTACACACGCTGTTGATGCGTTTTAATTCGGATCAGGTGTCATGTTATCTACAACCGGACATCAACAAATTCCCATCTGCCTATAACCGCAGGCACGACTTTTGAAAGATTATACCCTGCAGGGGTGTCCCAACTTAGCCCATGATAAGCTCTCGCGATCAACGAAGGATATACCTTCTCCCAGGAAGACCCGATCAGACTCGGAACCCCGGTTTACAAGACATTTCGACAATGGTAAAACAAGACCAGCAAAGCCGCCCGATGCGCCGACAATCCCGATAGGAGCTGCACATATCTCGTTCTTAGGGCAACACCGGATGAGACATCCTACGAGTAAAACCAGACCTCAAGTTTCCCCGAGGGTGCCCTGCAGTCTACTCGGTTCGGACCAACACTTAGACAAGCATTGGCCCGGGGGGGGGCTAAAATAAAGATGACCCTCGAGAGAGCGACTCCCAAGGGAAAAGTAGGTGGTGGTGAGGCAAATGGTAAAACCAAGGTTGGGCCTTGCTGGAGGAGTTTTATTCAAAGCGAACTGTCAAGGGGGTCCCATAAATCACCCAACCGCGTAAGGAACGCAAAATCCGGGAACATAACACCGGTATGACAGAAACTAGGGTGGCAAGAGTGGAACAAAACACCAGGCATAAGGCCGAGTCTTCCACCCTTTACCAAGTATATAGATGCATTAATAATAATATAAGAGATATTGTGATATCCCAACATAATCCTGTCCACCATGGAGCAATCTTCAACTTCACCTGCAAGTAGCAACGCTATAAGAGGGCTGAGCAAAGCGATAATATAGCCAAGCAATGGTTTGCTAGGAAGGGTGCAAAAGGTTAGAGGCTGACATGGCAAATTGGGAGGCTTGATAAATAGGTGATAGGTAGCACAGCATAGCGATAGAACGAAGCAACTAGCATAGCAATGATAGTAGTGAGATCCAGGGTAGCGGTCATCTTTCCTGAAATCACACAAGGAAGAAGAACGAGTCCATGAAGAAGACAAATGGATGAAGCCGAACCAAGCGTAGACAAACGAATCCTCACGATCGCAATGAAACGGGAACTATCGAGAAGAAGCACACAACATAGTAAACACACCACACATATACAAGACATGATGCACAACCAAGCATGATGCAAAACAAGACTACATGAAGCTACTCATGGCAAGAGATGATGCAAACAAGAACAACACATCAAGGCAAGTTTAAATGAGGCCGGGAACAACATATAACAATTCAGGTAAGTCCTCAAATGCAAATTTCGAAGTTGGTCCAGATCTGAATAAACCTTATGTTCGAGTTGTTAAACACCAAGTTAAGATGCACAAAGATGATCTACACGAGATTCTAGTCAAGTTACATATAAAGTTCATTTAATTCAGAGCTACGGCCTAGAAGATATGAGCAAAACAAGTTAAACATGGCATTGATGCAAAATGCATACAAACATCAAGCAAACACCTCAAAACATGAATGCAACATGATAATATGAAACTACATGCAAAATCAAGCAAGTTACATATAGAGCACACTCAAAACAGAGCAACGGTTCAACGCATACACTCTATACAAGTTTAAAGGACAAGCTGTCCAAAACAGCAACTAGGCATATTTCAAGCATCAAAACAACATGCTACAACATCTCGACATAAAAACAAAAGGCATGGACATGATGTACAGGTAAAGCATAACAAAACATGAACACTGAGCTATCTCCATAAATCACTAGAACATGCTCAAACACACATGGCAAGATTGCAAATAATAACAGTTTCAGACTTTGCAGAAATAACATCAGGTTGCAATGTTTAGAGCTATCAAACAACATGCTACAGGAACTTATCATGGCAAACAAAGGCATGGCATGAAACTACTAATTGCATAGAACAAAAGTCCCTTACTGACCATAAGCCAAAAAGGATCAGAAGATATGATGGCACCCATGTAAACATAGCAAGTTATATGACAGATTCATACATGGCAGGAACAACAATAAGTAGGCATGTTGGTGAACTGGTAGCACTCACCACAGAGCATTACATGGCATGGCAAGGCAAACAACAGTAAGAATACATGTTTGTGAAGCTAATCATGGCAAGAGCAAGTTCATAGGGGGCATGGATCACTAACAACAAGCATGGCAACAACTGAACTTAATGTTAACAGGCTGACAACAACATTATTTAGCAACTTTGGAGCAAGGAAAGAACAAGCTACAGCAGGCTATAATTGCAAACAGGGGGATGGATGGATAGAGCATGACATGTATAACAAAACACCCTTAGTGAATGTCTCCAGAATATGCATAGAATGACTTGTAGCAGCAGGTTTACATAGCATCACGAAATAACAGATTCAGCCTAGCAAAACGGCAACAGCGAGCACACTACTTAACAAGCTTAATTCACTCACCACAAGTCATTGCATGACAAGATAAGCATAGCATCAGCAAGAAGACATGTTTATGAAACAAACCAAGGCAAGAACAAGTTCATATCATGCAAGGATCAACTACAACAACCTTTGGTAAAATTGAATAACATGTAAACAATCTGCCAGGAAACATTTTGTAGCAAAAGTAGAGCACGAAAAGGACATGCTAGACTACTCCATAATTACAAACAGGGGCATTAATGGATAGAGCAAAATCGTATGTTCAAAACACCCTTACAAGTATCTCAATATAAGCATGGATCTCTCTGTAGCATCATGTTTAGATGGCATCAAAATAACAGCAGAACAGGGACTAAAATCAGCAACATCACGAAGCCTAGTTTACATGCTTGTGCTAGTCACCACATTGATCACAAAAATACATGGCATACACCACTGTAAAGATGGCATGACATAGATCAAAACACATGTAGACATCAACCTCATAGGATGCACACATCAAACATGGCAAAAATGTCAAATGAGCATGTTATAACAGTTTCAGCAGATTAACATCACATAGCACTCTTGCAACGAAGATTCAGGCATCAAGATGAGCTCAAATGAACATGATGCAATGGAATGAAATGTAGAGCATCTCATGAAGAACATTTTGACATATTGCATGCACGAAATGGAGCAGTATGCAGCAAGTTATGACAAGTCAAAGTATGCACCAGAATGATGAATTTCAGGGACTTGGTGAAAAAAACAGAGCCGAGCGCAATATTACTAGATGACGCCTAGGCGAGGCTTAGGAGGGGATGCTCACCAGCGGGCCACTGGGCCGGAGGGGAAAGGGAGGCTGGGCCGTGGATCCGGGGCGCTGATGGGCCCTGTGTGGGTCGCGGCCCACGGGGTTGTGGCTGTCCTCCTCCCGTGCCCGCACGGACAGGAAGACAGGGGCGGTGGTGGCGGTTCACGCCGGCGACGGCGAGGCTCGAGGGCGGCGGCGGGGCGGTCCGGCAAGGGCGGGGCCGGCAGAGGCCAGATCTGGTGCAGCGGCTCCATTCCCGGCGACGAACGGCGGCGGAAGGCGGCGCTCCTGGAGAGAGAGAGAGAGGGATCTGAGAGAGAGAGAGAGAAGAAGAGGAAGGAGGCAGGGCCGCGAGCAGGGGAGGCGACACCAGGGGTCGACATCGATGGCTGGGGCTCATCTCCGGCAACGAGGTGGCGGGGTGCGAGGCGGCGGCGGAGGCGGCGGCGCTCGCCGTCGGCGGGGACGGGCGCCGCACGGGGCGGACCGAGGAGCGGGGTGGATCGGGCCCTGGCGGCAGCGAGATCCGGGCTCAAATGGGCTCGGGGGGGGCTCCCGCGGGCCTGGGCGGGCCTGCGGCAGCGGGAGGCTGCTGGGAGACGCGTGGAGGCGCCTGGTTGGCTGGTTTCGGCGGTTGGCGGCGGCGCGGCCAGTGGGGGCGCGCCACTTGGCGGCGGTGGGTCTGGACGGTGCGGAAAACGAGGCAGAGGCGGCGGCGCTGATGATTGGGGCGCGCAAAGCAAGGAGGAAGGTGGGAGAAGGCCAAAAATGGCATGAGGGGGGGTCTATATATAGAAAGGAGCTAGAGTTTGAGGGTTTGGGGGCGTTTCTGGACCATCCGATCGCAATCGGACGACACCGGACATGAGGAGGGGTAGGTTGGACCTTGTGGGTTGTGAGAGAGAGGTTTGGGCTGAGGGGAGAGAAGGGAAGTGCAGCCCGGCAACTGTTTCCCGAGACCGAAAACGTCCGACGATGGACCGGCTATATTGCGGTTGTAGGTTTAACGGTTGGGCTATCAAATGGACTCCGAATGCGATGAAACTTGACAGGTGCTCTGTCTACACTATAATAAGACCGCAAGCCAAGTTACATCCCAATCCAAGAACATTTTTATGCCACTTATAAAATAATATTTCGGAGGTGTCGTGGGCGCGTGCGAGAGTGTCTGGCTCAGAACGGACAACGGAGAGAACTGGCGAAACCTGAACGGATGCATGTTTTGAAAAGCATGCAGATGAAATGCAGATGATGACATGTCAAAATGCAACACGCAAGCAAATGACATGGCAACGACGGCAAATCACTAGCGGACACCTGGCGCATCGAATCCGGGGCGTTACAAGATTCCTCCCGTGGAGGTGGGGGGAATCAAGAAGAAACTCTACCTCCTCGCACTGGGGAGGAGAAAAAGAGAAAAGCCGCCCCGGAGGGGGAGGCTGGGGCGTCCAAGAAGGGAAAGGTGTCCCTTCCGGACTACTCCGCCATGGCCGCTCACAGCAAGGAGGGGTGGCTGCCCAGGGGGAAGCCCCCAATGCGATCGTAAGTGTCCGTACTCTATCATAACTTCACTCTATAGCTTTTGTTTAACGCCGAACATATGTGCAGTCCGGCCAGGGCTCACCCCGAGGTATCTTCTTCCAGGTCCCTGAGCGATTCGTAGATGAATTCGCTTCCGACGGCCACTACTCCTCAGCACGCGGATGACATGGAGGTGTTGTTCCGATGGCTCCCAGAGCGGGGGGAGGTGACTCTGGAGACGCCTCAAGGCGGGATTCCAGATGTCGGACACGTGGGGTTCAAGATCCCCGCTGATCGTGTCGATGAGAGCCACAGTAGGCCAGTCTCTCAGCCGAACACTATCCTGGAACCTTCAATGGTTTCGAACTCAGGCGGACAACCCCTCGTTAGGGAGGGCGAGCCGTCTGCATCGAGGACTCCCGTTGCGCCCGAGGCGCCAGATTGTCTGCTGGAAGCGCTTCGCGGTGCTTCCATGGATGAAGAGCACCGTACTCTTATGAGTGCGGTGATTCAGAAGGTTTCGTCCGCCAAGAGCGGACTAACCGAAGCCTACACCAGCCTCCTGACAGGTTTTGAGGTAAGCAATAAATGTGTGTAAAATTACCACCCGATAGGTAGTAGACCCCGATACTCTATTTGGTGTTCGAAAAGTAAAACCAAATGGAGGGTCAATTATAATCCGCAGGAGTCTAATAATAAATATTCATGTGCATAAGCAGGTTGTGCTGCTTGCTGCTGCTGCCCGCACGGACGAGGTTGCCGAACTAAAGTGGGACCTGGAGCAGGCGCAGGGAGAGCTCGACCTCACGAAGAGGCAGCTTGAAGAAAACAAGGGTAAGTGATTCCCCGCTCTTTATGTATTTAAGGATAGACAAAACTGGTTAGTCTAACGCCGAAGCGTCGTGACTGTGTGACAGGGGCCACCGCCCAAGTGGCGTCCCTGAAGAAAGCGTTGTCCGAGGCAGAAGACAAGGCGGCCTTGGAATGCCAGGAGGGCGAAAAGCAAAGTGCTAGAGTGGGCGAGGTACAGCAAGAGCTCCGGGACCTTGGCAAGAAGTGCGAGTCCGTGGAGCATGATCTGAAGATGAAAGAGGCCGAGCTTGTGAAGTCCTTGGTGAGTATGAAAGACGCTAAGGCCGAAGCCGAGAAGGCACATCAGGAAATCGAGGAGGCCAAAAAGATAGCAGCGGGTAAGAAATTATTTATGCAAAGCAAACATGTGGAGGAGGCGTTTCTTTTACTTACTCGAATTCGGAGCTCTCCAGGGGCATTCGCAGATCTGCCATGTAGCGTATCAGACGCTACGGAGTTTTACCGTGCCCAGGAGGGTAGCTCAACGGAGAAGCTGTTCTGGTCCCAGTATGCTGGGGCCGAACACCCAATGCCTCTGAGTGACCAACTGAAGCAGTTGGTCGAACTCCACAGGGCGGCCGAAGTGGCTATGAAAGATTTCATAATCCGGATGTGGCCTGGTGAGCCCCTGCCCACTAGCTACTTTGGCCTGATCAAGCGGATGATGAAAGCCTGTCCGCGGCTTGAAGTCATCAAGTGATTTGTTTGCATTGAGGGTGCCCGCCGGGCCTTTGCCCGCGCAAAGGTGCATTGGGGCAAGCTGGATGCTGAGAAGTTGGTGAAGGACGGTCCACCACAGGGCAAGGAGCATCGCCATCCCGAGAAGTACTATGATGGTGTTATGAAGGGCGCCCGTCTCATGGCCGATGAGTGTACCAAGGACAAGATCTTTGACTAATTGTACCTATGCCATTGTTGTAATTTAAAGACGAATTTACTTGTGCTATGTAGCACTTTTTGATTTAAAATATTACCTTCTGTGCAGCTATTTATAAAATTCTGAAAGTAGGCCAATCGTCGGCTTCCGCCCCCACGTAACTAGTACTGGGGTGTTCATGGAAAACCCGGACACTCTTTATCCAAATGTTTGGTCCCTTAAGGAGGTGTCCGGCGCAGCAAACAAGGCAATCAGACTATGCGGCTTTATAACTTTCACTTAGCCATAGAAGTCTACAATTTTAAATTTTGGCGAAGCCCCTAGAATCCGGAAGGCCAAATTGGGGCGCTATACACACCTATATCGGACGAAGCCGATTTATCGCCTAAAGCGGAAAATCTTTAAGGATTTTAAGACCTCTCGAACAGCGACCAGCTCTCGCCATATCATGCCGGTCAGTTTTCGGCTTTCTCTATTGAGGTGCTCGTCTGGAAGAACCGGGACACAATCGCAGTAGTTCTCCCTGCGCTACCTTAGCCAATATAACGGAACGTAAGGTACCAAAACAAGGGAGCCGGGCTAACCCAAATGTAGACCCAAGACATGATTCGGAGCTGATGCATATAATGTTATAAGTTCGGGGTGCCACACTATTGAAAGTGTTCGTACTTGTCTTGCCGTATGATGGGGCGCCATAAGAAGCCCCTGGCAAACTGACCGTACCAAGGTGTACGGATGCAATATCAAATAAACATTTATGAGAAAAAATGCTCAAATAAGGATAGTAAGCTGACACTATATATGATCTCCCATTGATGAATAATATGTTTAAGCGTATGTTTACAATGGATGCACTAAGCGGAGATAAATAGGACTATTTGACATGTCCTATCAAGGGGCAGGTTGTGTACAGATAGATAAAGCAGGTATAATGATCGTAAATAGATTCCACCTGGGTATTTCCTTCTGTGCATAACGCCTGTTGCCTCCTTGGTTGTCTCTCCCATGTAAGTCCCGCAATCTGGCTCTTCTGAGGATGCTGCACTAAAGCGATGTCCTGAAAGGTAAAAGGGAAAGATTGTGAAGGTATTTGGCGGTTACCCGCACTATTGACTGAGTCGTTGTTGCGCCTCCGCCTATGCCCATGGTATCTTGAGTGCGTAATTGTGTATGCATGGCACGAATGCTTCTTTGATGGGGCTTGAGCGGAGGCCGGACTGCTAATCACGCTCTTGGCGTTTTTGATGATCCTGTTGCAGGGTGCTCCGGACTCGTTTGACGGTGCTTGAGGTTGTCATCGCCGGATTGGTGGTTTGCCGGAGGAGGCCGCATTGTACTTTTTCCCCGAGGGCTGCAGTATGCTCTTCTGTATGGAGAGAGCGGTCCATGTTTCCGTTGACTGTTATGACCCCACGGGACCTGGCATCTTGAGCTTGAGGTATGCATAATGTGGTACCGCATTGAATCTAGCGAATGCGGCTTGTCCGAGTAGTGCGTGGTAACCACTACGGAAAGGGACGATATCGAAGATTAACTCTTCACTCCGGAAGTTGTCCGGATCCGAAGACCACTTCCAATGTTATATAGCCCGTACAGCGGGCCTCTACTCCAGGAATTACACCTTTAAAGGTGGTTTTGGTGGGCTTGATCCTTGAAGGGTCAATGCCCATTTTGCGCACTGTGTCCTGATAAAGCAGGTTCAGGCTGCTGCCGCCGTCCATAAGGACTCGCATGAGGTGGAATCCGTCGATGATTGGGTCTAAGACCAATGCGGCTGAGCCGCCATGACAGATGCTAGTAGGATGATCCCTACGATCAAAGGTGATCGGACAAGCTGACCATGGGTTGAATTTGGGGGCGACTGGCTCCATCGCATAGACGTCCCGTAGTGCTCGCTTCCATTCCCGCTTGGGGATGTGAGTGGCGCAGATCATGTTGACCATTTTCATTGGGGGGGGGGGACTTCTTTTGTCCCCCCGTGTTCGGACGTCGGGGCTCTTCATCATCATTGCTGTGCAGCCCCTTGTCCTTGTTTTCGATGTTTATTTTGCCGGCCTGTTTGAACACCCAGCATTGTCTATTGGTGTGGTTGGCTGGCTTGTCCAGGGTGCCGTGAATTTGGCACGAGCACTCCAGTATGCGGTCTAGACTGGACGGTCCTTGATTATTTCTTTTGAACGGCTTTTTCCGTTGACCGGACTTGGATCCGCTGAATCCGGCGTTTACTGCCGTGTCTTCAGTGTTGTCGCCGTTGTACCGTCGCTTATGTCTGTTGTGTCATGGCTTGCCGTTTTTATCACGGACATCCGAAGTGCCGGAATGTGGCGTGGTGCCGCTGCGAGCCAACCAGCTGTCCTCGCCTACGCAAAAGCGGGTCATTAGAGTTGTGAGAGCTGCCATGGACTTGGGTTTTTCCTGGCCGAGGTGTCGAGCAAGCCACTCGTCATGGATATTATGCTTAAAAGCCGCTAGGGCTTCGGCGTCCGGACAGTCAACTATTTGGTTCTTTTTAGTTAGGAACCGAGTCCAGAATTTCCTGGCTGATTCTCCGGGCTGTTGAGTAATGTGCTCAGGTCATCAGCGTCCGGTGGTCGCACATATGTGCCATGGAAGTTGTCGAGGAATGCGTCTTCTAGGTTTTCCCAACTGCCAATGGAATTTGCTGGCAGGCTATTTAGCCAGTGCCGGGCTGGTCCTTTGAGCTTAAGGGGAAGATACTTGATGACCTGTAGATCATCTCCACGGGCCATGTGAATGTGGAGAAGGAAATCTTCGATCCATACTGCAGGGTCTGTTGTGCCATCGTATGATTCAATGTTTACGGGTTTGAACCCTTCTGGGAATTCATGATCCATCACTTCGTCAGTGAAGCAGAGGGGCTGTGCGGCACCCCTGTGCCGGGCTATGTGGCTATGCAGTTCGAATTGGTCTGGGTTACTGTGTTCGGCCCAGCCGGACTTGCTGATAATGTATCCGGCGTGACAGTCATCATCGCGCGCTGGGGCGCGCCCCCGCGATCTGTAGATCGATCTTGGCTGTCCTGCTTTGTTTTCCAGAATATCTTACAGGTCCTGCCTATTTCCCTGGCCCGTAGTGTATCGGCGTGGGGGTGCGGGCTGGTATTCGGGCTGATATCCTGTTTTATCCCGGCCACAAGGTGGCCGGTCAGCCGTTTGGCGCTCGAGTCCGTATTTCTCGGCTGCCAGGACTTCAGTCCATCTGTCTGTGAGCAGGTCTTGATCAGCTTGGAGTTGTTGCTGCTTCTTCTTCAGGCTCCTCGCAGTGGATATAAGCCGACGCTTGAAGCACTCCTGCTCCACGGGATCCTCAGGCACGCCGAACTCGTCGTCCACGAGGCTAATCTCGTCTTCGGAGGGGGGCATGTAGTTATCCTCCTCCGGGTATCCGTCCGTCGCCTGTTCTTCTGGGCTGACCTGCTCATCTTCCTGTTCGGCCTGCTCGAAGGCGGGCTGGTCAGGGTTGTATTCCTCTTTGGCGCCATCCGGATTGCTTTCATCTCTGGGGCCGGTATTGCTGTGGCGGGGCTTGGAGCGGCGCCAACGACGCCCATGGTTTGCTTTTCTTCCTAAGGGGTTATCCTCCATTGCCTCGTCGCCATTGGTTTCCTTCGGAGTATCCACCATATATATATTGTATGAGGAGGTGGCCATCCACCGCCCTGTGAGCGGTGGCTCCTGTAATTCTCCTGCATCGTGATAACCCACAAGTATTGGGGATCGCAACAACTTTTGAGGGTAGAGTATTTAACCCAAATTTATTGATTCGACACAAGGGGAGCCAAAGAATATTCTTGAGTATTGGCAGTTGAGTTGTCAATTCAACCACACCTGGATAACTTAGTATCTGCAGCAAAGTGTTTAGTACCAAAAGTGGTATGATAATAAAGGTAATGGTAGCAAAACTAAAGATAAATGTTTTTGGGTTTTTGTAGTAGTTGTAACAGTAGCAACGGAAAAGTAAATAAGCGAAGAACAATATATGAAAAGCTCGTAGGCAATAGATCAGTGATGGATAATTATGTTGGATGCGATTCCTCATGCAATAGTTATAACATAGGGTGATATAGAACTAGCTCAAATTCATCAATGTAATGTAGGCATGTATTCCGTAAATAGTCATACGTGCTTATGGAAAAGAACTTGCATGACATCTTTTGTCCTACCCTCCCATTCCAGCGGGGTCCTTGCGGAAAATAAGGGATATTAAGGCCTCCTTTTAATAGAGAACCAGACCAAAGCATCAGCACATAGTGAATCCATGAACTCCTCAAACTACGGTCATCACCGAGAAGTATCCCGATTATTGTCAGTTCGGGTTTGTCGGATCATAACACATAATAGGTGACTATAGACTTGCAAGATAGGATCAAGAACAAACATATATTCATGAAAACATAATAGGTTCAGATCTGAAATCATGGCACTCGGGCCCTAGTGACAAGCATTAAGCATAGCAAAGTCATAGCAACATCAATCTTAGAACATAGTGGATACTAGGGATCAAACCCTAACAAAACTAACTTGATTACATGTTAAATCTCATCCAACCCATCACCGTCCAGCAAGCCTACGATGGAATTACTCATGCACGGCGGTGCGCATCATGAAATTGGTGATGGAGGATGGTTGATGATGACGACGGCGACGAATCCCCCACTCCGGAGCCCCGAACGGACTCCAGATCAGCCCTCCCAAGAGAGATTAGGGCTTGGCGACGGCTTCGTGTCGTGAAATGCGATGAAACTTTCTCCTCGATTTTTTCTTCTCGAGACGGAATATATGGAGTTGGAGTTGAGGTCGGAGGAGGTCCAGGGGGCTCACAAGATAGGGGACCGCGCCCTAGGGGGGGGCGCCCCCCTGTCTCGTGGATAGGCTGTGGGCCCCCTGGCACTAATTCTTTCGCCAAAAATTCTTATTAAATATGAAAAGTGCCTCCGTTGATTTCCAGGACATTCCGAGAACTTTTCTTTTCTACACATAAAACAACATCATGGCAGTTCTGCTGAAAATAGCATTTGTTCGGGTTAGTTTCATGCAAATCATGCAAGTTAGAGTCCAAAACAAGGGCAAAAGTGTTTGGAAAACTAGATACGTTGGAGACGTGTCAACTCGCCCAAGCTTAAACCTTTGCTTTTCCTCAAGCAATTCAGTTGATAAACTAAAAGTGATAAAGAAAAACTTTAACAAACTCTGTTGCTCTTGTTGTTGTAACATGAAAAGCCAGCATTCAAGTTTCAGCAAATATTATGAACTAACCATACTAACAATAACACATAGGTCTCACAATTACTCATATCAATAACATAATCAGCTAGCGAGCCATAATAATAAAACTCAGATGACAACACTTTCTCAAAATAATCATAACATGATATAACAAAATGGTATCTCGCTAGCCCTTTCTGAAATGCAAAACATAAATGCAGAGCACCTTTAAAGATCAAGGACTGACTAAACATTGTAATTCATGGTAAAAGAGATCAAGTCAAGTCATACCCAATATAAACCAATAATAATGCATGCAAATGACAGTGTGCTCTCCAGCGGGTGCTTTTAATAAGAAGGGTGAAGACTCAACATAAAAGTGAATAGATAGGCCCTTCGCAGAGGGAAGCAGGGATTTGTAGAGGTGCTAGAGCTCGATTTTAAAATAGAGATTGAATAACATTTTGAGCGGCATACTTTTGTTGTCAACGCAACAACTATGAGATGGCTGTATCTTCCATACTACATGCATTATAGGCAGTTCCCAAACAGAATGGTAAAGGTTTATACTCCCCCAACCACCAACAAGCATCAATCCATGGCTTTCTCGAAACAACGAGTGCCTCCAACATACAACAACCCTGGGGGAGTTTTGTTTAGTTATTTTGATTTTCTTTGATCTTTTTGGATCATGGGACTGGGCATCCCGATTACCGGCCCTTTCTCGTGAGTGAGGAGCGGAGTCCACTCCTCTTGAGAATAACCCACCTAGCATGGAAGATATAGGCAGCCCTAGTTGAAACATGAGCTGCTCGAGCATACAAAACAGAATTTCATTTGAAGGTTTGGAGTTTGGCACATACAAATTTACTTGGAACGGCAGGTAAATACCACATATAGGAAGGTATAGTGGACTCATATGGAACAACTTTGGGTTTTAAGGAGTTTGTATGCACAAGCAGTATTCCCGCTTAGTACAGGTGAAGGCTAGCAAAAGACTAGGAAGCGACCAACTGAGAGAGCGACAACAGTCGTAAACATGCATTAAAATTAATTTACACCGAGTATAAGCATGAGTAGGATATAATATACCATGAACATAAATATCATGAAGGCTATGTTGATTCGATTCAACTACATGCGTGAACATGTGCCAAGTCGAGTCACTTAATTCATTCAAAGGAGGATGCCATCCCATCATACCACATCATAATCATTCTAATAGCATGTTGGCACGCAAGGTAAACCATTATAACTCATAGCTAATCAAGCATGGCACAAGTAACTATAATCTCTAAATGTCATTGCAAATAAGTTTACTTCATAATAGCTGACTAAGGAAAGATGAACTCATCATATTTACAAAAACAAGAGAGGTCGAGTTCATGCCAGCTTTTCTCATCCCAATAAGTCCATCATATATCGTCATTATTGCCTTTCACTTGCACGACCGAATGATGTGTATAATAATAAGAGTGCACGTGCATTGGACTAAGCTGGAATCTGCAAGCATTCAACTCAAGACAGAAGACAAGTAATATGGGCTCTAAATTAAATAAACAATCATGCATATAAGAGCCACTAAGCATTTTCAATATGGTCTTCTCGACCCCCAAAAGAAAGAAAGAAAAATATTTACATGGGAAAGCTCCCACCAAGTAAAAGAAGAACGAGAAATCTTTTGGGGTTTTCATTTTAATTTCTACTACAAGCAAGGAAATTAAACTAACTAGTTTTTTTTGTTTTTTCTTAAGGTTTATCAAACACACAAGAAGAAAACTAGAAAAAGAAATTAAACTAGCATGGATAATATAATGAAAGAGTATGAGCACCGACGACTAGTGTGTGAACATGAATGTAAAGTCGGTGAGAAATACATACTCCCCCAAGCTTAGGCTTTGGCCTAAGTTGGTCTAGTACCAAGGACGGTCGCTACTCTCCCCGGTGTAGTGGGAGGTGTAATCATGATACCACTGGTTGGTCATCTCTGGATCCCACTGGACAGATGATGCACGATAAGGGTCCAGTTCAGGCTCCGGCTCAGGCTCAGGTTCCGGAGTAAAAGCTTGGGCTAGATGGTTGTTCACGGCCTCCGGCGTGACAAGATGACTTTCTGCAAGCAAATCAAATAAGAGAGTTGCAGGAAAAATGATAAACTCAAAGTGTTTCTTGCTGAATCTAAGTCTATACAGGAGCATCTTATCTTCATTGCCAACAATAAACTTGTGTGCTACCATGCTCTTCTAATCTAAAATGTGATGAGGTAATTTTGTCTCCTCCTCCTCAAGGTGTCTAATGGGTATCTGAAAATGTTCAGCAAGACGTGCAACATAGATACCTCCAAATATGGGGCCTTTTGTATGATTCAGGGCTAGCCATTTAGCAACGACGGCACCCATACTAAAAGTATTGTCTCCCAGCAAAGCATGTTGAAGAATAATAATATCTGGAACGCTCAAATTTCCACTATTTCCACGACCAATCAAACATCTACTAGCAAATATGGCAAAGTAGCGCAAAATAGGAAAGTGTATGCTAGAGACTTTTGCCTCAGAGCCCTTCTTTGGCTCTTCTACAGCAATAGTTTTAACGAAGCCATCCACATCTTCACGATGGGGTTCCTCTAATTCTCCCTCATAAGGTATCCTACATACCGCGCAAAAATGACGTAAAGACATTTCTTTGAATTCATCATATAAATGAAGTGATACTACAGGCGGTGACTTCTTAGGATAATAATAAAAGTTTGCACGAAAGTATTGGTAAGTAAGAGATACTGATCGATTCGGTCGTTCATGAAACCGGTGAGGCCTGCAGTCCCGATTAAAGCATAAAAGTCTTCATGAATTCCGGCTTCTTTCAAGAAATCCTCACACGGCCATTCACATGACCGTACTTCCGCTAAGCGAGGAAGATTATACTTGGGTTTTCCTTGTCTTTGTCTTGTTTTTCCTTAGAGCTTTGGCTAGAAGAGCCTTTAAAGAACCTCCTTAACATTTTCTGAAAATTTTAGTAACTTCAACATAGAAGTGAATAAAACTAAACAAGATTGATAGCAACTACTCCTACAAGTGCCTAGAGCCTATATCATGCATTGGAATTGCTTGGGACCTCAAAAATTTAACATGCAAGCTCAAGAACATGGTCACCTATGCAGAAAAAATTTGCAATGAATAAAGCACTAGAACAAAAACTAATTGGACCAATGGAGGAGTCACATACCATGCAACAATCTCCCAAAGCAGTTTTGCAAATGGAGCTTTGAGCTAAGAGATCGAAAATCGCAGCAAAACGAGCTAGAACTCGGGCTTGAGCTGGATGGGGATTTTTTTGGATAGAAGATGGAGTGTGTGGGTTCTGGCATAAGTGGAGGGGACCCAGCAGGGGCCCACGAGACAGGGGGCACACCCTATAGTGGGGGGGCGGAGGGCGCGCCCTCCTCTCTCGTGGCCTGGTGCTTGCCCCTCTTGCAGTGTTTTTCAGTGCCACTTCCCTTTGACATCTCTGAAACTGACCCTATGAATAGATAGGTATTGGTAGAGTGGATGAGCATCACAAAGCACATCTATTTTGCAAAAACATTGAGACAAAAACTTAACTTTAGTTTTCTACAGAAAGCATTTCGGAGCTACCGATATGACAAACTCGGTGACACTGAAGCAGCAACAGAGTCTAAACATGCAATTTCGGTCAGACCGAAATGCAGTTCGGTGACTATGAGATGCTAGGGTTTCACAGAGTGAGTGATTTCGGTCACATCAATTACTATGCTTCAGTCAGACCGAGTTGTACTTGTGCAATGGCCTGAGCCAAATCGGTGAGACCGAGATCCTCAGATCAGTCGGTCCGAGATGAGTTCGGCGGAAACCTAACCCTAAGTTTTTGCATCAAATCTATTCTAATGGAACTTTTTGGTGGGTAGATTGATCTCATTCATGACAACAATAATGGCAATAATCTTTGTGCAAGAATCAGAAAAGGAACACACAAAGAGGTCGAGTCTGTACCATAACTTGGCGACGAACTCGTTGCGGCAACAACGGCGGCGATATTTCCGTTGATGGTGACAGAGTCAAGCGGCAGGAGGACACTGGCGACAATGGAGACGATCTGGAGACCAAGGGGGCGGTAGAGCTAGGAGGCGCGGACGAGTGGTTTGGAGGAGTTTCCAAAATTTTAACCCACGGTCTATATACCCAGTTACTATTGGTGTGACCAAGTGGAACGACTCGGTGGCACCAAGATGCAAAACTGTTAGCAGTTACTGCAACTCGTTGTGACCGAATGTTCAAATCGGTTGCACCGAGGTGAAAACCTAGATCAACTTAATGAATTCAGTGAGACCGAGTATGGTGAATAGGTCGGACTGGGATGCATTAAGAGGTTTTGGAAGTTTAAGCTCTTGACGGATCAGTGGCTCCAAGTGCTCCTCACCCGGAGGGTCCGAATTCGACTTGTTCAAGCTTTGTGATGTAGCATGAATAGGGTTTGAGATGAGAGAAGCATAGATAGCTAGATGGAGTACTTAGGCATTCTTGCCCATCCATTTTGGAAAAATAAAAACCAAACAATCAAAGCAACAAATGGATGTCCTTGAATGGAGAAAATTTTGCAACCAACATGCTCACACAATGAGATAGCAAATGAAATATGTGGCAAAGCATGAATAAACACTCTATCATCTATCAAGCAATTTGCGATGACTAGGTCATCTATATATGAGTACATTGACTTAGGAGTCAAATGAGAGCATTTGATCATAGGTCATACTCATCGTTTAAGCACAAGTGGGGTTACCACTTTTACATAAAGCATTGTTGTGTTCACACCATTAGAGTTGCTTTAGCTCAATTCTTAGAGCAAGGCTCCCCCTAGATGTGATATCCCCCCTTAGAGGGATGAACTAACCTTGGGTTTTGTCGATGATGACTCATGTGGATGTTGAAGATGTGGATGCTCAATGTTGATGTAGATCATTTGGAGCAATCCATTGGAGTGAGTTGCACTTTCAATACCTACATGGGTTAGTCCTGCAAGGAACAAACAAGGATATCCATAGAGACAGAGTGAATTACACATATGATGATGTCCATGGAAGCATTTGGTTACCTTGTCCCTTGACTTACCAACAAGAAGGTTTGTGACTCCTTGACTTACCAACTAGTGCAAGATATGGAAGTTGATTGACTTCTCCTTGCCAAAATGAATATGAGTGAAGTATGTTGGTGGAGTCACCTTCAAGAACTCTCTAGTTCTTCTTCTTTGGGACCCATGTCAACTTGATGGGAATCCTTGGAGTTGTAGTCGTACTTGATGTAGTCTTGGGAACCCACTTGACCAAGGCCATATGAGCCTCTTCAAATGCAACAATCTCATCTTGAAGCTTGTCCTTGCCTTTTAGCTTGTGGTCTTGTGGTGGAAGATCATCTTGAGTGTGTGTTCCCTTGGAAGAAGTAGGGTCATACTTATCTTGTTGAGGAACAAACTTTGTCTTGGGGTATTGATCTTATTCCCACTCAACTCCATTGGCACTGAACTTACGTTCAAAACCAACACCTTGATTCTTCCGGTGCTTTCCTTCCTTGCGTACAATTTCCTCAAATTGCTTACTTTCAGCAAGGCTCTTGTAAACACCTTTCTCTATAACTCCCTTCAATAAGCTATTTTCTTGCTCAAGTGTAACTTGGATAAGAGAATCATTAGTGGAATCAAGAGAACTACTAGAAGCAACAATATTGGATTTAGCATGATTATTGTTACTACTAGAAGAAGAATCTTTCATGCTCTTGTTGCTAGATTTTACTTGTGGCATGTAAGTAGACAAAAGTAAACGCTTGGCAATGTAAGAACAACTTTTCTTTAGAAGATCATCATTGATTGCTTTTAGGAACGCATGATCTTGCTCTAAATTGAGCTTCTCAAAGCGTAGCTTCTCATGAGTCTTTAAAAGCTCTCGATGATCCTCTTAAGTAGTTTGATGACCTAACTTAAGAGTATTTAGTTCTTTAGTTAGACGCTCAATCTCCTTCTTATCATTGTCATTCGTTTTATCTTGATTAGCATGATTAATAGCAATTTCATCATACTTTTCATCACTAGAGTTGTCATCTTTCAATCCCTTCATTTGGTGAGTCAAATATGTAGTAAGAGTTGGATGACACAAGTGCAAGACCGGCAACACCATCATCTTGAGTATATTCAGAGTCATAGTGATAACTTCTCTTGGAGTACTTGTCAGAGTCGGAACCGGATACCCATTCACCAACGTGAGCTTGATGTCTTCATCTTGTGTAGCTCTTTGATGACTTGTCCTTATTCTCCGAATCCTTGCTTCTACGAGAGGGTCTTCGTTCATAACGATCATCTCTACTCCTTCTCTCTCTTGGTGGTGATTCATCTCTTTTACTTCTCCTTTTAGGTGAGTCTTCTCTTCTTTTGTATGGAGTTGTACACTCGTTGGATTAGTGTCCAGGTCTTCCACAATTGTAGCAATTGCGATCGCGACTAGAAGATCTTTTGTCACTGTAGGACCTTGACTTGGAACTTCTCTCCTTACTTCCCTCTTGTAGAACTTGTTAAAGTTCTTCCCCATTAAGCTCAATTCTTCATTGTTGACTTGTTTTTCACTTGATGTTGTAGGAGAATCACATGAAGCTTTATAAGCACCACTAGACTTGTTGTGAAGCTCTTCCTTATCCTTGAGTGATATCTCATGAGCAACAATTCTACCGATGACTTTTGTTGGCTTGAGATCTTTGTAGTTGGGCATCATTTGGATCAAGGTGCACACAGTATCTTATTTCCCATCCAAAGCTCTTAGGATCTTCTTGATGATGAATCTATCGGTCATCTCTTCGCTTCCTAAGCCAGCAATCTCATTTGTGATGAGAGCAAGCCTAGAGTACATTTCAGCGACTCCTTCACCATCCTTCATTTTGAACTTGTCAAGTTAAGTTTGAAGCACATCCAATTTGGATTCCTTGACGGACTCGGTACCTTCGTGCATATCAACCAAAGTATCCCAATTTCCTTTGCATTCTCAAGACGGCTAATTTTGTTGAATTCTTCGGGCCACAATCCATAGAAGAGGATATCACAATCTTGAGCATTGTATTGCAACATCTTCAATTCTTTCGCGGTTTCTTCACAATCCAGTTCTCTTCCATGCTCGAAGTATTCACCTTGCAAACCAATACGCACATGTCCCAAACGGCGGGTTCTGACCTAGAATATGCATTTTCATCTTATGCTTCCAACTAGCAAAATTAGTATAATCAAAGTAAGGGCCTCTACGGCGGTAATTTCCCTCGCTAGACGCCATACTTTCCAAGGTTGTGAAACCAAGGCTATGATCACCAAAAGCTATGGAAATCAAGGCAAATGGAGACCAAAGCTATGATACGACTTGTAGGATCGAAAATAGGTCTAGAGGGGGGGTGATTTGACTACTTGGCCAAATAAAAATCTAGCCTTTTCCCAATTTTAATTCTTGGCATATTTTAGCAGCTTAGCACAAGTCAAGCAATCAACCTACACATGCAATTCTAAGAGTGTAGCAGTGGAAAGCAAAAAATTGCATATGAAGGTAAAGGGAAGGGTTTGGAGAAGGCAAATGCAATTTAGACACGGAGATTTTTGGCGTGGTTCCGATAGGTGGTGCTATCGTACATCCACGTTGATGGAGACTTCAACCCACGAATGGTAACGGTTGTGCGAGTCCATGGAGGGCTCCACCCACGAAGGGTCCACGAAGAAGCAACCTTGTCTATCCCACCATGGCCATCACCCACGAAGGGCTTGCCTCACTCAGGTAGATCTTCACGAAGTAGGTGATCTCCTTGCCCTTACAAACTCCTTGGTTCAACTCCACAATCTTGTCGAAGGCTCCCAAGTGACACCTAACCAATCTAGGAGACACCACTCTCCAAAAGGTAATATACGGTGTGTTGATGATGAACTCCTTGCTCTTGTGCTTCAAAGGATAGTCTCCCAACACTCAACTCTCTCTCACAGATTTGGCTATGGTGGAAAGAAGATTTGAGTGGAAAGCAACTTGGGGAAGGCTAGAGATAAAGATTCTTGTGCTTGGATTGGAATGTCTTGGTCTCAACACATGAGTAGGTGGTTCTCTCTCAGAAAATGAGTAGTGGAAGTGTAGGCAGATTCTGATGGCTCTCTCACAAATGGAGATGGGGGTGGAGGGGTATATATAGGCTCCACACAAAATCCAACCGTTACACACATTTGACCCAACACAGTCAGACCGAATATAAGAACTCGGTGGGACTGATTCAGTTTAAAATGTGAAAGTTAGGAATCTCGGTGGGACTGACATGATCAACTCAGTGGCACCGATGTGCTAGGGCTAGGGCAAAACCTCATCTCGGTGAGACCGATTGCATGAACTCGATGAGACCAATTTCAGCAAAGATTAAACAGAGAGTTGGTCAAGCAAACTCGGTAGGACCGATCGCTCCTTTTGGTGAGACTGAAATGTTACGAAGGTAAAAAGAGAGTTTGCAATGCCATCTTGGTGAGACCGAGAGCTGTATCGGTGAGACCGAAGTGTCTAGGGTTTTTGGCAGTGGCTATGTCAACAGAACTCGGTGGCGCCGGATAGATCAAATCGGTCGGGCTGAGTTTGACTTTAGGTTTTGGACATATGTTCAAATGAGAAAGTGTATGAGGGTTTTGGAGCAATATCACTAAGCACTTTGAGAAAGTAGACCATTGAGCAACACCTCATCCCCTTTTAATAGTATTGGCTTTCGTATGGACTCAATGTGATCTTGGATCACTTAAATGAAAATGAAGAGTCTTGAGTCTTTGCCAATCTTTGTCCTTAGCATTTTGAGGGGTCCACATCTTAGTCCATGCCATGCCAATCATTGAACTTTCTAAAATATTTAACCTGAATGGATATTAGTTCAATGAACTATATGTTGTTATGAATTACCAAAACCACCCGGGGATAAGTTCCACTTTCAGCCCGCTCCCAACCCAAGGGAGAAGGTAGTCTTCATTCCCCACGTCATCTGAAGCCAAGGGTTCCCACTGCACCTGTTTGTGCGTGTTAGATTGTTCTACTACGGGCTCGACTTCCGCCACATGGCCCCAAAATCCATCCTCCACCTTGCCTCCTTCATCATGGTCTAGGAGGCCTTCCTCCGCTATCAGTCACACTTCAATCTATGGCGGAAGATCTTTGGGATAAAGCTGAAGTACAGTGGCTCCGATTTGGCGGAGTGTGGAGGGGCCATGGTCAACAAGAACCAGAATGCCGACTGGTTCAAGGGCACCTTCATCAAGACAGTCAAGGAGTGACAGCGTGAGTGGTTTTATATCACTGAGCCGCTCGCCCCTGGCCAGACCAAAGTCCCAGCCTTTTCGGTCGAGCCCCCAAAGAAGCTCAAGTCCTAGAGGGACAAGGGCATCATCTGGGGGAACCCAGAGGAGGTGGAGGCATTGATCAAGAAGATCAAGTGGTGGTCTACCAAGAAGAACCCCCAGCTCGTCGACATCGTCAATGTCATGATCCACCGCCACACTCTCTCGCTCTAACTCCAGGACAACCCAATGTGGGAGCATAAATCCGAGGACGCGGGACCTGTCCTCCACTTTTTCCATACTACCTTGGCCGGTATGTGGACGCGGCTTTTCAAGCTAGCCAAGGACAAGATCCCCAAGGAGGAGAAGACCTCATCTTTGAGGACGGCTACGAAGCCCCACCAGTAAGTGTTTAACACACACACACACACACACATTCTTATTTTCTTGCTAAGTGAGACGGATTTTGACGAATCACGTTTGTTTTACATTTGCAAAACTTGTCATCCAGGATGCAGCGAATGCTGTGTCCATTGGCACTATCGGAGGAGCAAAGAACCGTCTGCTTACGACGCTCTTGGTTGAGGAGCCTCGCATGGTAGTCCCAAGGGGCCGATGTCCCAAAAGGACAGTGTGGGTCTTCGGAATCGGGAGACTTTGGTTACCCGGTTTGAGGAGACCAACACCTCCACACCCACGAAGATGTAGGGGAGGACGAGGAGAAGGAGGACCCTCCCTTCAAAAGGAAGAGGGTGGCGTCGGAGGATGTCAAAGCCGGAACGTGGCCCACAGGCCAAAATAGATTGAAGATGACCTCGGCAGAGGCTGCCGGCAAGTTGTTGGAGAACATCATGCTCTCCGAGGAGTCGGAGGATGACCCCCTTGCCATGGGGAGGAAGAACCCGACACCCCGAGGGTTCTTCCATCATTTTTATACTTCATGTTCTAACAAGTCCCTTTAGCAGGAGCAAGCTTACACGGGCGTCCCTTATACGGTTCACTGAAGGTGCACCCCAATGACTTCTTAAGTGGGATGCCATCCACCAGCGGGACCCCTGATCCCGCTACTCCTACCCCCAGCTCATGATGGGCTGGGGAAGCAACGTCTACTCCGGTCCCCCATGTCGACATGATGGGGACCGGAGAATCAATGGTTATGGATGAGGTTGAGACCTCGGCCCCATGAGGCCAAGGGGAGGAGATCCCCGAGGTCATCAAAGAGGGGTTGGCCCAGTCATGGGCCCAGCCAAAGTCTGCTCTGGCTCCAATGCCGCAGCAGGAGACCCCCATGGCCAGCACCCAGGTGCTCGGGTCTGAGGTCTTGCCACCTCCACCTCCCCCTCAAAGGCGGGCTAGCGTGGGGTGGACTAAAGAAACAGAGGCACCCTTAGCGAGCTCCTCCCTCAAGGAAGAGCACTATGCCTTGGTGCATGCAACACTCTAAAGCTTCTGTTCCGCGGAGACCGGAATGTGGGAGGCCTTTAAGGGCCTCATTACGAGCTTCGAGGTACTCTTCTTGACTGATGCCAAAATAATTTATTTGTTTGATTTTGCTTTGTAAATACATGTATTTGTCCGAGGACAAATTCTCATGGACTTCTAAACGACATGGTCAGCAAGTAGCCCCAGAGCCCAAGGCTAGTTTCAAGTAAACAACGTTGGGATCGAATAAAAGTAGGAGTGTAATGTGTAGCCCCTTGATATGTCTCCACCGTATCTACTTTTACAAACAATTTTCCTCTTGTTTTGGACTTTAATTTGCATGATTTGAATGGAACTAACCCAGACTGACGTTGTTTCCAACATAATTGTGATGGTGTTGTTTTTGTGGAGAAATCAAAGTTCTCGGATTAACCTGAAAATTTACAGAGAATATTTTTGCAATATATAGAAAACTTCTAGCGGAAAAAGATACCAGAGGGGTCCACCCAAGAGCCACAAGCCCGGGAGGCGCGCCTGGTGAGCTTGTGGGCTCCCTGGACCTCCGGCAACCCTAACTCCAACTCCATATATACCTATTCGCCAAGAAAAACCGAGAGAAGGATTCATCACGTTTTATGATATGGAGCCGCTGCCACCACCTGTTCTTCATCGGGAGGGCTGATCTAGAGTCCGTTCAGGCTCCGGAGGGTGTAATCCGTTGCCATCGTCATCATCAACATTCCGTCACTGCCAATTTCATGATGCTCACCGCCGGGAGTGAGTAATTCCTTCGTAGACTTGCTGGACGGTGATGGGTTGGATGAGATTTATCATGTAATCGAGTTAGTTTTGTTAGGGCTTGATCCCTAGTATCCACTATGTTCTAATATTGATGTTGCTATGAGTTTTCTATGCTTAATGCTTGTCACTAGGGCCCGAGTGCCATGATTTTAGATCAGAACCTATTATGTTTTCATGAATATATTTGTGTTCTTGATCCTATCTTGCAAGTTATATGCACCTATTACGAGTTATGATCCGCATACCCCAAGGTGACAATAATTGGGATTCTCTCCGGTGATTACCGTAGTTTGAGGAGTTCATGTATTCACTAAGTGCTAATGCTTCATTCCGGTTCTCTATTAAAAGGAGGCCTTAATATCCCTTAGTCTCCTTATGGACCTCGCTGCCATGTAAGTTTTTTCCATAATGATACGTCCATTTTGCATCATGTTTTCCTATTATTATTTATAATGTTTTTATGCATAATAATGCTTTTGGGAGTAATTCTAATGCCTTTCTCTCATAATGTGAAAGGTTTACACAAAGAGGGAGGGTACCGGCAGCTGGAATTCTGGACCTAAAAAAGCTACGCTAAAGTTAGCTATTCTGTACATCTCCAAATCCTGAAAAATTACGGACAATTGTTTTGGAATATATAATAAATATTGGACCAAATAACTACCAGGGGGAGCCCACCAGGTGGTATAACCCACTTGGGCGTGCCAGGGAGCCCAGGCGCGCCCTGGTGGGTTGTGCCCTCCTCGGGCCACCTCCGGTGCCCATCATCTAGTATATAGGTCATTTTGACCTAGAAAAAAAGGGGACTTTCGGGACGAAGCACCGCCTTCTCGAGGCCAAACTTGGGCAGGAGCACTTTTGCCCTCCGACGAAGCGATTCCGCTGAGGGATCTTCCCTCCCGGAGGGAGAAATCATTGCCATCGTCATCACCAACAACTCTCCCATCTTTGGGAGGGCCATCTCCATCAACATCTTCAATAGCACCATATCCTCTCAAACCCTTGTTCATCTCTTGTGTTCAATATTTGTACCAAAACCAAAGATTGGTACTTGTGGGTGACTAGTAGTGTTGATTACCTCTTGTAGTTGATTACTATATGGTTTATTTGGTGGAAGATTATATGTTCAGATCCATTATGCTATTTAATACCCCTCTGATCTTGAGCATTGAGGGAGTCCTGGATTAGGGGGTGTCCGAATGACCAGACTATGACCTTTGGCCGGACTCCCGGACTATGAAGATACAAGATTGAAGACTCCGTCCCGTGTCCGGATAGGGACTTTCCTTGACGTGGAAGGCAAGCTTGGCGATATGATATGAAGATCTCCTCCCATTGTAACCGACTCTGTGTAACCCTAGCCCTCTCCAGTGTCTATATAAACCGGAGAGTTTTAGTCCATAGGACGAACAACAATCATACCATAGGCTAGCTTCTAGGGTTTAGCCTCTCTGATCTCGTGGTAGATCAACTCTTGTAATACCCATACCATCAATATTAATCAAGCAGGAGTAGGGTTTTACCTCCACCGAGAGGGCCCGAACCTGGGTAAAAACATCGCGTCCCTTGTCTCCTGTTACCATCCGCCTAGACGCACAGTTCGGGACCCCCTACCCGAGATCCGCCGGTTTTGACCCCCTACCCCTAACGGAACTATTCTCCCTGGAAGATGTTTCTTACTAACCATGTAATATAACATAACTAGTTGGGCACTTGTCTGCTAAAGCAATTATGACCCCTACGCCTTATCTCCATGCATGCCCCAATTCTTACATAATCGAGAGGGTATTCGGACACACTCCGGACTATAGGGTCCGGAGGTCGAAGCGAAAACGTCCGCAATGACAAACGATCTACAATCCGGCTAGAAGGCATTTTTTATGTCATTTTTAATTACAGAGTCAATCCGACTTGGTATACTCTTCTTCAATACCATCCAATAGGCGGTCTAATTTACAGTCCTGTTGGGAATACTTTGCAGCCAGCTCTAGCTGGCCATATACTAAGCTAACGGGGATCTCCCTTCCGTCAGGACCCATAGGGCCGACCTCAGCCATGTGGTTTGGGTCAGCCTTCGAGTACCGAGTCTTCACCATGGCCCAGGCCTCCCTGGCACCTTGGCGGCAGGCCGATATCTTCCATAACCGGAAGCGCTGCCGCACTCCCTCCAGCTTCTTTGCAAGCTCCCCAAGGCCTTCGGGCGCGGAAAGGGATGGCCACATAGCTTGGACGATGCCCCGCATTGCCTGCCGAACTCGTTCGTGCAGTTGCAACAACTCGGGAAGAAGGTCCCCCGTTGAACCGGGCATTTCCTCCGCAGGATGACCCGTCAGTAGACCTATAGACATAGCTCTGTCAATCGACTTCTTCGCCGATTTTTTTCTTGAGAATTCGCTCAAGCACTTAATAAAAATGCTGCGTCGAAGTCGCTGATTCTCCTTTACGGAAATAGACAGCTGGATACGAACATCCTTTAGTTCCTCGCCCAGCTGGGTATTGGCGTCTTGAAGTTTGTTCTTCTCTCGCCTCACCCTTGTCAGCACGCTCTCGCCAGCATTTAGTTGGCGTAGGAGTTGTTGCTTGTCCGGATTTACTCCGGCTTCATTTGCATTGTTATCGTCAGCATTGCACACTTCGCAATGGAATTATTTTTGGGAGAATACATTACCTGAGGGGGTCTCCTTGCCAATAGCTGAAATGGCCAGTGCGGCCTCGAGTTGGGCCTTGCACTCCGCCAACTCTTGAGACAGTTGCGTGTTCTTCTTTGTAAGACCCTGCATAACATATGATCCTTAAAATAGTTATCTTAACTATTTCAAGTCTCGGGGGCTACTGACATATATAACTATAAGATTTACTCACCCATATGTCTTTTACATACTGCTCCATGGCCCTGGCTAGACCATTTTGAGCGGCACGGAGGTATGCATCTCCTGTATTAAAGGCGTTTAACGCCTCCGGGGAAAAACATGCGTCCTGAAGAACAGTCCGGCGATGCATGTGGTTCATGGGGCTCTCCACCTCTGAATAGGTGGCAGATAGCCTATCTACATCCTCTGTCGGGGGAACACCCGACGCGCGTCCCGTGTCCGCCTCCGCTTTCGGATCCGGCCTTGAAGTCTGGCCGGTGGATATAGTCCGGCGGGCTCTCTTCTTCCTAAGGAGAACATGGGCGTTAGAATGACTTGAGGGCATAGACCCTAGGCGTGAAATTCGCACGTCGTACCATTGCACCGGAGTCTCGATCTGGTCCGCACTTCTTTTTCGCCTGCCTGGCTTTAGCGGCCCTTGTTAGCTGCCCACCGCGGGCCCGGCACTCCGCCTCAAGGATTTCCCCTGCAAAACGAAACACTATTGGTCTACAGCATTCAACATAAGACATGGATGGATCTCCTTCAAAGTACCAGGACTTCGGTCTCGGCTACCTTTGAGGCTGGAAGTAATCCGGGATAGTCGACCATAATGGCCACTAAGGTGTTGTCCTTACTCAATTGATGAAACACCCCATCAATTAACTCCACACATAAGTCCGGATCCTCTTGGGAATCCGGGTCGAGGGACCGTTCCGGGTCCTTGGGCTGTGGGGGAGAGCTGTTGATCTCCTTCACCATCTGGCGTAACTCCTGCATTAATATCACCAGACTGAATACTCAACCATGGGAATTTCGAAAGGCGGGTAGATAAGTGAAATTGTTCGCTTACCCAACTTGGAGGATTGTACATGGAGAATCCGCCCTCCGGGTTGGCACGGAGGAATTCCTCTTCTTCTCCCTTGTACAAAGCGGATAAAATTCTCGTTAAGGTGGCGGCCGAATCTGGCCCCTTACGACCGCACCGGGTGGCATTGTCCTCCCCGTTGAAATCCCACATGGGGTGGCCTCTGTATTGAAGCGGCTGCACCCCTCGCGTAATGCATATGGCCATGACCTTGATCATGGTCAGTCCGGAATGAGCCAACAACCTTATCTAGCTCATCAGGTAAAGGATGTCCCTGTCTGTTTCCCTCTGAGGGTTCCGCGGGCGCCAGCTCAGGCGCTTCTTGAATGAAGCATTATTGAACTCAGGGAGGCTGATCCGTACAGGGTCCGGTAGAGGGACGTCATCTATATAGAACCACTCCAAGGGCCAATCCTCGGATGTCATCTTTGGGGTACCAGATAGATATCCGGTCCCAGCGATGCGCCATAGTTCGGCTCCGCCCACTTGATAAATAGACCCCTCCTGAGAACGGGGCACGAGGCAGAACAACCTCTTCCATAGCGCGAAATGGGCCTCAACGCCCAAAAATAGTTCACAGAGGGCCATGAAGCCCACAATGTGCAGAATGGAGGCAGGCGTGAGGTGGTGTAGTTGGAGGCCGTAGAACTCCAGCAACCCTTGGAGAAATGGATGAATTGGAAATCCGAGTCCCCTTATTAAATAAGGGACTAGGCATACCCGCTCTCCTCGAGAGGGATGGGGGATGCTCTCTGCTTGCTCTCCGCCGCTATAAGTGGCGATCCCAGCTCGAACTGGGACCATATATGCTGGGGGAAGGAGCCCCTTGGATTGAAGCACTACGAGTTCACTATGCGGGATGGAGCATCTCTCCCTATCCCCAGGCTTGGGGCTGGGAGCGCGAGAGGAGGAGCCGCGTCGGCTGTCCATGATGGATTTTTTGGTCAGAAGTGCTCCGATGAAAGCTTGCGAAGGGGAGATGGCGTGGTTCGGATCTAGATCCCCGTCTCTTTTTATAGACAGCTCATTTGAGTCGCTAGGGGGGGGAATGCAAAAATACCTTGGCTTTTCGCATTCATTCGACACATGGAAAATGGCCTTTATTGGGCGTGGAAGCCAAGGAGCGCAACATTTATCAGAAGCCGGACACTATTCTACAAGTATATGAAGTTGGAGAAGAACCCGCCTTGCAATGCCGAAGACAATTTGCGCGCCGAACTCGTTGTCATTGAAGCCTAGTTCGGGGGCTACTGAGGGAGTCCTGGATTAGGGGGTGTCCCGATGACCGGATATGACCTTTGGCCGGACTCCCGGACTATGAAGATACAAGATTGAAGACTCCGTCCCGTGTCTGGATAGGGACTTTCCTTGGCGTGGAAGGCAAGCTTTGCGATACGATATGAAGATCTCCTCCCATTGTAACCGACTCTGTGTAAGCCTAGCCCTCTCCGGTGTCTATATAAACCGGAGAGTTTTAGTCCATAGGACGAACAACAATCATACCATAGGCTAGCTTCTAGGGTTTAGCCTCTCTGATCTCGTGGTAGTAAACTCTTGTAATACCTATACCATCAATATTAATCAAGCAGGAGTAGGGTTTTACCTCCATTGAGAGGGCCCGAACCTGGGTAAAAACATCGCGTCCCTTGTCTCCTGTTACCATCCGCCTAGACGCACAGTTGGGGACCCCCTACCCGAGATCCGCCGGTTTTGACACCGACAAGCATGATTATCAATTGTGAGTAGTTACTTTTGTTCTTCGGGTCACGGGAGAAATCATGTTGCAAGTAATCATGTGAACTTGATATGTGTTTGATATTTTGATGATATGTATGTTGTGATTCCCTTAGTGGTGTCATGTGAACGTCGACTACATGGCACTTCACCATATTTTGGCCTAAGGGAATGCATTGTGGGGTAGTTATTAGATGATGGGTTGCTAGAGTGACCGAAGCTTAAACCCTAGTTTATGCGCTACTTCGTAAGGGACCGATTTGGATCCAAAAGTTTAATGTTATGGTTAGATTTTATCTTAATACTTTTCTCATAATTATGGATGCTTGCGAGGGGGTTAATCATAAGAAGGAGGTTTGTTCAAGTAAGGACAACACCTAAGCACCGGTCCACCCACATATTATCAAATTAGCAAACACGAATCAAACCAACATGATAAAAGTGACTAGATGAAATTCCAGTGTACCCTCAAGAACGCTTTGCTTATCATAAGAGACCGTTTTGGCATGTCTTTTTCATACAAGGATTGGGCTACCATGCTGCACTTTATTTACCATTACTGTCACTTGCTCGTTACAAATTATCTTGCTATCAAGTGTCAGAAAAACAAATTATTTTGCTATCAAACTACTTGTTACCGACTATTCCAGTGCTTGTAGAAAATACCTGGCTGAAAACCACTTGTCATTTCCTTCTGCTCCTCGTTGGGTTCGAATCTCTTACGTATCGAAAGGAGTATGATTGATCCCATATACTTGTGGGTCATCAAGGCTCTTTTCTGGCATCGTTGCCGGGGAGTAAACCGCTCTTGGTAAGTGGAAATTGGTAAGGAACAATTATTACTACGTGCTGAAGTTTATTATCACTTGTTACTATGGAGATCCATCCTTTGAGGGGTTTGTTTGGGGTATCTTCACCTCAACCGGAACCACAATTGGTTGCCCCTCAACCTACTGCACCTACTGAAAATATTGGTTATGAAATTCCTTCAGGTATGATAGAACAACTGCTAGCTAATCCTTATGCAGGAGACGGAACTGAACATCCTGATATGCATTTGATATATGTGGATGAAATTTGTGGATTATTTAAGCTTGCAAGTTTGCCCGGAGATGAAGCTAAGAAGAAGGTTTTCCCTTTATGTTTGAAGGGAAAAGCATTGCCATGGTATAGGCTATGCGATGATATTGGATCTTGGAATTGGAATCGATTGAAATTGGAATTTCACCAAAAGCTTTATCCTATGCATCTAGTTCATCGTGATCGGAATTATGTATATAATTTTTGTCCTCGTGAAGGAGAAAGTATCGCTCTAGCTTGGGGGAGTCTTAAGTCAATTTTATATTCATGCCCCAATCATGATCTCTCAAGATAAATTATTGTCCAGAATTTTTGTGCTTGGATTTCTCATGATGATCGATCCATGCTCGATACTTCTTGTACTTGTCCTTTTATGAAGAAGACTATTGAATTCAGGTGGGATCTTTTAGAAAGAATTAAATGCAACTCTGAAGATTGGGAACTCGATAAAGGTAAAGAGTCAGGTATTAATCTTAAGTTTGATTGTGTTAAATCTTTCATGAATACCGATGATTTTCACAAGTTTAGCACTAAATAAGGACTTGACTCTGAGATAGTAGCCTCTTTATGTGAATCATTTGCTACTCATGTTGATCTCCCTAAAGATTAGTGGTTTAAATATCATCCCCCTATCAAAGAAGAAATTAAAGAACCCGACTTAGCTAAATATGGAACTACTATTTATAATGTTGATCCAGTTGTGCCATCTACTTATATTGAAAAACCACCTTTCCTTGTAAGGATAAAGGAACATGCTAAGGTTTCAACTGTGGTTTGCAAAATTAATATTAGAGCACCTAAACCTGCTGAACAAATTAAAGTAGAACATAGTGTTGCTATGGTTAAAGACCTCCTGGTAGAAAATATTGATGGGTATGTTATTTACTCCTGTGATGATGCTGCTAGAATTGCCAAACCTGATGAAAAAGACGAACATAGACTTGTTGTTGGCATGCCTGTTGTCTCAGTTAAAATAGGAGATCATTGTTATCATGGTTTATGCGATTTAGGTGCTAGCATGAGTGCTATTCCTTTTACCTTATACCAAGAAATTATGAATGACATAGCACCCGCTGAAATAGAAGACATAGATGTTACTATTAAACTAGCTAATAGAGACACCATGACACCACTTAGGATTGTTAGAGATGTTGAGGTCTTCTGTGGGAAAACGAAATATCCTACTGATTTTCTAGTTCTCGGTTCCCCACAAGATTACTTTTGTTCCATTATTTTTGGTAGACCTTTCTTGAACACCGTTAATGCAAAAATAGATTGTGAGAAACAAACTATCGGTGTTAGTTTTGGTGATGAGTCTCATTAGTTTAATTTTTCTAAGTTTAGTAGACAACCTCATAAGAAAGAATTACCTAGTAGAGATGAAATAATTGGTCTTGCTTCTACTGTTGTGCCTCCTACTGATCCATTAGAACAATATCTACTAGATGAAAATGGTATGCATATGCATGAAAGAAATGAGATAGATAAAATTTTCTTTGAACAACGACCTCTGCTCAAACATAATTTGCCTATTGAAACTCTAGGAGGTCCTTCTCCACCTAAAGGTGATCCTGTGTTTGGATTGAAACAACTGCCAGACACTTTGAAGTATGCTTTATCTCCATGAGAAAAAGATATATCCTGTTATTATTAGTGCTAACCTTTCAGAACATGAAGAAGAAAGATTATTAAAAATTCTAAAGAAGCACCGTGCTGCTATTGGATATACTCTTGATGATCTTAAGGGCATTAGTCCCACTCTTTGTCAGCACAAGATTATTATGGAACCTGATGCTAAACCCGTTGTTAATCACCAACGACGTTTGAATCCTAAGATGAAAGAAGTGGTAAGAAATGAAATATTAAAGCTTCTGGAAGCAGGTATAATCTATCACATACCTGATAGTAGATGGGTAAGCCCCGTTCATTGTGTCCCTAAGAAGGGAGGTATTACCGTTGTACCTAATGATAAAAATGAACTCATTCCACAAAGAATTTTTACTAGCTATACAATGGTTATTGATTTTAGAAAATTAAATAAAGCAACTAGAAAAGATCATTACCCTTTGCCTTTTATTGATCAAATGTTAGAAAGATTATGAAAGAACACACACTTTTGCTTCCTTGATGGCTATTCTGGTTTTTCTGAAATACCTATTTCACAACCTGATGCTTATAGACATATGCTTATAGACATATGCTTATAGACGTACTTATAGAACTTATGCTTATAGACATATTCCTTTTGGTTTATGCAATGCACCTGCTACCTTTCAAAGATGTATGACTGCTATATTCTCTGATTTATTTGAAAAGATTGTTGAGGTTTTCAAGGATGATTTTTTGTATATGGAACTTCTTTTGATGATTGATTGAGTAACCTTGATCGAGTTTTGCAGAGATGTGAACAAACTAATCTTGTCTTGAATTGGGAGAAGTGCCACTTTATGGTTAATGAAGGTATTGTCTTGGGGCATAAAATTTATGAATGAGGTACTGAGGTAGACCAAGCTAAAGTTGATGCAATTGAAAAAAATGCCATGTCCTAAAGATATTAAAGGTATTCATAGTTTCCTCGGTCATGTTGGTTTCTATAGGTGGTTTATTAAAGACTTCTCTAAAATTTCTAGGCCTCTTACAAGTTTGTACAAAAGGATGTTCCATTTGTTTTTGATGATGACTATGTAGAAGCCTTTGAAATAGTTAAGAAAGCCTTAACTTCTGCACCTATTGTTCAACCACCTGATTGGAACTTGCTTTTTGAAATTAGGTGTGATGCTAGTGATTATGATGTTGGTGCTGTTCTAGGACAAAGAGTTGATAAGAAATTAAATGTTTTTCACTATGCTAGTAAAACTCTAGACAGTGCCCAAAGAAATTATGCTACTACTGAAAAAGAATTTTTAGTAGTTGTGTTCTCTTGTGACAAATTCAAATCTTACATTGTTTATTCCAAAGTAATTGTTTGCATTGATCATGCTGCTATTAAATACCTTAATATTCTTGCTGACCCACTACCTATTGATGATAGCTTTCCCGATGAACAACTAGCTGCAATAAATGTTTCTCATAACACTCCTTGGTATGTTCTCGGTGCAACAGACCCTGGGCCTGTCGTCATGACAGTGCACAGGCACAAGATCAAGGTTGAAGCCTCAGACCAAGATGAACAAGAGACCAAGGGATTCGAAGCATCAACAAGCAGATCAGAAAGGACAAAGGCCAAGTCAGAGAAGCTAGATATCATTAAGAAAGAAGCCTCCCTTGCTGGGCAGGCGATCCCGGCAAGGGGCGAGGCCAGCCCCAGAAGAAGATGACCAAGGCGTCCTGGCAGGGCCTGCCAGGACTCGCGGAGGCCAGATCACCTCACCAACTACTTCATCATGACCGACGTCGTCGATCAGTGCGGTGTCAAGCCGCGGAGTGATTAAGTGGCAACCATTCGCCACATGGCGGCCACTTCCTACCAAGAAAACTCACAGGTGACACCCATCCTATAACGTGTCAGACGAGCAGGCATGGAGCTGGAAAGATAGCCCGACACGTCTTGCCGCGCAACCAACGACATGACGCTAAGTGGTGCATTAAATGCACACCGACGGCCTGCAGAGTTACGTATGATAGCACTATTTGCTATCATATCAGTGTCTAATGACTAATTTGCCACTGTGGTGACCCCTTAACCTATAAAAGGAGGCCCATGGAAATGGTTTGAGGGGTTGGAGAGTTAGATCATTTGCACCTTTGTATGCGTGTAGTCGCTGTCGCCCCAAGGCAAACCCCGCCGGGCAAGTGTACTACGCACCACCACCACTTTTCCACCATCAATCCACCAAAGGAGGAGTAGGGTTTTAAGCCTCACGGCGGCCCGAACCTGGGTGAAACTGCCCGTGTGATCTCTGTCATGCTACCCCATGTTGGTATCCTCTTTGTGCATTGCGACCCCCCTGCCGAACCAGCAAGGGGCCATCCTGGTCCCATAGTTGGTTGTGGTTTCCCGCCAAGTAGGGGGGTCGTTTGTGCGAAACTGAAGACATAAGCAGCGCGTCATCTTCATCGCCATCTGCGTCTTCGACGGTGCCGTCGACCATGGCGCCCAAGAAGAAAGCTGCTTCTTCGGCTCTTCCGTCCACCTCGAAGGCTCCGCTGCCCATGGCCTCCAACAGTGTGTGCGGCACGGAGATGTACGAGGATGCGAACACTGCTAGGGATGTGGTCGGAGCAGGCGGCACCGCCACAGCTTCCCCCACGGCCGACGCAGCAACAGGAGACACCGGAGGAGAGCAACATCAGCAACACATCGATAGCCGCACTCCGCTCCCCGACGGGCACACCTACAGCGATGGCTCTCGGTCTAGGGCGAACCACCACCCTCCGGCCACCCCTGCCGCAGGCGTGACCACTGCGCGTGCGCTTTCCCCCGGGCAGGTCAACCAAGCTGATGCACCCAAAGGAGCTGATGGCCCTCGAGCGCCTCCTCCTCACCATTCCGCCACCCAGGTGGTGGCACCGCAACAGCGAGTGGGCAGTGTTGCCGCCGCTGGCTCCGTGAGGAGCTGAGCGATGATGCGATGAACTTCATCATCATCTATGCCAAGCACAGCCTCGGAGGCCATGGCACGGGCACAACTGCTGCTAAGGTTTCTGCTAGCGGCCGAGCAGATGGATGAATGGCGTGCCACCATCCAAAGTCTACTTGGTTTCGCCAAAGCCGAGCGCTCATGACGAGCTGCCCCGCCGCAACCTTCCCAAGCAACACAACGGCCCATGCTGCTGCCCGTATGGAGGGAGGCATCCCCATGGTGCGGTCCCCACCATGGCAGCCAGCACGGGCGTGACCAAGTCAAGACCCTAATGACGTCTCGATGGCCTCCTCTGATCCTCTAGCACGTCCAGGCTAATGGCGAACCCCGGAAGATGGGCGGAGAGGAGACGTGTGCGTTGTCAAGCAGCGCCACGGCGACCTCCTCTGAGCCGACGGGCACGACGGCCTGACATCGACGAGCCCACGCTCGGTGTTAGCGGCCCCCTGCCCTTCAAAGTTGGCTGCCCTGTGTTCACCCATGAGCTGCGGCAAGTCTGTTGGCCGTCCGTTCACACGTTCTAGCCAAAGATACTGATATGTACGACGGGAGGCTGAACCCGGCAGAGTTCCCGAGCATCTACACCATCGCTATTCAAGCTGCCTGGGGAAGAGATTAGAAGGTGTTCGCCAACTACTACTCGTTGGCTCTCAAGTCCAATGTGAGGTCTTGGCTGATGCACCTGCCGGAGAACTCTATTTCATCATGGGCAGACCTATGCCACGAGTTCATCGGCGCTTTCACCAGTGGCCACCAGGAGCCGGGCCATCCCAACGATCTGCAGCTTCTCCAACATAAGGAAGGAGAAACCCTCTGTAAGTATTTATAGAGATTCAAAAAAGTTCATAGAAATATTCCAAATATCCATCCGGCAGCCATGATAGCTGCCTTCCAGTCCAATGTGCGCAACCGCCCGATCCGTTCTAATATGAACATGCGGTTGCCCAAGACTGTGAAGGAGTTTTTACACCCTAGTGGATAAGTGTGCTCGAACGGAGGTAGGAAGGAAGTTGCCCGGAGAGGAAGACTGCATCAATGCTGATTCAGAGGTTGATGATGAGTCCACTAGTCAGAAGAAGGTCAAGAAGCGCGGTAAGAAGCAAAGAGATAAGGCAGTATTGAGTGTTGAAGGGTCAGGCACCCCAGGTACCGGCAAGATTGCCAAGGCTGAGGCCCCCGGCAAAGAGGTTACCGTGTGCACTGATTGCCGAGAAGGCCGGGAAGGGCGATGTGCCGTACTGCAAGATCCATCGGACCAAAGGCCGTGATCTTTAGGAGTGCTATCATGTTGAGCAGTTGGTCAAGAGACAGAGAGCAGAATATGAGAAGCGTGATAAGGAAAAGGGTCAGAATGTCGCTGGCGGTAAGGGCCGAGGTGATGGAGCAAATCGCCCCAGCAAACCCTTTCTGAATAAAGGAAAACCTGCCAGAGGCCAGGAGAAGGAAGCCTATGGGCACGAGAAGTCAATGCTATGGAACTAGCGCCAGAGGCCTGGAACCCGCTCAAATGGTCCCGTACAACCATCATCTAAAACAATGAGGATCATCCCAGCCATACCACTGCGGTAGGATGCCTGCCTTTGTTGGTTTCTCCAACAATTCGTAACCTCAACATCACAAAGATGCTGGTGGATGGTGGGGCCGGACTGAATCTGATTTCCCCAGAAGTTATTAGCAAACTTTAGATAGAAGAGGAAGAGCTAGAGGTTACTGGCATGTTTCAAGGAGTCAATCTCGGCAGGAGTCATCTTAAGTGAAAGATCACGTTGCCGGTAACATTTGGGGGAGAACTGAACTACTGGATTGAGAAGATTGTGTTTGACGTAGTTGATCTCTCCCTGCCGTACAATGGGATCCGTAGATGCCCGGCCTTGGCTAAATTCATGGCGGCATCCCACTATGCCTACAACACCCTGAAGATTCCTGGGCCACTAGGAATCCTCACCATTCCGTCAGATGAGAAAGATGCCATCATTTGTGTAGACAAGATGTACCGGGAAGCGGCCACGCCAAAGGCAGCGATGGCAGTAGTTCCTGCCAAGGAAAGCGAATGGAAGAAGAAGGATTGTAGGACCTCTAGCAAAGAGTCCGGGAAGTGTGCCCCCACCGAGTGCACGACACCCATTGATGATGTGCCGGAGTGTTCCAACAGTAAGAGATCGAAGGTTGCTGCTCCATAAGTGAAAAAGGTCCTGGCAGGGCTGGCTGGCGTTGATGGTACTTTCACTACCAGCGCCACCCTCGATGACAAATAGGAAAGCGCACCCATTGCCTTCCTGCCGGCGAATATCGATGTGTTTGCATGGTAACCACCTTGTTGTCTGCCCACACGCCAGACTGTTAAGCAGAAAGTCCGGAAGTAGTCCTTTGAGAGGCAGCAGTTTATTACAAAAGAGATCAAGAAGCTTGAGGCAACTGGTTTGGTCAGAGGAGTGCTACATCCCACTTCACTAGCAAACCCAGTGGTGGTCCGGAATGCAAACAAGAAGTGGAGGATGTGCATTGGTTTCACAAATATCAACATGGCTTGCCCAAAGGACCTGTTTCCCTTGCCGCGTATTGATCAGATTGTGGATTCCACTTCAGGTTGTGATTTGCTCTCATTTCTGGATGCCTATTCTGGGTACCACCATATCTTCATGTCCAAAGAAGATGACGAGAAGACATTGTTTATCACTCCATGTGGCACATACTACTTTGTCAATATGCCATTTGGATTAAAGAGTGTCGGGTCCACCTTTGCAAGGCAGTCCAGATTGGTTTTGAACCACAGATGCACAGAAACATTGAGGCTTATATGGATGACATTGTGGTCAAAACCAAGGACAGAGAAACTCTCATCCAGGATTTGGAGGAGACGTTTGCAAATCTGCGCAAGATCAACTTGAAGCTAAACCTAGAGAAGTGTGTGTTTGGCGTCCCCTCGGGGAAGCTGCTTGGATACTTTGTGTCCCATAGGGGAATCAAAGCTAATCCTGACAAGATCAAGGCCATTGAGCAGATCCAAGCACCAAGGACAGTTAATGATGTGAGGCGCCTGACGGGATGTGTTGTTGCAATAAGCAGATTCATCTCCAAGCCTGCCGAGCGTGCCTTGCCGTTCTTCAAGATTTTGAAGAAAGCAGGTCCTATGAAGTGGACCCCTGAAGCACACATAGCTTTGCAAGAGTTGAAGGCCTACCTGTCCTATGTGCCTACCCTGGTTGCACCCAAACCCCAGGAGTCGTTGTTTCTATACTTAGCGACAACCAACCAAGTGGTCAGTGCAACCTTGGTAGCACATCGAGAAGTGAATGAGAAAGAGAGTGAGCAGAGGCCGGCAGAGTCAGATAAGGATCAGAACAGCAGCAACCACAGCAATGATGACAACCCCAAGGACGCGTCTAGGAAGAAAGTGGTGCAGCGCCTAGTGTACTTCGTTAGCTGCTTGTTACAGGGGGCTAGATCGAGGTACTCTGGCGTGCAAAAGTTAATTTTTGGTCTCATCATGGCCTCAAGGAAACTGCGCCACTACTTCCAAGCCCATGAGATCATGGTTGTTACTCGTTTCCCGTTGCAGTGGATACTCTGAAACCCAGAGGCTACCGGCAGAATAGTGGAGTGGGCTTTGGAGCTATCCAGCTTTGGTTTGAAGTTTGAGAGCACATCAACTGCAAAAGCAAGACATTGGCATAGTTTATTATAGAATGTACGCCAACCCCTAATGAGGAAGTGACAAAGACAGTTGTCCCCGGCAAGGAATCACCCCAAGAATGGATTATATAGTTTGATGGTGCTTTTTCCCTGCAAGGTGCAGGGGCTGGCGTGCTTCTTGTCGCCCCCTCCGGGGAGCACTTGAAGTACACTGTCAAGATGCATTTTGCCCGGGAAGAAGCAACCAACAATACAACAGAGTATGAAGGGCTCCTTGCCAGGCTCAGAATTGCAGCAGAATTGGGAATTAAGAAACTAATCATTCGAGGAGATTCACAGCTAGTGGTGAGACAAGTTAACAATGATCACCAAAGTCCATTGATGGAGGCATACGTCGAGGAAGTGACAATATTGGAGGAGCACTTTGATGGATTGCAAACAAAGCACGTACCCCGTGCGGAAATAGCATAGCCGATCATCTGTCAAAGTGTGTTGCGTAGAAGCTTCCTATGGAACAAGGGACTTTTGTTCTCTGCCTTACTCAGCCCTTCGTATCCACAACAGCAATGGCCCGGAAGAGGAGAAAGTTGGACACCGGAAAGCTCCCGGTAGAGCCGTCCGCTCCCGGCACAGACCCTGTCAGAAACAACTCCTCGTAGCCTGCTTGACTACCCCCTCGAGCCTGGACAATGGAGCTCGCGTACGAGGCCGGTACTCCTGCAGCAGAGATGTGCCGCTAGTCCTCGTTGTCAACCCACAGGCTCCAACTTGGGAAAGGCACATTGCCCGCTTCCTCCAAACCGGAGAGCTTCCCAGTGACCAAGACGAAGCTGAATAATTAGATCGGAGGGCCAATATGTATCAGTTTGTTGAGGACACTGTACAGAAGGAGGCCCAACAGTGTGAAATTGAAGTGTGTCTGCCAGGAAGAAGGAAAGGAAATGCTGGTCGAGATACACAAAGGAATGTGTGGCTCTCACATTGGATCAAGGGCGTTAGTTGGGAAAGCATTCATACAAGGATTCTATTGGCCCACAACCCTCCAACATGCGGTCGAGCTAGTCACTAAGTGTGAAGCCTGCCAGTTCCATTCAAAGAAATTCCACCTGCCTGCCCAAGCGCTTCAGACAATCCCTCTATCATGGCCATTTTCGGTTTGGGGGCTCGATATCCTTGGCCCCTTCCCCCGAGCAATCGGGGGCTTTGAATTCTTTGTTTGTTGCCATTGACCAGTTTACAGAGTGGCCAGAAGTGACTGCCGGTGAGAAAGGTGACTCCTCAGTCAGCTATCAAGTTCTTGAAAGATCTGGTGTGTCATTTTGGAGTTCCGGAAAGGATCATCACGGACAATGACACCCACTTCACGAGCCGCGCCATCATGCAATATGTTCATGCCCTCAGATGCAAGATCTCATTCGCCTCAATGGCACACCCCCGGAGCAATGGACAAGCTGAGAGGGTGAACACTGAAGTGCTAAACGGACTCAAGACAGGAACCTTTGATACACCGCAGAAGCATGACAGGAGGTGGATCGAGGAGCTGCCAGTAGTTCTCTGCTCCCTCAGAATGACACCAAACCGAGCTACCGGGCAGACTCCCTTCTCCCTGGTCTACGGGGCAGAAGTAGTTATCCCCACAGAAATCATTCACGGGTCGCCTCGAGTACTTGCTTACGATAAAATCATGCAAGATCAGCACTGGCGTGACGATGATGTGCTACTCGAGGAGAACCGTCTCCAGGCTGCTACGCGTGCTGCACGCTATCAGCAAGCCTTGCATCGCTATCATAGCCAGAGGGTTCATGCCTAGTGTTTTGAGGAAGGTGACCTTGTCCTTAGGCGCGTTCAGTCCGCCAAGGGTACACATAGGTTATCACCAAAGTGGGAAGGCCCTTACCGGGTAGTACGAGTCACCAGACCCAGCGCAGTCCGTCTGGAGATCGGAGATGGCACTCAGTTGCAAAACTCATGGAATATTGAGCATCTCCGCGAGTTATACCCATAAGGCGCGAGGCTGCCGGGCCCTGCCCGGCAGCCACCCATTTGTACATGCCTTGCCTCAGCTGCATGTAACCCCTTGTACAAAGCTGGTGCGATGACCCCATGCAAGAGAAAATAAAGAAGCGCTGTAGGGGGCCCCCAACCTAGGTTGCGTGCATGCATGCGCATTCCAGATCACTTCATAAGCATTTTCATGAGCATCTACATATGCATATAGATATGATCACATCGTGCATTCATTCTCATCTACATGAAGATGCAGGTTCTTGCCGTGAACTTGGCTTCGACAAGGAGTTGAGAAGATTGCCCGGCACCGCGATCCCCGGCAAGCCAAACAGATAAGTTCTACCTCTTGTCCATTCGTGTTCTGTAAGCTATAACTTATGCATTAGAAAACCTCGCCGCTCTTTTTTAGACTTAGGTGCTACCATTCCTGACTCGAACATTGCTTCGGTCAGAGTGGTCGCAGTGGCCTTTGGTAAAAAGAAGTTGGCAGGGGGCTAGCCCCTTTGTCTGTAACCTGGCAGATATGGCTCTCCGGCAAACAAAAAGGGTGCCGGCAAGATAGCCTGCTGGTAGAAACTCGTTTATTTACACTAAAGAGGCATCTCATATCTGCATGGACATATACATGTGCGGGTTCTCCGCAAGGTTCATCTTTTTCATTAGCATGCTGATACAAGTACAAGCATTACAGAACACAGGCATGGACACGAGAGATTACATTATTTGAATTAAAATTTGGCAAGTGCCTACAGATTTAAGATTGAAAAAAGATAAGTGCCCGCAATCGCCTTTCTTGTCCCTCTCCTCACAGGCATGGCAAGTGAAGGCTAAAAGGACAAAGGGGGAGCACCGAGGAACGCGTTGATGGAGAGCACGACAGAGGCGACCCATCAACCACCGCCACCAGGGCCAGTAGGGCACGACAAAGCTAATAGAGTTGCAGCCCGAGAGGAAGCCTGCAGGGGCCCAGCTGGAAGACTACTGGAGGAGCCTGGGAGTACCATCCCCACCTCTGCATACAACTCCCCGGCAAATCGTGTTACTGGGGAGGAGATGCGGATGCACATGATGTTGCCGCCTGATCAAGATGGTGCGGGCGACAGTCAGCCAGAGTCAGAGTCATCGCCCTCCCGCCCGCCGACGTCGTCATCGCCATCACGGTCCTCCTCGTCACTGCAACACGAGGAGGAGCTTTCGTCATCGGTAGAGCTCTCCGTGCAGCACCCTAAGCGAATTACCGAGCACACAAAGACCTTGACGGAGAGCAGGCCGCTCTCCATTAATTTGAACTAGAGAACGTGCCCCTCCGACAAGCTATGGACACGGGCAAAGGTCTTCCAACCACGGTGGAGGTACATAACCACGGTGGATTGCAACAAAGGCAATGTCACTTTTCATGTTAATGGTAATGAGCATACGGTACACTTTCCGAGGAAACAATCTCAAGTTCATAGCATCAATTCTATTGAAAAAGTTCCAACTATCATTTTTGGAGGTTTTGAATTTCCTCTCCCTACTGTCAAGAAAATGTATGATATCCTTATTGTTTGGGATTTTCATATCCCCACTAAGGCAACTTAGTATTATTCGAAATTTTTCCGGTTCCGTGTTATTCAGAATGAGTTTGTTAACAAGACATGATCAACCTTGTTAGTGGATTCATTTTGATGATCACGAGATGGATGAAACTAGAAGGCACAACCTTCTGTACCCTCTTTTTACTTTCTGTTATTTAGAATAAATAAAGCAAAAATAGGATTATCCATCTGTTTTTTGAATTATCAGTGCATTAAAAAATAATCCAAAAATAGAAGTGCTCCAAATGCCCTGCAAATTTAGTATGATTTTTTCTGGAATATTTGAGGATTTTAGGCAGTGAAAAACACTGCAAGAGGGGCCAGCACCAGGCCACGAGAGAGGAGGGCGCGCCCCCCCTATAGGGTGCGCCCCTGTCTCGTGGGCCCCTGCTGAGTCCGGAAACCACCCTCCGTTTAGGCCCAAAATTTTCCAAAAACGCACTGAACAAAAAAAATTCTGGCTATCCTATTTTTAGGTGTTTCTAAGCGTATTGAGACAGTAGCCGTTATAGAAAGTTTTTTTTGACCCGTTTCCAGTTTTTGGGTCCAAGCAGCCGAAAAAATAATAAAAAAATTTGGTCGAAAAAATTTCGTGCCCATCCTGTCAGTTTGACCTGGGAAGAGTTTTGAGACACTCGCCATTATAGTGATTTTTCGCAAAAAAAAAAGTAGCGCAAACAAAAAAGCAGCGCAAAAAAAAGGAGCGAATTTTTTTCCAGAGTGTGCTTTTCCCTTGTTTACGTGCAGCGCCGTGATTTTGTTAGTGTTCTAGGCTCGCGTCTCTAGCACGGTCTAGCCTAGGACCAGCACAGTACCGTCGTTGAGCGTTTATTAAACTTTGCATCTCTGAATTGATTATTGCTGTCCTTTTTTGCTACCATATTATAAGCCTTCCTAGCTCCACATGCATCTACGTCGTGCATTTGACTCTCCCTGGTAATCGCTATATCCAAGCTTTGAGAGTTTTGACTACAACGGTTGCCGATCACCACCTGCTGTTGGGTAAGAACTGGTAAGAATTTGAGATTTGCCTGACGAGTTTGTGATACACCACCACCACTTCTTAGTAGTCTGTAGGATCATATTCTTGTGTGTTTCTATTTGCTGCTAACCATGGTAGGATCACAAGCCGATGAGACTGATTGGGAGAACCTGACGAACAAATAGCTACATGATAAATTTCAGCGAATGATGAGTGGACAGGTGCAAGATGTGCTAAACAGATTTGACGAGGCCATGGAGAAGATAGATCGCATTAAGAAGACGTTCGAAACAAAGCTTGATATCAAGTTTAATGAATTGCTCGCGCATTTTCCACAACCACCGCCGGCTGCACCTATCGCACCTCTACTACAACAACAACAACAACACATCCTTCCAAATTAGTATGGACGAGCGAAGCGTGTTCCTATTGAGGATGACCAAACTTCTGGTGTTGCTGTTCATGTTGTTGATGCTTCTTTGGCTCCTGCTACTGATGCTGCTGGTACCCAAGAGGATGATGAGTATGCGGGCGATTATGAGGATGAGGTTGATCAAAATCAGAACTATGTGCAGCCACCAGCACCACCACCAGCAGGTCGACCTCAGGTATATATACGTAATGGTAGGCCTGCACCACCACCTCAGGTACGAGATGATGTCCATATTCCTAAACTAAAATTGAATATTCCACCATTTGAGGGTAGATATGTTCCTGATATATATCTTACTTGGGAGTTAGAAACTGAACAACATTTTACATGTTTACAATATCTCGAGGAGAGACGGGTTGCTGCTGCTGTTTGTGCTTTCACTAGTTTTGCATGTGTATGGTGGTCTGAACATTGTAGATTATATCCTATTCCCGCTACTTGGGCTGCTTTGAAAACTGCTATGCGTACTCGTTGGGTTCCACCATATTATCAACGTGAATTGCTTCAAAAATTGCAGCGTTTGAGACAAGGAAAAAATGTTGTAGAAGAATATTATCAGGAATTATAAACTGGCATGATTAGATGTGGTATTGTTGAGGAGAATGAACCTATGCTTGCACGTTTTACGGGTGGATTAAATAGAGAGATTCAGACCATTCTAGAGTATACTGAGTATACTAATATCACTCGTTTATTCCATCTTGCTTGTAAAGTTGAACGTGGAGTGCAGGATCGACAAGCAATGGCGCGCACTAACTTTTCTGCAGGTCGACCTTCCTCATGGACACCACGTGCATCTTCTACTTCCACTACACCAGCACCTCCATCAGGTGCCACCTCCAGCCGTGATACAAGAAAGCAGGCACAACCACCACTATCTGCCAAGAGCGCACCTGCCGGACCTACACAAAGCTCTTCTTCTTCCATGGCATCAACAGGGCACACAAGTGATATTATTTGTCGTCGTTGTAAAGGAAGAGATCATTATGCGCGAGAATGCAAATCTCAGCGTGTGATGATTGCTACTGAGGATGGTGGGTATGAGTCCGCTAGTGACTATGATGAGGAGACTTTGGCTCTTATTACACATGAAGAACATGGTGGAGATGATTCTGATCATGAGACGCAATACATGGCTCCTGAAGACGCTGACAGGTATGAATGTTTAGTTGCTCAATGTGTTTTGAGTGTGCAGGCCACACAAGCTGAGCAAAATCAGAGGCACAAATTGTTCCATACCAAGGGAGTTGTGAAGGAACGTTCTATGCGCGTCTTCATAGACGGAGGGAGCTGTAACAACTTGGCTAGCATGGAGATGGTGGATAAGCTTTCTCTCACCACAAGACCACATCCACATCCTTACTACATCCAATGGTTCAACAACAGTGGCAAGGTTAAGGTAACACGTACTGTTCGTGTGCATTTTAGTATCTCTACATATGCTGATTATGTTGATTGTGATGTGGTACCTATGCAAGCATGTTCCTTATTACTTGGTAGACCATGGCAATTTGATAAAAATTATGTACACCATGGTAGAAACAATCAATATACTCTTGTTCATAAGGATAAAAATATTACTTTGCTTCCTATTACTCCTGATTCCATTTTGAAAGATGATACTAATAGAGCTAATAAAGCAAAACAGGAGAAGAATAAGAGTGAAAATCAGATTGTGGCAAAAGAATTTGAGCAACAAATGAAGCCTAATAATAAACCATCTAGTGTTGCTTCTGAAATTAAATTGAAAAGTGCATGTTTATTTGCCACCAAATCTGATATTGATGAGCTAGATTTCAGCAAATCTGTTTGCTATGCTTTTCTGTGCAAAGAGGCATTATTTTCATTCGAGGACGTGCCTTCCTCTTTGCCCCCTGCTGTCACTAACATTTTGCAGGAGTTTGCTGACGTCTTTCCACAAGACGTGCCACCAGGATTACCACCTATTCGAGGTATTGAGCATCAAATTGACTTAATTCCTGGTGCATCGCTACCCAACCGTGCACCATACCGTACCAATCCAGAGGAGACGAAGGAGATTATGCGTCAAGTACAGGAGCTGCTCGACAAAGGTTATATACGCGAATCTCTTAGTCCTTGTGTTGTTCCTATTATACTAGTGCCTAAAAAGGATGGTACGTCACGTGTGTGTGTTGATTGTAGAGGCATTAATAATATTACTATTCATTATCGTCATCCTATTCCTAGGCTAGATGATATGCTTGATGAATTGAGTGGCTCTACAATATTCTCCAAAGTTGATTTGCGTAGTGGATACCATCAAATTCGTATGTAATTGGGAGATGAATGGAAAACATCATTTAAAACTAAGTTTGGTTTATATGAGTGGTTAGTCATGCCTTTTGTGTTAACTAATGCGCCTAGTACTTTCATGAGACTAATGAACGAAGTTTTACGTGCTTTCATTGGACGATTTGTGGTAGTCTATTTTGATGATATACTGATTTATAGCAGATCTTTGGAAGAACATTTGGAACATTTACGTCATGTTTTTATTGCTCTATGTGATGCACGTTTGTTTGGTAACCTTGGGAAGTGCACCTTTTGCACTGACCGAGTATATTTTCTTGGCTATTTTGTTACTCCACAGGGAATTGAAGTTGACAAAGCCAAGATTGAAGATATTGAGAGTTGGCCGCAGCCCAAAATGGTCACACAAGTGAGGAGTTTTCTTGGCCTCGCTGGATTCTATAGGCGTTTTGTGAGAGATTTCAGCACCATTGCTGCACCTCTCAACGAGCTTACAAAGAAGGATGTGCCTTTTGTTTGGGGTACCGCACAGGAAGAAGCCTTCACGGTATTGAAAGATAAGTTGACACATGCTCCTTTACTCCAACTTCCTGATTTTAATAAGACTTTTGAGCTTGAATGTGATGCTAGTGGAGTTGGATTAGGAGGTTTGTTATTACAAGATGGCAAACCTGTTGCATACTTTTCTGAAAAATTGAGTGGGCCTAGTCTTAATTATTCTACTTATGATAAAGAATTATATGCTCTTGTTAGGACTTTAGAAACATGGCAACATTATTTATGGCCCAAAGAATTTGTTATACATTCTGATCATGAATCTTTGAAACATATTAAAAGTCAAGCTAAACTGTATCATAGACATGCTAAATGGGTTGAATTCATTGAGACTTTCCCTTATGTCATTAAACACAAGAAGGGTAAAGATAATGTTATTGTTGATGCATTGTCTCATCGCTATACAATGCTTTCACAACTTGACTTCAAAAAATTTGGTTTGGAGACCATCAAAGATCAATATGTGCATGATGCTGATTTTAAAGATGTATTGCAGAATTGTAAAGAAGGACGAACATGGAACAAGTTCGTCGTTAATGATGGATTTGTGTTCTGTGCTAACAAGCTATGCATTCCAGCTAGCTCCGTTCGTCTTTTGTTGTTGCAGGAGGCGCATGGAGGAGGACTAATGGGACACTTTGGCGTGAAGAAGACGGAGGACGTACTTGCTACACATTTCTTTTGGCCAAAGATGAGACGGGATGTTGAGCGTTTTATTGCTCGCTGCACTACATGTCAAAAAGCTAAGTCACGACTCAATTCTCATGGTTTATATATGCCTTTGCCTGTACCTAGTGTTCCTTGGGAGGATATATCTATGGACTTTGTTTTAGGTTTACCTAGAACAAAGAAGGGGAGGGATAGCATGTTTGTTGTCGTGGATAGATTCTCGAAAATGGCACATTTTATACCATGTCATAAAAGCGATGATGCTGTTAATGTTGCTGATTTGTTCTTTCGTGAAATTATTCGCTTGCATGTGTGCCAAATACTATTGTTTCAGATCGTGATACTAAATTTCTTAGCCACTTTTGGAGATGTTTATGGGCTAAGTTGGGGACTAAACTGCTTTTTAGTAATACTTGTCACCCCCAAACTGATGGACAAACTGAAGTAGTCAATAGAACATTGTCTACCATGCTTAGGGATGTTTTGAAGAATAATAAGAAAATGTGGGAGGAATGCTTGCCTCATATTGAATTTGCTTATAATCGTTCATTGCATTCTACTACTAAGATGTGCCCTTTTGAAGTTGTGTATGGTTTCCTACCTCGTGCACCTATTGATTTGTTGCCTCTTCCATCTTCGGAGAAGGTTTATTTTGATGCTAAAGAACATGCTGAATTGATTTTAAAAATGCATGAGTTAACTAAGGAAAACATTGAGCGTATGAATGCTAAATATGAACTTGCTGGAGATAAGGGTAGAAAACATGTTATGTTTGCACTTGGAGATCTTGTTTGGTTACATTTGCGTAAGGATAGATTTCCTGATTTGCGCAAATCGAAGCTAATGCCACGTGCTGCTGGTTCCTTTAAGGTGTTGGAGAAAGTAAATGATAATGCATATAAACTTGAGATGCCTGCAGATTTTGGGGTTAGTCCCACTTTTAACATTGCATATTTGAAGCCTTATTTGGGTGAGGAAGATGAACTTCCGTCGAGGACGACTTCATTTCAAGAAGGGGAGGATGATGAGGACATCAATACCATTGTTACACCCACAGCCCCTGCTGCTATACATACTGGACCAATTACGAGAGCTCGCGCACGGCAACTAAATTATCAGGTACTTTCGTTTCTTGGTAATGATTCTAATGTTCATGAGAATATGATGCTGCCTAAATTGGATACATTTGTTTTGCTTACAAATGAAGGGCCTAGCTTGGAGAAGGATGAACATTGGAGGAAGAACAAGCATGGAGATGATGGCATGCGCAAGGGGAACAAGAACGTAGTTACAAGTGATGATTTCAGGACTTTGAAACCACCATAATGGGTGCATGAAGCCTTGGATGAAATATACAAGATGCCACTTCATAAATTTCGTCTAGAGGCTATTCTAGGTGCTGCGTCACCTTATTATTGGGCCAGGCCCATGTATTTCGAAATACATAAGTATAGGCTATTTTTAGAGTCCGTATGTGTGGGGAAACAAGAGATAGGGTTGATTTCAGACCCCTCCACCAAGGGTCACGAAATTCCCCCCCTCTTCCTCCATATATACAACCCTTAGGGCACCGTTTAGACTTTGGGTTTTGTTTAGATTAAAGTTCGCCATAGCTGCAACTTCGCGTACTTCGTTTGTGTTCAACGACCAGACAAAGGCGTCACAGAACCCCACCTTGATGAATAAAGCTTTCATCTTATATTCGCAATATCCAGATTGCAATCTCAGTTTCTTGCTTGTTCTTCGTTTGCTCACAGGAAACAGACCCTCGTGGTCAGGTTGATCGTGCTCCGTCGTGGTCAATAACCTCTCGGAGTTGGTTTAGCGATTGCTAAGGCGCGACGTCCTCGCACGTTCGTAGTCGGATCATCAAAGTCGACTTCCACCAAAGAGAAATCCATCATCTCATCGAAAGACGGGACACCTTTGCCTCTATCAGTGCCTCTCTCTTTATATCGTAGATTTGAATTGAATAAGTTGACACCTACTAAAATATCTTTGCAAATGGTTGATAAATCAACTGCTATACCTGTCGGTATTTGTGAGGATGTGCCTGTTGTGGTTGCAAATGTCACTACCTTAACGGACTTTGTTATTCTTGATATTCCCGAGGACGATAATATGTCTATTATCCTTGGTAGACCTTTTCTTAATATCGTAGGGGCTGTTATTGATTGCAACAAAGGCAATGTCACTTTTCATGTTAATGGTAATGAGCATACGGTACACTTTCCGAGGAAACAATCTCAAGTTCATAGCATCAATTCTATTGAAAAAGTTCCAACTATCATTTTTGGAGGTTTTGAATTTCCTCTCCGTACTATCAAGAAAAAGTATGATATTCTTATTGTTGGGGATTTTCATATCCCCGTTGAGGTAACTTAGTGTTATTCGAAATTTCTCCGGTTCCGTGTTATTCAGAATGAGTTTGTTAACAAGACATGATCAACCTTGTTAGTGGATTCATTTTGATGATTACGAGATGGATGAAACTAGATGGCACAACCTTCTGTACCCTCTTTTTACTTTCTGTTATTTAGAATAAATAAAGCAAAAATAGTATTATCCTTCTGTTTTCTGAATTATCTGTGCATTAAAAAATAATCCAAAAATAAAAGTGCTCCAAATGCCCTGCAAATTTAGTATGATTTTTTCTGGAATATTTGAGGATTTTAGACAGTCAGAACAGGTCTGAGGAGCAGGTGAATCTCAGTGAGGCCACTAGACCCTCCAATAGCAGTTATGATGATTGTAGCAGAAGCACTCCAAGCAACTTGCCTAAGGCTGCTACTAGGCAAAGGAACAAGAGAACCTCAGACTCAGAGGATGAGGACTTTGTTGTTGATGAGGAGGTGACCTCAAAGAAGAAAGTGCTCAAGAAGGAGTATGTTGTTGCTGCTGCCACCAAGCCTAGTATGAATTGAAAGCTCCTGCCAAGAGGAAGCCGATGTATAAAGCCAGAGCCTCCACTTAGGAAACCATGGAGTTCACTCTTGAACCAAGAGATGAAGAGGCTTCTAGAGGAAAGAAGAGGAAGGAGAGAGTCAAGAAGACTATGGCCAGAGTAATTGGCAAACCTTTCATGATGAGAGATTCTGAAGAGGAGGAGGAAGGGCCAATTGCACCTGCTGCAAAAACTCAAAAGCTCATGGGGGATACTATAAGATCAGGGGCTAGTGCGTCTAAGCCCAAGTTTGCCCCAAGCCTCCAACTCAAGCTCAAGCTTCAAAACCTTCTGCACCCAAGAGATCCACTAGAAACATCCCTGCTGCTAAGAAGAACAAGGCCCCAGTGCGAGAAGTTCAAAAGGATGAAGAGCAACAAGTGCTCAAAAAGTTAAAGTCAAGGGTGCCTGATCATAGTGATGAACATCCTATTGCTGAGAACATGAAGGAAAGAAAGGATGCAAGTCTGAGATTGTGGAGACAGACTGATCCATATGCCATCAGGAGAAGAACTGATGTAGACTATCGTTTCCACACCAAGGAACAACAGGATTTCTATCAGACTGTCTTGTTAGACAAGAATCCTATTGTCAATGATATGAGATGGGTTGACTGGACATACATTGATGACAATGAGGACTACTTCCCAGGTGTGCATGAGAGCTTCAGGATGAATGGAGTCGACAAATTTCTTGGTCAGAAATTGACAAAATGGAATGATGAAATGATTATGCAATTCTACTCCACTGCTCATTTCTATCTAGATGGCAAGATTGTATGGATGACAGAAGGAACCAGATATCAATGTTCAATTGTTGAATGGGCCAAGCTAATCAATGCCCCCGAGGAAGATGAAAAGGAAACGGATGTATATGCCAAGCCAAGGAAGGATCACAACTCCATGGCAAATATGTAAAAGGAAATTCCTGATAAAGCCTTGGAGATTCACAAGCTTGGGTCTATATAGTATCTGCTGGCAGGTTTGACCACCATCAACACCATCTTGAGGCACACTCTGTTGCCCAAGTTTGCAGATGATAGGATGATGCGTGGTCACTCCATCAACTTGCTCCATATGTTTGATGTGCTAGAAAAATTCAAGGTGATGAGTCTGATTGTTGAAACAGTGAAGAGAAGTGCAGCTGATCATAAGAGATCATGTGGATATGCCCCTCACATGTAGATGCTAATCACCTCCAAGATGGGGACAAGGACATATCTTCTTGACAAAGAGCACCTTCCCCTGAGGCCAAATTTGAAGACAATGAGATTGTTATGGATGCATCTCACCAACCAGTGCAAAAGCCTAGAGAGACAGACAGACACACACACACACACACACAGAGAGAGAGAGAGAGAGAGAGAGAGAGAGCAAAGGCTGCTAAAGATACAAAAGCAGCCAGTGTACCAGATGCTTCACAAGTGATGCTCAAGACCAAGCAAGATCAACTCAGTTATTTGCTTGATGCTAGTGTGAGGATTGAGAAGGGCTTGGCCACCCTGACTCAGAATCAAGAGAGTCTTGAGAGGATCATTGAGACCAAACTTCATGATCTAGATGTAAAGGTCACAGGGATCCAGACTACTGTGGAGAAGCTCCAGGAAGAGATTGAGAACTAGAATGACAGACCAACCACTGATGTCTTTCAGATAGTGCCAAAGGCACAAATGTCTTCAGCAGTGCCAGTTGTCAGTGATACTAGGACTACATTTTCAGCACCTGCAGCAACTGCCTCAGTCATACCTCCAGTTTCAACCCCTCCAGCTCCATAGACTTCTATAGATGCTTTTGTTGACGGACTCCTCTCCATGCCATCCAAGCACACCGGTGCAACCAGCCAGAAGACCACTTCAGGAGCTCCTGGAGATCATGCCTAGAGTGCTGCATAGCACTATGCATTTTCAAGCTTTTTGGTAACTTGTTGCCAAAGGGGGAGAAAATGTATAGATCATTAGGCTTCGAGAGAGAGTTAGTGTTTTGCTTTTTGTTGCCTCTCTTGCTACTTTGATCATTTGCTTTGATCGTTTGCTTGTTTGATGCATGCTACAAAGTTTGTGTTATGTGTGTGAGATACTCTTATGATCATGTGTTTGTGTGTTCTTGCTTGATGATATTTATGATACTTGTGTATGATCAATCATGTTTATCCTTGGTGATGAGTACATGATTTTTATAGCTTATCATTTTGTGCGCTCCACCAAGATGTATGTGACATACAAGAGTGACCCATCATCCTAATCGATTGTGCATTTGCATTCAAAAGCAAATTTAAATAATGCACAAGTTTAGGGGGAGCTCTTGCTTATCACATACTTCTCAAAGCGACGATCTATTTCATTCATATTATCATTTGTCGAAGCTTTGACTATATGTTGTCATCAATTACCAAAAAGGGGGCATTGAAAGTGCAACTTAACCTCGGGTGGTTTTGGTAAATTCATAGCAACATATAGTTCATTGAACTAATATCCACTAAAGTTAAATATCTTAGAAAGTTCAATGATTGGCATGGCATGGACCAGAGATGTGGACCCCTCAAAATGCTAAGGACAAAGATTGGCAAAGGCTCAAGACTCTTCATTTTCATTTTAGTGATCCAAGATCACATTGAGTCCATACGAAAGCCAATACTATTAAAAGGGGATGAGGTGTTGCTCAATGGTCTACTTGCTCAAAGTGCTTAGTGATATTGCTCCAATACCCTCAACCACTTTCTCATTTCCACATATGTCCAAAACTTAAAGTCAAACTTGGCCCCACCGATTTGATCTATCTAGCGCCACCGAGTTCTATTGACATAGCCACTGCCAGAAACCCTAGACAATTCGGTTTCATCGATACGGCTCTCGGTCTTACTGAGATGGCATTGCAAATTCTCTGTTTCCCTTCATAACGTTTCGGTCTCACCGAAAGGAGTGATTGGTCCCACCGAGTTTGCTTGACCAACTCTCTGTTTGATCTTTGCTAAAATCGGTATCACCGAGTTCATGCAATCGGTCTCACCGAGATGAGGTTTTGCCCTAGCCCTAACACATCGGTCCCACCGAGGTGATCATGTCGGTCCCACCGAGATTCCTAATGTTCACAGTTTGAACTGAATCGGTCTCACCGAGTTCTTCTATTCGGTCTGACCGAGTTGGGTCAAATGTGTGTAATGGTTGGATTTTGTGTGGAGGCTATATATACCACTCCACCCCCATGTCCATTTGTAAGAGAGCCATCAGAACGTGCCTACACTTCCACTACTCATTTTCTGAGAGAGAACCACCTACTCATGTGCTGAGAGCAAGACATTCCAATCCAACCACGAGAATCTTGACCTCCGACCTTCCCCAAGTTGCTTTCCACTCAGATCTTCTTTCCACCATAGACAAATCTGAGTGAGAGAGTTGAGTGTTGGGGAGACTATCATTTGAAGCGCAAGAGCAAGGAGTTCATCATCAGCACACCATCTATTACCTTTTGGTGAGTGGTGTCTCCTAGATTGGTTAGGTGTCACTTGGGATCCTCCGACAAGATTGTGGAGTTGAACCAAGGAGTTTGTAAGGGCAAGGAGATTGCCTACTTCGTGAAGATCTACCCGAGTGAGGGAAGTCCTTCATGGGCGATGGCCATGGCAGGATAGACAAGGTTTCTTATTCGTGGACCCTTCGTGGGTGGAGCCCTCCGTGGACTCGCGCAACTGTTACCCTTCGCGGGTTGAAGTCTCCATCAATGTGAATGTACGATAGCACCACCTATCGGAACCACGCCAAAAATCGTTGTGTCTACATTGCGTTTGCCTTCTCCAAACCCTTCCCTTCACCTTCATATGCAATGTTTTACTTTCCACTGCTACACTCTTAGAATTGCATGTGTAGGTTGATTGTTTGACTTGTGCTAAGCTACTAAAATCTGCCATGACTGAAAATTGGGAAAAGGCTAGATTTTTATTTGGTCAAGTAGTCTAATGGCCCCCTCTTGACCTACTTTCGATCCTACACGGGCACCTACTGGTCGGTGCCAGGAGCACGGGCTGCTGCATTGGCAGGGATGTATCCTGCGTCATGCAGCTCCTTGATGGTGGCCTCCGTCACGGTGGAGCTGCCCCAATGCCCTTTGAGGGTGTCGGCCATCGCTGGATGAGGGGGTTTGGATTTGGTGAGGAAGAATAGTGCAAGATTGGATCTGGGTGCTGGAGCTAGACGAAGTAGTAGGCGGGGGGGGGGGGGGTGAGAGCGTGATTGTTTGCACTTTTCTCTTTTTACTCTTATAGGCTGCTGAAAGGCCAAGAGTCCCCCTTGTCACGCCAATAAAAATGCCACTCCCACAATAGGTGCCTTTGTGCATATGGGAGGAAACAAAATCTTCATGATATCGCACGATCTCCACCTCCATGGGACACGACAGTAAAAAGGATGCCTCGAGCAGCGATTTGGGGTAGGCAGTAACTGCCCGGCCCGTCATGGGGTGCGCTGCTTCAATAAAGTTGTCAGACTAGGTGGCACTATTCATACCTACGTGGTTGGCCTTCGAGGCTAAGTTACCCCGTCTTTTCGGTCGAGGTGTGAGATCAGCTAGGTCTTGTTTGACATCTCTCCTTTAAAGAGTGGCTCGAAAGTCTTGAAATCACAAAGGGGAACTCGTATGTCAAGCCAAGGACATCGGATCCGAGGTTGTCTTCATCAAGGGCATCGTCCTCGGCATAGAAGACCAGTTCGGGGGCTACTGACGGTGTTGGTGTACAGAAGTAGGGGTTCTACTTTGTACCCCTTTACCTATTCATGGGCAGTCAGAGCCACGGCCACGGCCACACTTAGCAGGGCAAGGGAAGGAAGCCGAACCCACAGGGCGATCAAGCAATGCCAAGGTAAAAATAAGAAGAGCAAGAGGGCGAGGTGGACTCCCCCGACAAGACCCTTGCCGGGGCGGCCTCCATGACCCCGGCAAGGACCTTGCCGGGGCAGCTTGCCCAACCCCTGCGAAGCGCGCCACCCTTGAGCCCGAGGTTTCCAACACCAACAACCACATTGGAACCAAGGCTCGGGAGGCGCCTCCATGGTGGCATGCAAATCTTTATGAAGATCGTTAACACACAATATCAGGTGAGGACCAGAAGACGAGACCTCCTGCAACATCCTTGCCGGGGATGACCGCAGTTCCATGGAAAGACCTTTGCCGGGGCCCCCAGCAAGACCCTTGCCGAGGACATCAGCGAGGCCGCGGCTAGGCCCGCGCGTTTCAAGACCCCACCACCATTCCCATGCATCTTCCAGCCCAGCCAGCCAGGCGGGTACCTGCGTGGCGACGTGCGTCCCGAGGCCAACTCAGCAAGCACCTGCGTGGTGGCATGCAGATCTTCGTGAAGACGCTGCCACCACGCCACCTCAGCAGCCTGCCAGCCTACATGGCGCTGCCCGCCTCGCTAGCCTAGACGCGCGTCGGAGTAGGGTGAGGCGGCGATAAAGCAGGGGGACACCTCAGGGGCGCATTTAATGTGTCTTGTCCCATAATGACAGGGGATAAACATAGCTAATGTACCCTTTACACCTCTTGTGTGCCATTGTGGTGCCTTCTTCGACTATAAAAGGAGGCCCGAGGCGTACTCGAGGGGGATTCGGCTCTTTGAGCAAGTCACGCTCGATAGCTAGTTCAAGAACACTGATATACACACCAAAGCAGGACTAGGGTATTAGGCGATCCCCGCAGCCCGAACCTGGGTAAACGACCTTTGTGCTGGCTCCTAGACCTGCTCTTCTCACAACCCCGCGCCCATCGACCACAGTTGGGATTCTTGTGATCCCATAGGTGTCGTTCCCACCGACATATTTGGCGCGCCAGGTAGGGGCGCAGTCGTGAGAATATGGTCTAGCAGCTGGTCGAGCAGCTCTTCGTCGCCATGGTTTCCAAGAAAGGAGGCGGTCCAAAGGGCGTCATCATCCACAGATACAGCAAACGCTCATGTGGCGACAGAAAAGCTAAGTCACGCAAACACTTTCCCTGATTATTTATAAATATACATATATGATTATCCTCCCCAGAGATCTTTCCCTCTGTATACGAAACCTGCACGCAATGGGGCCCTTCTGCTATTGGCGACGCCTTCGTTTTGTTTCGAGTCTGCTCAACAGTTCGAGTGGCTGCGTCGAGAAACGGCAGGGTAGCCTTCCGCTATTGGCAACGCTGTTGTTCTGTCTCGAGTCCACTCGACAACTCGAGCGATCGCGCCGAGAACGGCAAGGTGGTTCGCCTGGCAGCACGCACACCTGGCAGGCCATTGGGGATCCGTCCTCGAGGTGTCGTGGCATGGGTTTACGTGCCGGAAAGCCTACCCAATTAACGTAGGGTGGACATACAGAGAAAGATCGAATTGGAAGAAAACATGCATAGTTTTAAGAATATTGCAGGGTTATATTACATCAATTGTTGTTGCGGTTCTAACTAAAGATATGAATTGTCTTGGTCGTGAACCTGCAGCGACAACAAGAAACGGGGTGCCTAGTCCCGGTGATGGCCCTCGATCCTCTCGATCCCATCGACGCGGCTGATGATGGGCTTGATATGCTCCTTGAGCGGCGTGAGGTCCACGTCCTCCGGTAAGCTGTCCAGTGCGGCATCGAAGTCGAGGTTGGGGTACTAGTACACCAGCTTGGTGAGAACCTTGGTCAGGGCATACCGGCAAAGTTGCCGGGCCTCATTGGCCAAAGAGCTCGCTCTGTTAGAGCAAAACTGCTCCAAGGGTCCAAGAACACCCTCGAAGAATAGGGTCAGCCTGGCATTGGGGCTCACGTTCGGCTCCGGGGTGTACCTCATGTCCAACATCCCCATGTTAGCCAGCTTCTCAGTGATCCTGTTGGCGATGTCGACGAGGCGGCTGATCCAAAGGTTTTTGCCCTTCACAAAGTCCTCGTGGTTGGCGGAATCATTCTTCCACAGCTGCCCCTCCGTCTCCAGGCTCTTGGTCAGGGTCTCCTCCCGGGCCTTGCCCTCCGAAAGCATCTTCTCCAGACCCTCTAGCTTCAGCTTCAGGTCTTGGATGGACTCGTTGGCACGAGTGAGCAGCTCGGCCTTGTCGAAGACTGCGCCCTGCGCCTGCGTCAAGGCGCGGTTGACTGAGTCCTTCTCCTTTGTCAGCTGCTCGGCCCTGGTCTTCAGGCTGTCCCGCTCCGCCTCCAGCTCCTTCACCTTGTCGCCGTGGGCTAGAGCTTGAGCATCAAGTGCTTCTTTGTGCTTCCGCTCTATCTCCTGGGTCCGCTGCGCGATGAGCCCAGTGACCTCCTCGTCCTTGCCGCAGAGTGTGGTGGCGAGCGCTGCCTCACGAGCGATGAGATCCTCCTCCGGGGAGTTCAGCTCGGCCTAGCGCTGGGACCGGGAGGCCTCGGCTTGGGCGGCCTCTTCCCTCGCTGCCTCCTGGGCCTTCTTGATGTCGGCCTGCTTCAGGAGGAGCTCCTGCTGGCACTCGGCCAGCTAGCCTTCAGCAGCCTTCAGCTCCTCGTGGGCCAGGCAGAACCAGATCTATGCCTCAGCAACGCGCTCCCCAAGGTTCACCTCCGCTTTGCCTGCTGCTGCCTCCATGGACTTTGCCTTGTCCAGATGGGCGCGCTGGAGCGCCCGGAGCTTCCAGAAGCTAGTGCCCATAGCCTGGAGAAGCTCCTCCTCCTGGGTGCCACCACCACCAGCGCTCGGCTCGTCGACAACCTCGAGCCCGGCGGCAACGAGCACCTCATCGTCTGACACCTCCCCCTCGGCCAGCGCCCTGGTGCCCACCGTCCCTGGGAGCTGGACGAACAGGTCATCCCCCACCTTCAGGTACCTACTCGAGCCAAAGGCAGCAAAGGAGGAAGGTTGATCATCAACCACCTCCTCCTCCTCGGCAGTGGCCTTGATGGGCTCCCAGGTAGGCCCCTTGCCGCCCCCCCCCCTCCCCGGCAGGCCCCTCGCCGGCCTCCTCGACAGCCTTCTCGGTTGTGCCCTTGCCGGCCTCCTCGGTGGCAGCCTCCTCGGTCCCTCCGGCAGGCCCCTTGGCGGTGTCCTCGGCGACGGTCTCGGCGGCCTCCTCAGCGGCGACCTTGTCGGCCTCGGCCATGGCGTCCTGGGCGACCTCTGTGATGATAGTGTCGATGTCCTCCTAGTCCGCTGGGGGGGAGGGGGTCTATATGCCGAAAGGAAGGGTGAGGCGAGACCAAGATCAAGGATCAAAAAAAAGATGAAAGAAAAGCAGGAACATCAAGCAGGAGACCTACCCGTGCCGGGCGGAGAAGAGGTGGCCCCCTCCCCGCCAACGTCTGTTGCCGGGACGGAGCCACCAGCGCCGGGGCCACCAGCACCCAAGTTCACCTCCTCCTCCTCCGTGCGCATGGGCTCAACGCTTGGTGCCTTTGCCGGGGACGCCCCTCAGGGCGGTGTGGTTCATGGGGACGGCGTGCTGGAGGCGGCCCTCGGTGGCTCCTCCCACTGCCGTCTTCCTCCTGCAGCCAAGGCAAGGTTAGCGTCAAGAAGCCGTAACCCGGCACGCGTTGACAAGGAGCAGATGGTGAACTCACGCTGGGGGCTAAGCCGGGGGCTGCACCGGGGGCTGCTGTCCGAGCTGACCTCCACCACCGGCGCCCTGGCCCTCTTCGCCACTTTCTGGGCCAGTGTCGCCCTGTCACTGCAAACACAAAAACAAGTCAAGAAAGGCAGCACGAAGAATGAAGGTGGGGAAGGGCAGACACTTACTCGTCCTCGGCCTCCTCTTCTGCTGCCTTTCGCTTCCTCTTTGGGATGAGGGACCCAAGATTAAAGACAACCCCCGTGTCGACGTCTGCGGGAGGGGGAGAGGGGGATGGGGTCCGGCAACGCTTCGACGAAGAAGAAACAGTCGCTTTCTTCTTTGCCACCATGGTCTTCGCCTCCTTCTTCGCCGTCGCGGCCCTCATTCGGTGCATGGGCTCCCCCTGGGCTCCTTGCCGTGGCTCAGTCCTCCTGGGCCGGACCGGCTCGCCAGAGCTGGCCCGCCGCAGGACACGCCCTATTCCCGTGGCCGGAGGATCGTCAGACTGGGCCTCTCCCTCAGTCGCCTCCTCGCCCACATACTCGATGAGAGGGCCCCCGGTGTTGGTGCCGTTGGCCTTCTCAGCAGCCTTCGCCCACTGGGCGAGCTCCATCTCCTCCGTGGCCACGCCGTCCTCGTCCTCCATGCCACCAGCGCTGCCAGCCTCCATGGTGAGCTGCGCCTCCGCCACCCTAGTGGCAATGTAGTTGATATCCGCCTGGGTGGTCTCCGCGATGAGTAGCGGCTCCTCACGCTCGAAGCCCTCCGACAAGTTGTCGAAGAACTCCTGCACCTCGCGTGCCGGGGGCGCGACCCAGGACGGGTCGTGGCCGTGCGCGTTGAAGACCGGCATCATCTTGAGGATGGCGGCCTGGCACGTGTTGTTGCTCAGCGGGAACACGCCCGGCGGCAACCCAAATAGGGGCCCCTTGATGGCCTTGTCGGCCTTCGCAGCCCTGCCAGTCCTCTCCACCCTGCTGTCGGCGAACACGACGAGCTGGAAGAGCCCCTAGCAGTGATGGCCATGCCCCATCACCATAAAGTTGTGCTTCAGGCCGGGGCGGAGCCTTATGATATCGGATGCGTTTCTGAAATCCCAGGCCGGCCTCCCCTTGTTGTGCACCAGAGTGATTCGGCGGCGGATGAAGTCCGCCTCGATCATCTCGAGGGTGAGCCTAGTTGTGGTTAGGTGGTGGATCCTTGCGATGGCGATTAAGAGCTTCACGTCATTGGCGTCGACGTCGCTCCAGTCATCGCCGCGAAGCGGCAGGCTCCGGCGAACCCGGCAGAACTTCGGTGGATTCTCTTTCTTGATCCAGCACCACCGACCCGCCACTCTTCTCACCTCTCCTTGTGGGCGCCCTCCAGATACGTGCCCCTCCCTTGGGCCCTCGAGATCCAGGAGATGCTCCCGGAGAGGGCGCCTTCTAGCTGGAGGTGAGGGGAGAAGTAGTGGCGGAAGAGCGCCGTGCTAGGGAGCAGCCCAACAAAGCCCTCAAAGAGGTGGGCGAAGAGCTCCATGTACGCCACGGCGTTCGGCGTAAGGTCCAGAAGGCGGAAGCCGAAGGTGCGCATAACATTGTTAAAGAAATCGAAAAAGGGGGGCAGATCCCGCAGGAAAAGAAATCGGCGAAGAAAGGGTACTGATCTGGGCCGGCCTCGTCGCAGTCGGCGGGGACGATGTGCGTGGCTGGGTGCCCCATCGTCTCCGCCGCCCACAGAGGCCTGAAGACATCCTTGAGATGTAATACGTCGACCGATGACGGGGATAAGTAGGCAAACTACACTCATCGTGCTGCCGCTTCGTTATCCGGTGCCTCCTCCTCCACAACATCTTTGGCCGCCCCTTTGCCCTTTCCCTTGCCGGTCTTGGGCGCCATGGCGACTGAGCGAAGGCAGAGGATCAAGAGCAATGGGGGCACGGAAACGACGAGCAGAGGTGAGCTCGAGGAGGAAGAAGATGGGGACGGTTGTGCTGGGATTGGGGAAAACATAGAGGGTAAATGAGAAGCGCGCCTGCGGTTATTCCTTTTTATGGGGAAGGCGCGGGCCGCCTCTTTACCATTTACTGCGACGTGACGCATGCGTGCAGCAGATGCCCCATGCATGCCTCCCATGTCATGCACGACCTTCCACGTCGTGCGTTCAACGCGGGTCGTGGGGAAGCGCAGCGGGCAAAGAATTACCGCGGTAAGAACTGGCCCCGCCTGCCCGCGCACCATTCTGGGCCTAGCCCAACAACGTGTCGCACTAATGTGTGGCCCAAGTCCCGGGGGCTCCTGTCAGTGTACAGAAGTAGGGGTTCTACTCTATACCCCTTTACCTACGCACGGGCAGTCAGAGCCACGGCCATGGCCACACTTAGCAGGGCAAGGGAAGGAAGCCGAAGTCACGGGGCGTTCAAGCAACGCCAAGGTAAAAACACGAAGAGCAAGCAGGCGAGGTGGACTCCCTCGGCAAGACCCTTGCCGGGGCGACCTCCACGGCCCCGGAAAGGACCTTCCCGGGGCATCTTGCCTAACCCCAGCGGAGCGCGCCACCCTTGAGCCGGAGGTTTCCGACACCAACAACCACATTGGAACCAAAGGCTTAGGAGGCACCTCCATGGTGACATGCAGATCGTTGTGAAGATCATTAACACACAATATCAGGTGAGGACCAGAAGACGAGACCTCCGGCAACATCCTTGCCGGGGACGACCGCAGTGCCACGGCAAGACCTTTGTCGGGCCCCCGGCAAGACCCTTTCCGAGGACATCAGCAAGGCCGCGGCCAGGCCCGCACGCGTCAAGACCCCACCGCCGTTCCCATGCAGCTTCCAGCCCAGCCAACCAGGCGGGCACCTGCGTGGTGATGTGCGGTCCTGAGGCCAACTCAGCAAGCACCTGCATGGTGGCATGCAGATCTTCATGAAGACGCTGCCACCGTGCCACCTCAGTAGCCTGCCAGCCTACATGGTGTTGCCCACCTCGCTGGCCTGGACACGCGTTGAATTAGGGCGAGGCGGCGATAAAGCAGGGGGGCACCTCAGGGGCGCATTTAATGCATCTTGTCTCATAATGACAAGGGATAAACATAACTATTGCACCCTTTACACCTCCTGTGTGCCACTGTGGCTCCTTCTTCGACTATAAAAGGAGGCCCGAGGTGTAATGGAGGGGGATTCGGCTCTTTGAGCAAGTCATGCTCGATAGCTAGTTCAAGAACACTGATATACACACCAAAGTAGGACTAGGGTATTATGCGATCCCCTCGGCCCGAACGTGGGTAAACGACCTTTGTGTTGGCTCTTAGACCTGCTCTTCTCACAACCCCGCGCCCGCTGACCACAGTAGGGATTCTTGTGATCCCATAGGTGTCATTCCCACCGGCAGACAGTGTCCTGGACTACGGGGTACTAACCTAGTCGGTCCATGCTACTCGCATTAGGCTGATGGGACTTCATTCTTCTCAAGGTGGACTCCAAAAGCTGTACGCTCGAGGCATGATCGGGACTAGATCTCCCGAAGACTTGTCGTATACTCCAAGACTTCTCATGCCGCCTCCACGCCGAGATACCGACCTTGTAACCCTAGATACCATACTTAATGTGTATGTAAGCCATATGGTTCAGACCGTAGAGGGGACATCAACACAATCTCATTCACCTAGACCTAGAGTTAGTACACATCACGATCTCGAGATAGATCAACTCTATATTCGAAACATCTATATCAATATAAACAAGAGCAGGAAGTAGGGTTTTACCTCCATCAAGAGGGCCCGAACCTGGGTAAACATTGTCTCCTTGTCCCTGTTACCATTTTTCTTAGATCCATAGCAAGGGACCCCCTACCCCGCGGTCTGCCGGTTTTCACACTAACACACAGGGAGCACAGGAATCAATCTTTGGCCCTTTGCAAGGTGCAAATGGTGTGCCTATAAATTGTAAGCGATCCAGAACAGTAGTAATAATAAGGTGGCAAGTGTAAAGGTGAATAAATAGGCAGAAATAAATGACAAGTAAAATGACTAGACTTGAGACAAATGATTAAAAGAGTTCGCAGGGGTCCGGAATCCACACTAGTGTGCATCTATGATGGTGCCTAAACACAAATCTATTTTGGATTCCTAAGCCACTTTACATGTTTCTTTTTGTGGGTGGAGCCTCTACTGATATGTTTATACTCGTGGTATCTCTGTATCCCATACACCACCACCGTTCTTCCCACTTCACTTATCAAACCGTGGTTATGGGGAAAGAGGTCCCCGTGGGTGCAGCCAAAGTAGTCTCCATTCTACCCCCTGTTGCAACTATCCGCTACGAAGGGAGAAGGAGCCTATCACGTCACCCAACTCCGCGACCACACAGTTAGCCAACAGTAATAACCTTCCGTCCAGAAGCGGCATACATTCGATGGTCGACTTCACCCAACATCAAGAATATTATCAACATAAACATGCAAAGAGGATATTAAATCCTAATATCAAACATCCTATTACACACTAGGGTTCATCCATTCCCCGGGAACAAAGGGTCTACTCACACATGGGAATGACTGAAAGAACATGCGGTGCCCCCATGTTTGGATTTGGCAATTGATGACAATCTCTATGGACTAATGGTTGTCTTGAGTTATATTTGAAGGATTTGTCCATAGGCTTTTCTTGAAGTCCATGTGTTGGTTTCAAAGAGTTTATGAGTTGACCAAGGTGCTATTAAGGAATTATCCAAAGATTTGTCATGTGAGTGTTGAGCTTATTGCAAGCATGTCTTGAAGAAGAAGATTGTGTGATCATTCATGTTTACCTTCAAGACATCGTCCAAATGAAGAGAGTTGGAAAGATTCAAGGTTGATCTAGACTAAGTACAGAGAGTGATTCAAGTTGATCAACACACAAAGCGCACAAGTTGTACCGAGAGGGACCAAGTGTTCCCATGGTATGGTAAGCATTGTCCATTACGCTTCATGTACTAACCCATGGTCTACGTGAGAGTTCTTTATGGGGTTAGGTATGTTTCCATGGTCTTGCGTCAAGAGGAAGATCCCATACAACCCATGGAGGATGACATCAAGTGGTGATCGTCATCAAGTTTGAAGTGTGCAAGTTCAAGTGGAGCAACACGAAGAGTGGCTCACCCATAATGGAGTATGGGGGAGCAATCAAGCTTGAATCTTGCCATCCATTGTGGTGTCAATGGACTTGTGAAGATGTGCCGAAGAGTCGCTCACCCATAGTGGACTATCGGGGAGCAATCATCTAGTCTTCATCGAGCCAACGCAATCAAGAAAGGTGGTCCAACTTGAGGGAGTCAAGATCGTCATCATCTAGCTCAAGTGGACCATGTGCAAGGCAAAGGTTTGCACTTGATAGGTTTTCTATTTTACCGGTCTCGTGGTGGTAGTTGGGAGACCAGGTTATAGGATCGTTTGCCGTGCTATCAAGGGGGGCTCTCAAGTTGGTAGCTTGATCGTATCGTTAGTAGAGAGCTCAAACCATTGCATCCTTGCATCATCTTTATTGGTTCTTGTTTGGTTCTTCTCCTTGTGAGATTTGGAGCTTTTGGTCATTTTCATGACAAGCTCGAGTTCATTCAAAACGGAGTTCACATGCATCTTCTATGATGTTTTCGATGTTGGAGGTTGTGCCGGTTCTTCTCTGTTTTGATGATACTCGTTGTCTTGTATCCAACAAGCTTGAGTTTGCTCAATTCGGAGCTCATTTGCAGAAGTTATGGCAGTTCTGGTTTTATTGTTTCCCTCTGTTGTCTTCTCTGCAAAATGAAGGACTCCTAGTGTTGCTGATCTGGGGCATGCGGTAGTACTGCTCTCCGGAGCGGTAGTACCACAGGCCCTTGTAGTAGTACCGCAGTCCCTTGCGGTAGTACTGCAGGTGCTCACAGTAGTACCACTCTGTGGGAGCGGTAGTACCGTGGCCTCAGGCCAGGCGCAGCTGCTCGAGCGGTAGTAGGGGCGGATGTAATTTTTTACATCCGCGCCCTACACGGTAGTACCGCGCCGCGGGCGCGGTAGTACCATGGGCTCTGGCCAGGCTTAGCAGCATGAGCGGAAGTAGGGGCGGATGTAATTTTTTACATCCGCTGCCTACGCGGTAGTACCACTCTTCGTGTGTGGTAGTACCGTGCCGGAGTTTTGCGCAGGTCCTCCCTCAACGGAAGTAGGTACGGAAGTAATTTTTTACTTCCGTGCTTTCTCTACGCCTAGTGTTGCCTGCCTTACGGTAGTACCATAGGGGCACGCGGTAGTACCGCTCCGGCGGTTCTACCGCTCGTTGCCCTGTGCAACAGGCCTTCATCTGGCCAGTGCTGCACATGCGGTAGTACCGCAACCTGCAGTGGTAGTACCGCAGCCGACCACGGTAGTACCGCAGCTCCGTGCGGTAGTACCGCATCGTGCGGGCTGAGTGAGGGGATAATGGTTGGATTTTCTCTCCACCTATAAAAGGGGGTCTTCTTCCCCATTGAGACCTAATCCTTTGAGCTCGTGTTCTTCCCCCATTGTTGACATTCTTCGAGCTTGCTAACTGTCAATCCCTCCTATGATTCTTGCTAGTTCTTGAGGGAAAAGAGAGAGGAGATCTAGATCCACGTTTCCACCAATCACTTTCTCCTCTAAGTGAGGGGAACCCCTTGGATCTAGATCTTGGAGTTCTTCGTGTTCTTCTTTCGTTCTTCCTCTCATTTTCCTCCCTAGCATTAGTTGCTTTGGTGGGATTTGGGAGAGAAAGACTTGGGCACTCCGTGTGCCCTTGCCATTGCATTTGGTGCATCGGTTTAATTTCTTCACGGTGATATGTGGAAGTGAAGTTTGAGAAGCTTATTACTCTTGGGTGTTTGGGCACCCTAGAGCTTGTTCCTCTTGGGTGCCTTGGCGCCCTAGACGGTTGGTGGTGTTCAGAGATCAATCATTGTGGTGTAAAGCTCCGGGCAAGCGTCGGGGTCTCCAATTAGGTTGTGGAGATCGCCTCGAGCATTTTGACGGGTTCCGGTGACCGCCCCCAAGGGTTGCCAAAGTGTACGAGTTCGGTGACCACCCCCAAGGGTTGCCATTTGTACGGGTTCGGTGATCGCCCTCAAGGGTCCCTTAGTGGATTCACGGCATCTTGCATTGTGCGAGGGCATGAGGAGATTACGGTGGCCCTAGTGGCTTCTTGGGGAGCATTGTGCCTCCACATAGCTCCAAACGGAGATTAGCATCTGCAAGGGTGTGAACTTCGGGATACATCGTCCTCTCCGCGTGCCTCTCCCCTAAGTATGCACTTTACTTTGTGATAGCCATATTGTTCTTTGTCATATATCTTGCTATCACATAGTTGCTTACCTTGCTTAGCATAAGTTGTTGGTGCACATATGTGAGCCTAGTTGTTGTAGGTTTTGTGCTTGACAAATTAACCATTATGTTTATTCCGCATTTGTTCAAGCCTAAACCATAATTATTTTAAAACGCCTATTCACCCCCCCCCCTCTAGGCGACATCCTCGATCTTTCAACGACAATCATCATAGTAATGGTAAATGAATACATGGATGAATAGATCAACCGATACACTAAAGGATCCAGTAATGTTCTTGGTGTTGCAAATGATAAGGATGTGGATGATGATGAAGATGGTATGACGAAGAAGATGATGATGATGACTCAATTCCCCTCGCGATGAGAGGAATCCCCCGCTTCTCCTTGTTGATCCCCCTACCATATGAGCTCCCGTGGCTAGGGTTCTGCCTTCTGGACGAGTTTTTGGAGTCTCTGTACGTCTGATCCACAGTCCGCTTCGATGGGGTGAAAATAGCTGATCTCCCATAGGCAGCGGCGCGCCAAACGATCGCTCATGCGAGCGCTTGCAGTCGCATGGAACACCATCGTTCGCTTTGGAAGCACGGCAACGACGGTTTATTTAGCCTTCTTGCTTAATTCTTTTATGGAAAGTGTTTATCACCTTTAATACGTGATTCCACTACCAATTTTAGGGATTTTCTCCAATAAATGGATATTTCTCCATCAGCCTTAACCTGGGGGATTATCAACAAAAAGAAGTGCGTGAGTGCGGTAAAATTCCACGAAGCCTACCTAGTAGGCAGAAAAATAATGGTGAAAAAGGTCTCATAATTTGGACTCATCAACTCCCCCAAGATGAGAGTTTTTCTCATCCCTGAGCAAATACCGCAGCCTGTAATGAAAAGGTCATGTTTGTTATGAGCTGTGGATGAACTAAATGAATGTGTCCAAAATAAAATCTCAGAATTTTCATAATATGATTAATTACACCGTGCACCATCACATCCGAATTTCCATTAAATGAGCATGAAGGCTTCCACAGCTTATTATCAATCGTTAATGAGACTCCTTCTAACTTTAAGTGATATTTTATTCTCCTCTATTATTTGGACAAGCTTTAGCGCGGTACATTTTACATTTTCTTGCTTTTCATTCCACACTTTTTATTCCATGAATTGCTAAGCCTTCCCCATATCACTTGAGGTTTTCTCTCTTTTTGAGATGTGATATGAAGGGTATGCTTAACCATCCAAGTTAATTCATTGGGAATAAAATAAGTTTTCTTGAATCATTAATGTTTTGATCCTATGTACAAGGACTTGTCCATGTTTCATACTTTGTTCACCGGTATTAAGAAACCTCTCCAAGTAATCACCAAATAAACTGAACTCAGTTCCAATGCATCACATCAAGTTGTTAACTTCTCATTCCTGATTGATACTAAAGATGTGGAAGACTTATAATCATCATCTAGAAGCAAATATGTGAAGCACACAAAGATGTATAAGCATACTAGCAAATTCATTTAGATCATTATGGACTATTCATCATACCATCCATGCCTCAACAGATAAGACTCTTACCTCCATACCAAAAAGGGTCTTATAGTACTTTTATTACTCGAACTACATGGACTCCTTCAAACAAAGTTCAACTAAAAAAATGAGAAAGGAAACAAAAAAGGGCTTCAAAATCCCCCCAAGCTTAACATGCTAAGTCGGTTGGATTAATTTAATATCTTTTTTTATTGGTACCGGTGTTCTCTTCTGGAGTCGAAGCAGTGACACCGGTTAGGGCATCAATCAGGAGCTTGTTGGCAACGTCCAAATCCGTGCAAGAATGGTACATGCAAAGAGTTGCATCCTAGTTGGCAATGACCCTTAAGCTTGTGTCAAGAGCCTCACGTGTCTTGACAGCCAAGGCAACCTCCATCTCCCTGATCTTAATAGTAATAGCTTTAGTCTCAACTACTGAATTATTTACTTGTACCTTAGGTGGAGTCAGTTGAACCGGGGCGATATAACGCCTTTTCCTAGGAGACCCAACTTTCATGCGGGCGCCAATGGTGTGCATCCCATGCGACCTAGGATCAATCTTGCTGGACTCATCCAAAGGATCATGGATAGTGCAGTTACTGAAACCGCACTTCCCCATGACAGTGGGAGTGTCCTTGACAAAATCAAGCTTGTCCTTACTGATGATGACCTTAATAGCGTTGATGGGGATGGCCGCCGGTTTGTTTCCCTTCTCTTCACCTTCCTCTTTATCCTCCTGAAAAGGAGGTTCCTCCGGACCCTCTTTGGAAGAGGTCCAATTGTGGCAACGATGAAGCCTCTCCCTTATACTTGATGGAGAGTAGCCTTCCTTCTCCAAGTCCTCTTCTTCTTGTGAAGAGGTTTTCTTCTCATCCCACGAACGAGCCATGGCTACCTGCACTTCAAAACTCAAGGAGGCTTTGCCTAGATTGGTTTGCAAGCTTTGATAGAGGAGGGAGCAATACTTCTATATATAAGATGCTAATGACGCATGTTTTGATGAGATAAGGCAGTTAAAAAGGATAGGAAACAAATGAAATAAGATCAGACAAAATTCTATTGGAACTCGGAAAGAAATCTTGATCGGCAACCTTCCAAACGTCCACAACTCACCCTTTGGGTGGTCGTTTGACATTTTCCCCTCAAGCTCTTTGTGGACAAAGTGTATGACGACTTTAAAAATGGGCACGTCCAATCATTCGAGCGTCCGTTTGGTCCCCTTCTCCTGCAAGACTCAGTTTCGCTCCAGAAAACAAAGTGAATGATGGCCTTCTAGGTGATCACATCAGATCGATTGGGCGGTCGATTATTCATTTTGCCTGTGCACTTAAACAAACAAATCAAAGATGGTGCTTCAAACGACCAGAGGTGGACGTTTTTGCACACGTTTGACTACCTAAAACATAAAATTTTATACAGAAAAATATAACAAAGACAGATTTGATGAAAACTCAAGGAAGAGGGAAGATCTTTCATGTGTTCCCTAGTACTTTCCACTCCTTGTGTTTCATCAAGATCTTCGTCCCAGCTGTCTTTGTCCTTAGGGGTTGAGGAAGAGGTATCTTCTACAATTTACTAGGGTACAAAGAATTGTTATAGTAAAATAAATCATTCTCCTTCCTTAACCTTAGTTTTGCAATAGTTCCTCCAAATCGATGAATGGCGGTCCTGTATCTCCAAAAGTATGAGTTGTAGCTCTGTCCAAAGCCACAACTATTCCATAGGGGATACATATACTTGCTGGGTTGTATTGATGCTCCTCCCTTACCATGGAGATGTTTGTCAACATTCCTCCTATCTTTTTGTGGTCTAAAATTTCACTATCAACTGCAAGAGAAGAGATGACCTCATCTAGTGAGGCTTAGTTTCTTGAACATCCAGCACCTCTTTTATTGCTTGACGGTTTGTATAAAATGTAACTTTTGTATCACTGATATAAGGTCTAAACTTTTCACAAGCAAAGATCACTGCATAGAGTTCTCTATCATTCTTAGCATAATTTCTGTGGGCATTAGTAAGGGTGCGGCTTGCAAAGTAAGTAACGTTAAACTTTTCACCTACTTGTCGGCACAAAACCGCACTTACCGCATTATTGTCCGTTTAACATATGACCTCAAAAGGCTTGTCCCAGTCCGGGGCTGTAATGATAGGGGAGTTGAGTAGAGCATGCTTCAGTTTTTCAAAGGCATTTTTACACTCATTCATGAAAGTGAAGGGAATGTATTTCTGCAAAAGGTTAGTCAAGGGTTTAGAAATACTAAAAAAATTCTTAATAAAGCGTCTATAGAAACCCGCGTGACCCAGAAAACTCCTTATCCCTTTAATATCATGAGGATAAGGGAGTTTTTCTATGGTATCTATCTTCGCTTTATCAACATGAATTGGCATTACTCCCAATTCAATATGAGGTTGGTGTCCTCACATCTCTGCAAGACTTTATCAAGATTGTGAAGAAAATCATCAAAAGAAGTTCCATAGACTGAAAAATCAGCCATGAAGACTTCCATAATATATTTATAATATCAGAAAAAATAGCATTCATGCATCTCTGAAATGTAGCTGGTGCATTGCATAAGCCAAAAGGCATACGACGGTAAGAGTACATACGAAAAGGGCAGCTGAATATTGTCTTCTCTTGATCTTTTGGTGTACAGCAATTTGTGAAAACCCAGAATATCCATCCAAATAAAAAAATGGGTATGCTTCGCCTACCTTTCAAGAATTTGATCAATTAATGGTAAGGGGTAATGTCGGTCAGTGGGAACCGGGGTACCACGGCCCGTCTACCTCTGGCCCAGAGGACGACACTTGGGCCGGCCCATGAAAGATGGCCCTGCCTCGGCCGCTCCGGAGGGAGTCTTCTCGTGAGGGGCAAACCTCCCGAGGACCCTCGCCGCTAGGTCAAGACATGCCGAGGCCACCAGCACTAGGTTGCCTCGCAAGGGTCCCCTTGTGAGGCCGCCTCGCGAAACAGGTCGTACAACGCCAGCCGCGGGGCTCCACGTCCATCATATGGATGACATCCCACTGTCAGGATAAGGACGGCAGGGCGTCGCCAAGGCCAGTGTCTATTCGGGTGATAAGGGAGCAGCAGCGTCTGCCTCCCCCAAAGAGAGTCCCAAAGCTTTCCTCTTTGGTGTAAGGAGATTAGGACGGATTGGTGCGCCAGGGCAGAGGTCATCATCGAGCCCACTAGCGCGTCAGGATGACTACTTTAGTAGGCGGAGACCGCCTTTAGTCAGGATAAGCCTGGGCGCTTGTCCCCCTTTGAATTGTCGCCCTGTGGCCACCCTTTCCCGCTCATATTTTCGGGGAAGAGGACCAAGGCATTACAAAGGGGGCAGGGCCACTTCCATGTAAGGGGATCGATCCTTTCTCCCCCACACCTCGTGTACCTTGAGCCCCAATATCTCCATTACAAAGCAATCCAACACAGGTAGGAGTAGGGTATTACACCGCACGGTGGCCCGAACCTGGGTAGCTCACGCGTCCCCGTCGTGTCCGGTGTGAGTGAGTTTGCTCGTCGCTATCTCGTTGTAGTTGTCGTCGGGTCATAGGCCGCCAAGCAAAGCCCCCATAGTCCGAACCTTAGTTCTTGGAGAGTTTCTTGGACGTAGATCCTAGAGTCCAATATTTGGCATGCTAGATAGGGGGACTTTCTGTCTTCTCGCTTTCGACCTTGACGTCAACATCGACATGGACGACGTCACGGCTCGCCAGGAACGCGTTGCACGCCGATCTGCCACCAAGGTCCATGTGGTGCCCGCCGCATGAGGTGCCCCTGGGTGGCGCCCTCGTGCCGCCACCGAGCCCGTTAGGGAGAGGGTGGCCCCCTCCTCCACCGCCTCCTCGCTTGCGCGTCGTGACCCTCCCGCTCCGCATGCCGCGCTGCTCATGGTACAGGAGCTGTTGCGCTATCGTCCCACCGAGGACAGCTATGACGCCTAGCTCGGGCGCATCACCGAGCTTGTTGACGCCGCGCGTGATGGCCAAACGCCCTTCTGCTCCCTGCCTTCTCTGTCATCACGCGCCAACTAGTTGGGTGTGACGCTCCTCCTCCTACGGCATGCAACATGGCCGAATGGCGCCCTGTGGCACGTGCTCCAGAACCGTCCCGCGTGTCGTCCGCGTAGGTCGGCGATGACTACAGCTGCCAAATCGTCCGCCGCGCACCCACGGACGTGCACGTGATCCTCGAGAAGGTGCACCCAGCAGGACCACGTCCTCCTTGATGTTGACATGACTAGGCGCCAGAACCGCGCAGCCCTCAAAGGAGGCATCATCACTACTGGGGGCTACCTGGCCCTCGCCCCCGGGCTACGCCGCATGGTGTGGCCCGACAGGTTCAAGCCAGAGCTCCCTCCCCGCCACGACAACAACTCCAACCCAACAGAGTTCCTCCTTCTCTACACCATCAGCATCCAGGCCAAGAAGGGGGACTACCGGGTTAGGGCGAACTAGTTTCCCATGGCCCTCAAGGACACTGCGTGCACGTGGCTCATGAACCTCGCCGAGGCATCCATCTCTTCATGGGAGGACTTGTGCAAACAGCTCATCGCGAACTTCACGGGCATGAGCGACTGTCCCATCATGCTCAACAACATCCAGGCCATGCGCCAGCACCCCGGCGAGCCCCTTCGCAAGTTTATCCGGTGCTTTTGCGAGGTGCGCAATATGATCCCGAAGGCTTCCGGCGCCGCGATTGTCTCCGCCTTCACCAATGGCGTCATGAATGTGAAGACGTGCGAGAAGCTCTCCATCAGGGACGAGCTCGACTCTATAGCATAGTTATTCATCCTCGCCGATCGCTGCGCCAAGAATGAGGAGGGACGCCTTTTCCTCCACAATGACCCTGACGCTGATCCTGGCGTGGCGAAGTCCAAGGGCAAGGACACCAAATGCAAGGGCCCTACCGTGCTCGCCGCGGAGTCGGACTACAAGCGCGGCCACGGTAAAGCCAAGAAGGATGACCGTCTTTTTGGCACCTGCCACAACGTGAACTCCCACAACACTAAAGATTTCCATAAGCTCAAGCTACTTCGCGAGGGCCACACCGAGCACTGCGGAAGCCACAAGGTTCATGGTGGCGGCAACGAAGGTGGCCACTAGGGTGACAACAACAATAATGGCACTGGCGACAACAACTCTCAGGGCTAGCAGAACTAGCTGTTGCGGGACGACCCTCAGGCCAATATTGCCCCGCCACGTGCCAATGACCCCCCTCCCATCGAGAATGCTGGGGCGCTACCAAGAGCCCTGTGGATTGGCCTACATCCTTGGCAGGGCTCAAGCCCCTCCATCAAACCACCACTTCAAGCAGTTCTCTCGTGAGGTGGACGTGGCCCCCCCGGCGCCCGAGTCTGCCAGCCACCTCAAGTGGTCTGAGTTCCCCATCGCCTTTGACACCAACGACCACCCCAAGTCCATGATGGCCGTGGGTGCCGTCCCCCTGGTGTGTACTTCTACCATCAGCAATGTGGCCATCACCAAGATATCCATCGACGGCGGCGCAGGCCTCAACATACTCTCCGTGGAGACCTTTGAGACGCTTCAAGTGCCTTACAAGCACCTGATGCCCACCAGGCCCTTCTCGGGCGTCATCGACGGCTCCACTCTTCCCCTGGGGCAGGGGCACCTTCCCATCACCTTCGGCACATGCAAGAACTACTATATGGAGTTCATTGTCTTTGATATGGCACACATCAGCCTGCCCTACAATGCCACCTTGGGCTACCCGACGCTCTCCAAGTTCATGGATGTGACCCACCATGCATATGGCCTCGTCAAGATGCCTGGCTGCAACAGTACCCTCACCGTCCACTGTGACGAGAAAGACACGATACACACCCTTGAGCATGCCTACAAGGCTGCCTCCACCATGTACCCGGCCGATAAGGACGCGCCTGGGCTTGCCGAGGAGGCGCCATGAAGAAGGAGCCCCTACACTTCGAGGAGCAGGCCGAGTCCAAGAAGGCATCATTAGATGGGGGCGACGTAGGTTCCTCCCTGCTTCTGCATGTTTCTGGAGTAGGTGTCGGCAAGGGCCTAGGTCTTTCGTGTGACCTCATCCTCTGCCTGCTTGTCGATCTTTGCTTTGTACTTTGTAGCCTTCTCTTCGAGCATGGTGTTGGCTTTCGCGAGGCGTTCTTTGTAGGAGGCCTTTCTGGCCACCATGGCGCGATCTAGGTTCTCCAGGTGCTTTTTCTCCCTCTCCTGCTCAATGGAGGTCCACAGGAGTTCATGCTCCCGGACCTCCATGTCCAGCTCAAGGACCGCCGCCCAGCTCTCGCGCCGAGAGACCACCCCCTCCCGGGAGATGATTCAGGCCTCACGAGTCATGGTGCGCTCCACGAAGGCCTCCTCCGCTAACACCGCCTCCTCGAGGCACCGGGCGGCCTCTCCCATGTCCCGGATTGTCCCGTCGAGGAGCTCCCAGGTCATCCAAACGACCTCCTCGCTTTCCCTCCTGGATGTGTTGACTTGGTGACGGCCCAGCTTGACTGCCATGTTCAGCTGCCGCCAGCCTCCCACCCAAGGGCACTGACCGCAGGGGTTCGGCTGGGGGGCCCCCAATGTCGCTTCCACCACTGTTGTAGGCCCCTACCATCAGCTGGCGGTGAGTTGGCGGGGGTGCCGTCACCTCAATCCTAGTGTTAGCTGTGGCGGCTACCCTAACATCGTCGTCGCCTCCAGAAATCGGCAACAGCTGGATCAGATTGTCGCGGGGCCCCACATGACCCGCGAGCACTAGCCCCCACTGATCAAACCGCGGCATGCTTGCCTACGCCTCCTCTCAGTTTTTGAAGCAGTAGATTGGAGCCGCCTCTGGCGGCCAAAACTGCATCCTCGCGGCAAGGAGAATGCTCGCCAGCACACCTCCACCACCTTCGGGGCGAGGTGGTCGGCGCTCAGCCTCATGGGGACCCCAGGCCTGAGTGAGTCCATACTAGGCATTGCGCTTGAGCCCACCGACTTGAAGCACCCGCGTCCTTGCCATGACCGGCTCTAGTGTGGCGTCAGTCATCTCGGCGTGCCCCCACCCAGAGCTCCATACCGCTCGCGCCTCCAGGATTTCGAGAAGGGGGTTGTACTGGCATGCTTCATGAAGATCCCGTGCTCCCTGAAGCCTACCACCTCCTCGGTGGTAGAGGCAAAGGTGTCCCGTCTTTTGATGAGATGGTGATTATCATTTTAGAAGAGTAGACTTTGACAATCCGACTATGTATGTGCGAGGACGTCGCGCCTTAACAATCGCTAAACCAACTCTAAGAGGTTATTGACCATGCCAAAGCACTATCAACCTGACCACGAGGGTCTATTTCGTGTGAGCAAATGAAGAACAAGCAAGAAACTGAGATTGCCATCTAGATATTGCGAATATAAGATGAAAGCTTTATTAATCAAGATGGGGTTCTGTGACGTCTTGGTCCGGTCGTTGAACACAAACGAAGTACGTGAAGTTGCAACTATGGCGAACTTTTAATCTAAACAAAACCAAAAGTCTAAACGGTGCCCTAAGGGCTGTATATATGGAGGAAGAGGGGGGAATTTTGTGGCCCTTGGGGAAGGCTGAAACCAACCCTATCTCTTATTTCCCCACGCATACGGACTCTAAAAATAGCCTATACTTATGTATATCGAAATTACATGGGCCTAGCCCAATAATAAGGTGACGCAGCACCTAGAATAGCCTCTGGATGAAATTTATGAAGTGGCATCTTGTAAATTTCGTAGAAGGCTTCATGCACTCATTATGGTGTCTTCAAAGTCCTGAAATCATCACTTGTACCTCCGTTCTTGTTTCCCTTGCGCATGCCATCATCTCCATGCTTGTTCTTACTCCAATGTTCTATTGGGGAACGTTGCAGAAAATTAAAAATTTTCCTACGGTTTCACCAAGATCCATCTATGAGTTCATCTAAGCAACGAGTCATGGGAGAGAGATTGCATCTACATACCACTTGTAGATCGCGTGCGGAAGCGTTCAAGGGAACGGTGATGATGGAGTCGTACTCGCCATGATTCAAATCACCGATGACCAAGTGCTGAACGGACAACACCTCCGTGTTCAACACACGTACGGTACGGACGACGTCTCCTCCTTCTTGATCTAGCAAGGGGGAAGGAGAGGTTGAGGAAGAAGGCTCCAGTAGTAGCACGACGGCGTGATGATGGTGGAGAGGCAGTACTCCGACAGGGCTTCGCCAAGCGCTCAACGGAGGAGGAGAGGTGTTGGGGAGGGGAGGGGCTACGCCTTGGATCAGGTGTTCAGCCCTCCCCTCGCCCCTCTATTTATAGGGGAAGGGGGAAGGGGGCCAGCCCCCTCTAGATAAGATCTAGAGGTGGGGGGCAGCGGCCAGGGAGGGGGGCTTGCCCCCCAAGCAAGGGGGGCGCCCCCACTAGGGTTCCCCCCCAACCCTAGGTGCACGGGCCCAAGGGGGGGGGGGCACGCCCAGCCCTCCAGGGCCTGGTTCCCTGCCCCTTGTGGCCCATGTGGCCCTCCGAGAGGGGTGGCCCCTCCCAGTGGACCCCGGAACCCCTCCGGTGGCCCAGGTACAATACTGATATGCCCCCGAAACTTTCCGGTGTCCGTATGACAACTTCCCATATATAAATCTTCACCTCCGGACCATTCCGGAACTCCTCGTGACATCCGAGATCTCATCCGGGACTCCGAACAACATTCGTTAATCACATACAAGTCTTCCTAATAACCCTAGCGTCACTGAACCTTAAGTGTGTAGACCCTACGGGTTCGGGAGACACGCAGACATAACCGAGACGGCTCTCCGGTCAATAACCAACAGCGGGATCTGGATACCCATGTTGGCTCCCACATGCTCCTCGATGATGTCATCGGATGAACCACGATGTCGAGGATTCAAGCAACCCCGTATGCAATTCCCTTTGTCAGACGGTATGTTACTTGCCCGAGACTCGATTGTTGGTATCCCAATACCTCGTTCAGTCTCGTTACCGGCAAGTCACTTTACTCGTACCGTCATGCATGATCTCATGACCAGACACTTGGTAACCTTGAGCTCATTATGATGATACACTACCGAGTGGGCCCAGTGATACCTCTCCGTCATACGGAGTGACAAATCCAAGTCTCGATCCGTGTCAACCCAACAGACACTTTTGGAGATACCTGTAGTGCACCTTTATAGTCACCCAGTTACGTTGTGACATTTGGTACACCCAAAGCACTCCTACGGTATCCGGGAGTTACACAATCTCATGGTCTAAGGAAGACATACTTGACATTGGAAAAGCTCTAGCAAAACGAACTACACGATCTTGTGCTATGCTTAGGAATGGGTCTTGTCCATCACATCATTCTCGTAATGATGTGATCCCGTTGTCAACGACATCTAATGTCCATAGTCAGGAAACCATGACTATCTGTTGACCAACGAGCTAGTCAACTAGAGGCTTACTAGGGACGTATTGTGGTCTATGTATTCACACGTGTATTACGATTTCCGGATAATACAATTATAGCATGAATAAAAGACAATTATCATGAACAAGGAAATATAATAATAATGCTTTTATTATTGCCTCTAGGGCATATTTCCAACAGTCTCCCACTTGCACTAGAGTCAATAATCTAGTTACATTCTGATGAATCGAACACCCATAGAGTTCTGGTGTTGATCATGTTTTGCTCGCGAGAGAGGTTTAGTCAACGGATCTGCGACATTTAGATCCGTATGTACTTTGCAAATATCTATGTCTCCATCTTGAACATTTTCACGGATCGAGTTGAAGCGACGCTTGATGTGCCTGGTCTTCTTGTGAAACCTGGGCTCCTTGGCAAGGGCAATAGCTCCAGCGTTGTCAAAGAAGAGTTTGATCGGCCCCGAGGCATTGGGTATGACTCCTAGGTCAGTGATGAACTCCTTCACCCAAATTGCTTCATGCGCTGCCTCCGAGGCTGCCATGTACTCCGCTTCACATGTAGATCCCGCCACGACGCTCTGCTTGCAGCTGCACCAGCTTACTGCTCCACCATTCAACATATACATGTATCCGGTTTGTGACTTAGAGTCATCCAGATCTGTGTCGAAGCTAGCGTCAACGTAACCCTTTACGACGAGCTCTTCGTCACCTCCATAAATGAGAAACATGTCCTTTGTCCTTTTCAGGTACTTCAGGATATTCTTGACCGCTGTCCAGTGTTCCTTGCCGGGATTACTTTGGTACCTTCCTACCAAACTTACGGTAAGGTTTACATCAGGACTGGTACACAGCATGGCATACATAATAGATCATATGGCTGAGGCATAGGGGATGACGCTCATCTCTTCTTTATCTTTTGCCATGGTCGGGCATTGAGCCGAGCTCAATCTCACACCTTGCAGTACAGGCAAGAACCCTTTCTTGGACTGATCCATTTTGAACTTCTTCAAAATCTTATCAAGGTATGTGCTTTGTGAAAGACCTATGAGGCGTCTCGATCTATCCCTATAGATCTTGATGCCTAATATATATGCAGCTTCTCCAAGGTCCTTCATTGAAAAACACTTATTCAAGTAGGCTTTTATGCTGTCCAAGAATTCTATATCATTTCCCATCAAAAGTATGTCATCTACATATAATATGAGAAATGCTACAGAGCTCCCACTCACTTTCTTGTAAACGCAGGCTTCTCCATAAGTCTGCATAAACCCAAACACTTTGATCATCTCATCAAAACAAATGTTCCAACTCCGAGATGCTTGCACCAGCCCATAAATGGATCGCTAGAGCTTGCACACTTTGTTAGCATTCTTAGGATCGACAAAACCCTCTGGCTGCATCATATACAGTTCTTCCTTAAGATGCCCGTTAAGGAATACCGTTTTGACGTCCATCTGCCATATCTCATAATCATAGTATGCGGCAATTGCTAACATGATTCGGACAGACTTAAGCTTCACTACGGGAGAGAAAGTCTCATCGTAGTCAATCCCTTGAACTTGCCGATAACCCTTAGCGACAAGTCGAGCTTTATAGATGGTGACATTACCATCCGCGTCCGTCTTCTTCTTAAAGATCCATTTGTTTTCTATCGCTCGCCGATCATCGGGCAAGTCAGTCAAAGTCCATACTTTGTTTTCATACATGGATTCTATCTCGGATTTCATGGCTTCTAGCCATTTGTTGGAATCTGGGCCCGCCATCGCTTCTTCATAGTTCGAAGGTTCACTGTCGTCTAACAACATGATTTCCAGGACAGGGTTGCCATACCACTATGGTGTGGAACGTGTCCTTGTGGACCTACGAAGTTCAGTAGCAACTTGATCAGAAGTACCTTGATCATCATCATTAATTTCCTCTCCAGTTGGTGTACGCACCACAGGAACGTTTTCCTGAGCTGCACTACTTTCCGGTTCAAGAGGTAGTACTTCATCGAGTTCTACTTTCCACCCACTTACTCCTTTCCAGAGAAACTCTTTTTCCAGAAAGGATCCATTCTTGGCAACAAAGATCTTGCCCTCAGATCTTAAGTAGAAGGTATACCCAATGGTTTCCTTAGGGTATCCTATGAAGACGCATTTTTCCAACTTGGGTTTGAGCTTTTCAGGTTGAAGTGTCTTGACATAAGCATCGCATCCCCAAACTTTTAGAAACGACAGCTTAGGTTTCTTCCCAAACCATAATTCATACGGTGTCGTCTCAACGGATTTAGATGGTGCCCTATTTAAAGTGAATGTAGCTGTCTCTAGAGCGTATCCCCAAAATGATAGCGGTAAATCGGTAAGAGACATCATAGATCGCACCATATCCAATAGAGTGCGATTACGATGTTCGGACACACCGTTACGCTGAGGTGTTCCAGGCGGCGTGAGTTGTGAAACGATTCCACATTTTCTTAAGTGTGTACCAAATTTGTGACTTAAATATTCTCCTCCACGATCCGATCGTAAGAATTTTATCTTTCGGTCACGTTGATTCTCTACTTCATTCTGAAATTCCTTGAACTTTTCAAAGGTCTCTGACTTGTGTTTCATCAAGTAGACATACCCATATCTACTCAAGTCATCAGTGAGACTGAGAACATAACGATATCCTCCGCGAGCCTCAACGCTCATTGGACCGCACACATCGGTATGTATGATTTCCAACAAGTTGGTTGCTCGCTCCATTGTTCCGGAGAATGGAGTCTTGGTCATTTTACCCATGAGGCATGGTTCGCATGTGTCAAATGATTCATAATCGAGAGACTCTAAAAGTGCATCAGCATGGAGCTTCTTCATGTGCTTGACACCAATGTGACCAAGGCGGCAGTGCCACAAGTATGTGGGACTATCGTTATCAACTTTACATCTTTTGGTATTCACGCTATGAATATGTGTAACATTACGTTCGAGATTCATTAAAAATAAACCATTTACCATTGGGGCATGACCATAAAACATATCTCTCATATAAATAGAACAACCATTATTCTCGGATTTAAATGAGTAGCCATCTCGTATCAAACGAGATCCAGATACAATGTTCATGCTCAAACTTGGCACTAAATAACAATTATTGAGGTTTAAAACTAATCTCGTAGGTAAATGTAGAGGTAGCGTGCCGACGGCGATCACATCGACCTTGGAACCATTCCCGACACGCATCGTCACCTCGTCCTTCGCCAGTCTCCGCTTATTCCGCAGCTCCTGCTGTGAGTTACAAATGTGAGCAATGGCACCGGTATCAAATACCTAGGAGTTACTACGAGTACTGGTAAGGTACACATCAATTACATGTATATCAAATATACCTTTAGTGTTGCCGGCCTTCTTGTCCGCTAAGTATTTGGGGTAGTTCTGCTTCCAGTGACCCTTCCCCTTGCAATAAAAGCAGTCAATCTTAGGCTTGGGTCCATTCTTTGACTTCTTCCCGGCAACTGGCTTACCGGGCGCGGCAACATCTTTGCCGTCCTTCTTGAAGTTCTTCTTACCCTTGCCCTTCTTGAAGTTAGTGGTCTTATTGACCATCAACAGTTGATGTTCTTTCTTGATTTCAACCTCTGCTGACTTCAACATTGAGAATACTTCAGGAATGGTCTTCACCATCCCCTGCATATTGTAGTTCAACACAAAGCTCTTGTAGCTCGGTGGGAGCGACTGAAGGATTCTGTCAATGACCGGCTCTTCTGGGAGGTTGATCTCCAACTGGGACAGGCGGTTGTGCAACCAGACATTTTGAGTATGTGCTCACTGACAGAACTATTTTCCTCCATCTTACAACTATAGAACTTGTCGGAGACTTCATATCTCTCGACCCGGGCATGAGCTTGGAAAACCATTTTCAGCTCCTCGAACATCTCATATGCTCCGTGCTTCTCAAAACGCTTTTGGAGCCCCGGTTCTAAGCTGTAAAGAATGCCACACTGAACGAGGGAGTAATCATCAGCACGTGATTGCCAAGTGTTCATAACGTCTTGGTTCTCTGGGATGGGTGCTTCACCTAGCGGTGCATCTAGGACATAATCTTTCTTGGCTGCTATGAGGATGATCCTCAGGTTCTGGACCCAGTCCGAATAGTTGCTGCCATCATCTTTCAGCTTGGTTTTCTCTAGGAACGCGTTGAAGTTCATGTTGACATGAGCGTTGGCCATTTGATCTACAAGACATATTTTTGCAAAAGTTTTAGACTAAGTTCATGATAATTAAGTTCATCTAATCAAATTATTTAATGAACTCCCACTTAGATTAGACATCCCTCTAGTCATCTAAGTGTTACACGATCCGAGTCGACTAGGCCGTGTCCGATCATCACGTGAGACGGACTAGTCATCATCGGTGAACATCTCCATGTTGATCGTATGTTCTATACGACTCATGTTCGACCTTTCGGTCTCTGTGTTCCGAGGCCATGTCTGTACATGCTAGGCTCGTCAAGTTAACCCTAAGTGTTCTGCATGTGTAAATCTGTCTTACACCCGTTGCATGTGAACGTAAGGATCTATCACACCCGATCATCATGTGGTGCTTTGAAACGACGAATTTAGCAACGGTGCACAGTTAGGGGGAACACCTTCTTGAAATTATTATAAGGGATCATATTATTTACTACCGCCGTTCTAAGTAAACAAGATGCATAAACATAATAAACATCACATGTAATTATATAAAGTAGTGACATGATATGGCCAATATCATATAGCTCCTTCGATCTCCATCTTTGGGGCTCCATGATCATCTTCATCACCGACATGACACCATGATCTCCATCATCATGATCTCCATCATCGTGTCTTCATGAAGTTGTCACGCCAACGACTACTTCTACTTCTATGGCTAACGCGTTTAGCAATAAAGTAAAGTAATTTACATGGCGTTCTTCAATGACACGCAGGTCATACAAAAAATAAAGACAACTCCTATGGATCCTACCGGTTGTCATACTCATCGACATGCAAGTCGTGATTCCTATTACAAGAACATGATCTCATACATCCCAATATATCATTCATCATTCATCACAACTTCTGGCCATATCACATCACATGTCAATTGCTGCAAAAACAAGTTAGACGTCCTCTAATTGTTGTTGCATCTTTTATGTGGCTGCAATTGGGTTCTAGCAAGAACGTTTTCTTAACTACGAATAACCACAACGTGATTTTGTCAACTTCTCTCTACCCTTCATAAGGACCCTTTTCATCGAATCCGCTCCAACTAAAGTAGGAGAGACAGACACCCACTAGCCACCTTATGCAACTAGTGCATGTCAGTCGGTGGAACCTGTCTCACGTAAGCGTACGTGTAAGGTCGGTCCAGGCCGCTTCATCCCACAATACCGCTGAAGCAAGAAAATACTAGTAGCGGCAAGCAAGTTGACAAGATCTACGCCCATAACAAAATTGTGTTCTACTCGTGCAATAGAGAACTACGCATAGACCTAGCTCATGATGCCACTGTTGGGGAACGTTGCAGATAATTAAAAATTTTCCTATGGTTTCACCAAGATCCATCTATGAGTTCATCTAAGAAACGAGTCATGGGAGAGAGATTGCATCTACATACCACTTGTAGATTGCGTGCGGAAGCGTTCAAGGGAACGGTGATGATGGAGTCGTACTCGCCGTGATTCAAATCACCGATGACCAAGTGCTGAACGAACAACACCTCCGCGTTCAACACATGTACGGTACGGACGACGTCTCCTCCTTCTTGATCCAGCAAGGGGGAAGGAGAGGTTGAGGAAGAAGGCTCCAGCAGCAGCACGACGGCGTGATGATGGTGGAGAGGCAGTACTCCGACATGGCTTTGCCAAGCGCTCAACGGAGGAGGAGAGGTGTTGGGGAGGGGAGGGGCTGCGCCTTGGATTAGGTATTCAGCCCTCCCCTCACCCCTCTATTTATAGGGGAAGGGGGAAGGGGGCCGGCCCCCTCTAGATGAGATCTAGAGGGGGGGCGGCGGCCAGGGAGGGTGGCTTGCCCCCCCAAGCAAGGGGGGCGCCCCCACTAGGGTTCCCCCCCCCCAACCCAAGGCGCATGGGCCCAAGGGGGGGCGCGCCCAGACCTCCAGGGGCTGGTTCCCTGCCCCTTGTGGCCCATGTGGCCCTCCGAGAGGGGTGGCCCCTCCCGGTGGACCCCCGGAACCCCTCCGGTGGCCCCAGCACAATACCGATATGCCCCCGAAACTTTCCGGTGTCCGTATGACAACTTCCCATATATAAATCTTCACCTCCGGACCATTCCGGAACTCCTCGTGACGTCCGGGATCTCATCCAGGACTTCAAACAACATTCGGTAATCACATACAAGTCTTCCTAATAACCCTAGCATCACCGAACCTTAAGTGTGTAGACCCTACGGGTTCGGAGACACGCAGACATCACCGAGATGGCTCTCCGGTCAATAACCAACAGTGGGATCTGGATACCCATGTTGGCTCCCACATGCTCCTCGATGATGTCATCGGATGAACCACGATGTCGAGGATTCAAGCAACCCCGTATGCAATTCCCTTTGTCAGACGGTATGTTACTTGCCCGAGACTCGATCGTCAGTATCCCAATACCTCGTTCAGTCCCGTTACCGGCAAGTCACTTTACTCGTACCGTAATGCATGATCCCGTGACCAGACACTTGGTCACCTTGAGCTCATTATGATGATGCACTACCGAGTGGGCCCAGTGATACCTCTCCGTCATACGGAGTGAAAAATCCCAGTCTCGATCTGTGTTAACCCAACAGACACTTTCGGAGATACCTGTAGTGCACCTTTATAGTCACCCAGTTATGTTGTGACATTTGGTACACCCAAAGCACTCCTACGGTATCCGGGAGTTACACGATCTCATGGTCTAAGGAAGAGATACTTGACATTGGAAAAGCTCTAGCAAAACGAACTACACGATCTTGTGCTATGCTTAGGAATGGGTCTTGTCCATCACATCATTCTCCTAATGATGTGATCCCGTTGTCAACGACATCTAATGTCCATAGTCAGGAAACCATGACTATCTGTTGACCAACGAGCTAGTCAACTAGAGGCTTACTAGGGACATATTGTGGTCTATGTATTCACACGTGTATTACGATTTCCGGATAATACAATTATAGCATGAATAAAAGACAATTATCATGAACAAGGAAACATAATAATAATGCTTTTATTATTGCCTCTAGGGCATATTTCCAACATGTTCATCCTTCTCTAAGATAGGCCCTTCGTTTGTAAGCAAAACAAATGTATCCAATTTAGGCAGCATCATATTCATCAATAAACAAAAGTACCTGGTAATTCAATTGGCGTGTGCGAGCTCTAGTAATTGGTCCAGTATGTATAGTAGCAGGGACTGTGGGTGTGACAACGGTATTGATGTCCTCATCATCCTCCCCTTCTTGAAATGAAGTCGTCCTCGACGGAAGCTCATCTTCCTCACCAAAATTAGGCTACAAATCTGCAATGTTAAAAGTGGGACTAACCCCAAAATCTGCAGGCAGCTCAAGATTATATGCATTATCATTTATATTCTCCAACACCTTAAAAGGACCATCAGCACGTGGCATTAACTTTAATTTGCGCAAATTAGGAAATCTATCCTTACGCAAATGTAACCAAACAAGATCTCCAGGTGCAAACACAACATGTTTTCTACCCTTATCTCCAGCAAGTTTATATTTAGCATTCATACGCTCAATGTTTTCCTTAGTTAACTCAGGCACTTTTAAGATCAATTTAGCATGTTGTTTAGCATCAAAATTAACCTTCTCCGAAGATGGAAGAGGCAACAAATCAATAGGTGCACGAGGTTGGAAACCATACACAATTTCAAAAGGGCACATCTTAGTAGTAGAATTCAATGAACGATTATAAGCAAATACAATATGAGGCAAGCATTACTCCCACATTTTCTTATTATTCTTCAAAACAGCCCTAAGCATAGTAGACAATGTTCTATTGACTAGTTTAGTTTGCCCATTAGTTTGGGGATGACAAGTAGTACTAAAAAGCCGTTTAGTCCCCAACTTAGCCCATAAACATCTCCGAAAGTGGCTAAGAAATTTAGTATCACGATCTGAAACAATAGTATTTGGCACACCATGCAAGCGAATAATTTCATGAAAGAACAAATCAGCAACATTAGCAGCATCATCGCTTTTATGACATGGTATAAAGTGTGCCATTTTCGAGAATCTATCCACGACAACAAATATGCTATCCCTCCCCTTGTTTGTTCGAGGTAAACCTAAAACAAAGTTGTCAGGACCCCGATTCTAAGTCACACCAATCTAGCATGTAACACCTCATATCACTTTGCAGCCTCACGCATGGTATTCCCACGGGTATCGCCTTACCATGCCCGGGACCTTTTGCACCTTTTGGCACACGTACATGACGGTGTCACTAGCATCCATATGACAGAGAACCCGGGCTGACATGGCTAGTCGTGAACCCAAAGTGGCACTAACTTACAGGGACAGGCATACATGACCCAACAACGAACGTGTCGGTCATCAGCGAGTGAATCCCGGGCTATAGAAACTGGGCTAGCAGGACTCCGGTAAACCGGGCTGTACCAGGCTAACAGGACTCCGGTAGACACTGCGTGACATTTCCCTGAAGGGACAGACACAAGAATGAAGAAGGACACATGTCCGCAAGCCTAAGTGTTCTGGAGCAGTAGCAAGCTACCAGGGCTCATGGGAAGCACTCGGAGACATTTCCCGGTAAGAGAGGCTACTAAGGATAAACAACTAGATAGTCAGATCCCACACATAGCAATACACATTACACGTAAGCATAACATGCAAGTATGTGATGTACAACATGGCATCACATCATAACTCAACAACTCATATAGATAAGGCTCAAAGAGCCATCATAGCATTTATTACAAACAGGGGTCACATGACCCAACATTCAGAGCAAACAAGCAACAAGCGGAAGCATTACATGTCTGAGTACAGACATCTACAAATGAAAAAGGCTGAAGAGTGTGACTATCTACAACATCCGATCAAGATCGTAGATGAGGTACAGGCTACTTGTTGAAGTTCACGTACACTAGTAAGACCGAAGTCTCTGCTGCAAAAACATAAATAAAGCAACATGAGTACAAAGGTACTCAGCAAGACTTAGATCAGATCCTAGCATACATGCACTTGTATCAAGATGATAAAGTGGGGTTTAGTTGCAGCAAGCCAGCTTTGACTCAGTGGCTATCCTATTCTACGACTACGAGAAACTTCTTTGAGGTGAGATGGCGCACACGAGTCCACTAACCACCACACAATACACTACTATGGATTCATCCCCATCACCCTACGAGAAGGCCATCCATAGCACTCACACTTGTCTTGAGCATTTTATAGTATCCACTTCAAGTTGTCTATGTACCATGTAAGCATCCAAGAAGTCCATAACCGCGAACCCGGCTATTCGAATAGATCATGTTAACCCTGCAGGGGTGTACTTCTTCACACACGCTCTTGCCACTTACCGCCATGTACATGTCATGTATCTCGACAACCTTCAAGTGGAAGCCTGGCAAGGGTGTCGGCCATGACCTGACTAACCACACAAGACTCTAGTCCAGGTTTATCGCCTATTCGGGTTCCATCCGCAAGGAGATCCGGCCGGGGTGTCGCTCACGGCCCCAAACGATGTGAGCAGGGTTCCCCACCATCCGGGTGCCACTTGGTACACCGTGCCACATGTGCCTAGTCTGTCCCAAGCCCACCCTGCCAGGTGCCACTTGGTAGAAAAATAACACTACCTACAAACACCAGAAACTAGTTGCAACTCCTGGACAGAGATCAAGTTGGTTAATAAGCCGAGAGGGCTTGGAGCGCCCAGAGCCCAATGTGTGGTAGTATCGAGTCATTGGACAACATACATAGAACTCAGTGCTTAAGGGCGGTTCCAGTGAGACAACCCACCATGTACTCCTACATGGCCTCTCACCGCTACCTTTACCAAATCGTATTCACTCACTTAACTCTCAGCATCAGATCATATCGTAACACTCCAATTCATTCCCAATGAATCAGACCTGACACACTCTAAGCAATAGCAGGCATGGCATGGTAGGAACACAACAATGGCTTCAATCAACTCCTACACATGCTAGTGGGTTTCAACTATTTACTGTGGCTATGACAGGTCATGCAGAGGAATGGGTTCAACTACCGCAGCACAAAGTAGCAGTTGAATCGTTGTTGTCCTAATGCAATAAATGAGAGCAGGAGTGAAAGAGTAGGATTGTATCGGAATGAACAAGGGGGTTTGCTTGCTTGGTAGATCAACAGAGGGGGCACTGCTCCTCAGACAGGTACTCTGGAACTGTCTCCGGAGCAGGACCTATCGAGAAGGAACGGTGTCGACAATCAAACACAAGCATATGCAACAATATGATGCATGATCATGGCATGTAGATGTGATGTGGTTTGAACTAATGCAACTAGTATTCAATTTGAATGAAGTCCATTTGTACCAAGGGTTCAAATGCAACTCCAAATTAAGCTCTTATATGTGCCATTTATATGTTTTCACCTATACAGCAGGTTTATGTTGGTTTGTCATGAATTAAACTAGTACAGATGGATAGATTGAATTTTTCTGATAATTTTTCATATATAATTTATTTCAATCTGAGCTACGATTGAATTTCTATGATTTTTTGAAGTTTATATCATTTTTTGGAATTTTCCTGATTTAATTTAAATCCAGAAAATATATTACTGCGTCAGCATGACATCTGTATGACGTCATCAGGTCAACCGGCGTCGACCAGGTCAAACCTGACCAGTGGGACCCACTGGTCAGTGACCCAGTCAACTTACTAAGTTAGTTAGCCCTAACTAGGCAGGGCCCACTAGTCAGTGACTGTAGTAACTAACCTAACCAGTTAATTTGTGCTAACTAGAGTAATTAGTCGGGCGGGGCCCGCAAGTCAGTGAGAGAGAGGGGGAAGTCAAACCAGGCAGTGGGGTTAACCCACGCCGGTCAACGGGTCAGCGGTCGCCGGCGTTTAGCTGCCGGCGAGTCTAGACGCGGTGGTGTGCTGCGCGATTCGCCTACAGAGAGCTGTTTGACGTGCGAAGCACAGCTACGGGATGCGGGCGCTCGTCCACATCCAATCATGGTGGTGGCTCGGCCGGGGAGTGGCCGGAGTGGCACCGGCGACGACCTCGGTGACGGCCGAAGCTCGATCGGGCTTGGGTTCGGCGCTACGGTGCACAGGAGGGCGAGTGGGTGTGTACGTTAGGCTCCTGTGAGCTCCCTGAGCACGGTGAGGCACTCCGTTGTGAGTGCACGTGGCTGTGGCCACGGCTACGCCATGGCCGGCGGCGAGAAGCTCTCAGCCGCGGTGGGAAATGGGGCTAGGGGGCGAGCGCGAGGTTGAGAGAAGAGGGGAGAGGAAGGGGGGCTCACAGCGGACTCGCAGAGCAGCCCAAAGGGCTCGGGGAAGCTTTGGTTGCCGCGAATACAACGACGGCGATCCATGGCGGACGAGGCCGAAGATGACGATGGTGGCAAAGAAGCAGGGCCTCCGGCATCGTGTAGCTCGGTGGAGAGGACGAGGAAGATGCAGCGGTGCTTCTGGGCATAGCGGCGGGGCAAGGGGTGGCCAGTGGCCACGGCGGCGAGCAGCGGCGCTCTCCGGTGCGCTCGGTGAAGAGATGGAGAGGGAGCCAGAGGAGGGGAGAGGCACAGGAGAGAAAGAGAGAGAGAGAGAGAGAGCGCGAGGGGGTCGTGTGGCATCTCCAGGGGTTGACAAAGCGAGCAGGGAGGCAGGAGGAGGTGGAAGCAGGAGGTGGCCGCGAGTGCGCACGCAGGCGACACGTCGGCGTCTTTCTGGCGCAAGGAGGAGGGTGACTGGCAGCGGTGGTGTGCTGGGCCAGCTCCTGGGTTGCACAGTACTGGGCCTGTGGGCTGAAGGTAGGCGCCAGGTAAGTTCTCTCCCTCTCTCTGGTTTTCTCTTTTCTATTTTTCTTTTGTCCGTTTTGATTTAGTACAAGCACTAAACCATTTTAATAAATTCTGCAAATTATTAAATGGCTAGTTATAATATATACAAGGCCACTCACAAACTTCCAGAATTATTGGAGTTATATTTAATATATATTAAATATAAATCCAAAGCAAATAATTATTGGATTAATCCAAATGTCCAAAATAAATATCTATGAGCTCCTAAAAATATTGGTTTGATTTTTATCTCTGTCCAATATTTTCATAGAGCAACATGAACATTTTCTTGGACCTTTTTGGAGCAATTTTTATTTGGGTCATTTCCAGAAATGATTCTGAGGGTTTCACAATCCCCGTTTCAAATTTAAATGGAATTTAAACATGATGCACACATGACTAGCTAGTCTAGGTCATACCAGAACTAGGGATGTGACAACTCGCCCCCACTTGAAAGAATATCGTCCCGAGATTCAGGGGTCGATGGAAAGAAAGCGGGGTACTCCAGTCGAAGATGATCTTCTTGCTCCCTAGTAGCTTCTCTCTCGGAATGATGAGACCACTGAACCTTGAGGAACTTGATGTTCTCACGTCGGGTAACACGCTCTGCTTGATCAAGAATGCGAACCGGGTACTCCCGATATGTGAGGTTATCTTGGAGATCAAGCGTTTTGTGGTCAACTCCGCGGATAGGATCCGAGAAGCAACGCCTGAGTTGAGAGACGTGGAATACATCGTGCACTCTGGAAAGATGTGGGGGTAGTTCCAACTGGTAGCCAACCTCTCCTTGTTTAGCGAGAATGCAAAAAGGACCAGTGTAATCAAGAGCCAACTTGCCCTTGATACCGAAACGATGGGTACACTTTAAAGGAGTAACCCGAAGGAAAGCTTTGTCGTCAATTTCATAAGTCATATCCTTATGATGACGGTCATACTGGCTCTTTTGACGAGACTGGGCTGTTTTCAAATTCTCACGAATGATGCGAACTTGCTCTTCTGCCTCCTGGATCATGTCCGGTCCAAAGAATTGTCTTTCACCGGTTTTTTACCAGTTCAAAGGTGTTCGACATCTTCATCCATAGAGAATCTCAAAAGGAGCTTTCTTGAGACTGGATTGATAGCTATTGTTATAAGCAAACTCGGCAAAAGGAAGACATTTCTCCCAATCCATACCGAATGAGATAACGCAAGCTCTAAGCATGTCTTCGAGAATTTGGTTGACCCTTTCCACCTGACCACTCGACTGAGGGTGGAAAGCGGTACTGAAGGAAAGATGGGTTCCCATGGTAGTTTGAAAACTCTCCAGAAATGAGAAGTGAAAAGACTGCCACGGTGTGAATTGATCTCTAGTGGAACACCATGAAGTGACACTATTCGAGAAATATATAAGTCAGCGAGCTGACTAGCAGTGATACTCTCTCGAACAAGTAAGAAGTGCGCCACTTTGGAGAGACGGTCAATGACTACGAAGATAGCATTATTCCCTCGCTTGGTCCTGGGAAAACCGGTGATGAAGTCCATACCAACTTTATCCCATTACCATTCAGAATAGCTAAAGGCTGAAGGGTGCCAGCAGGTCTCTGATGCTCTGCCTTAACGCGACGACAAACGTCACAGTTAGTAATAAACTGAGCGATTTCTCTCTTCATCCTAGTCCACCAGAACCTCTGGCGTAGGTCCTGATACATCTTAGTACTACCGGGATGAATTGTGAGAGGAGATTCATGCGCCTCCTTAAGGATCAGTTTTCGCAGATGTTGATTCTTGGGAACCACCAAGCGGTTTTCAAAGAAAACAACACCTCGATCATCCATAGAGAAACATCCACCAACTCCCTTCTTAATGTTTCTCTTGATCCTGGAAATTCTCGTGTCTTGCTTTTGAGCTGCGATAATCCGATCCTCAAGATCAGGTTTCGCCACCAAGGTAGAAAGAAATCCGTGAGGAGCAATGTGAAGGTTAAGCTTACAGAATTCCTCATGGAGAAGTGGTTGGCCCTGCCGCAACATGAGATTGTTGCAATAGGATTTATGACTTAGCGCATCAGCCATGACATTGGCCTTGCCTGGGGTGTAAGTAATGCCTAGATCATAATCTGAGATCACTTCCAACCAACGTCTTTGCCTAAGGTTCAAATCTGGTTGGGTGAATATATACTTGAGACTCTGGTGATCGGTGTAGATCTCGCAACGTTTACCAAGAAGGTAGTGTCTCCAGGTCTTGAGTGCATAGACTACGGCTGCAAGCTCTAGATCATGAGTAGGATAATTCTCCTCATGTGGGTGCAACTGTCGAGATGCATAGGCAATCACATGACGATCCTGCATAAGAATGCAACCTAGTCCCTGTCGTGAGGCATCGCAGTAGATAACAAAGTCCTTAGTGAAATCCAGTGGCACAAGTATGGGAGCAGAAGTCAGGCGTCTTTTCAGTTCCTGAAAACTGTACTCACACTATGGGGACCACTCAAACTTTTTATCTTTCTTGAGAAGTTCCGTGAGGGGTTTGGCTACATCAGAGAAGTTTTCAACAAAGCGGCGGCAATAGCTGGCTAGACCAAGAAAACTCCTAACTTGTTTAATAGTTTAAGGTGGAGTCCAATCAAGAACGGCATTAACTCTCTCGGGATTGACAGCAATGCCCTTATCAAAGATTACGTGTCCTAGGTAGGTCACTTCTGGCAACCAAAATTCACACTTGGAGAACTTGGCATAAAGGCGGTGCTCTCTGAATTTTGCTAACACAAGTCTAAGATGTTCGGCATGCTCTTCCTCATTCTTCGAGTAAATAAGAATATCATCGAGGTAAACTATGACAAACTTAAGTAAGTACTCCATGAAGATCGAGTTCATCAAGCGGGAGAATATTGCTGGAGCGTTGGTTAGACCGAAGGACATGATTTGTACTCGTACTGGCCATAATGAGTGACAAAGGCTGTCTTGGGAATGTCCCCGTTTCTGATCTTGATTTGGTGGTATCCTAACCTCAAATACATCTTGGAGAAGACTAAGGATCCAGCGAGCTGATCGTACAGGTCGTTGATCCTGGGGAGCAGATATTTGTTCTTTATCATGACCAAATTAACGGGACGATAGTCTACAACCATCCGGTCTGTACCATCCTTCTTATTGATGAAGAGGACGGGGCAAGCCCAAGGAGAAGAGCTAGGACGAATGAAACCCTTTTGCAAGGACTCATCAAGTTGTTTCTTAAGCTCAGCTAGTTCTAAAGGTGCCATTTTGTAAGGTCTCCTAGAGATTGGAGCGGTTCCTGGGATAAGATCTATGATGAACTCTACATCCCTGTCAGGTGGAACACCTGGCAGTTCCTCTGCAAAGACATCCGAAAGTCACAGACTACCGGGATATCTTCAAGGTCTGGAAGAGGGCTGGCATTGAGAGAATAGAGCTGACGCCTTGCAACTCTAGTGGAGACAGTGACTATCTTGCCAGATGGGTGTGTAAGCTGAACAGACCTGGTGTAACAATCAATCTTGGCATAATGAGCTTTCATCCAATCCATACCCAAGATGATGTTAATATCTGTAGACTTGAGGGCTATAAGTGATGCAAGGAATACAAGTCTGTCAACAAGGATCTCGTTACAATGGCTTACACTAGAGGTTTGCCATTTGGATCCAGGAGTTTGAATGACTAGCGGAGAGGGCATATCACAAAATGACATGTTGTGCAAGTTAGCATAGCTTTCAGAAATGAAGGAGTGAGACGCTCTAGTATCGAACAGAACCGATGCTGGATGACAGTTGACAAGGAGTGTACCAAGAACGACATCCGGATCATCATGAGCATTTCTAGCTAAGACATGATGCACACGTACACGTTCAGTGGGGGCTGACTTGACACTGATCATCTTGCGTGATGGCTTACCACGGCCAACAAACTTCTCAGAGCATAACTAGCCTGAGAGCAGTCACGTGCATAGTGTCATGGCTTCCCGCATGTGAAGCAAGTCCCTGAAGTTGGACGTGGACCCACACTGACAAGCAGTCTACCAGTAGGCCTGGGTGGAGCATATGACTGAGCTGGGTGAGGCACCATGTAAGATGGTCTTGGTGAATATCCACAAGGAAGAGCGGAGTTTGGAACCCAAATTCGGTGCTTCTGAGAACCAGAACCGGGAGAAGATCCCAAATCACGGGTGTGCTTACGAGACTCCTCGTAAGTGGGCCGAGTTGTCTCTGCATTAATGGCCTTGTTCACAAGAGCTTGGAATGTATCACAATGATGCAGGTGGAGATCACGACGCAACTTGGGGTTGAGACCCTTCTGGAACCTAGCCTGCTTCTTGGCGTCCATGGACACCTCTTCTGTGGCATAGTGGGCGAGGTTCTCGAACTCTCTGCTGTAAGCATCAATAGCCATCTTACTCTGGGTGAAACTACAGAACTCTTCTCTCTTGTGATCAATGAGGGCACGGGGAATCTGATGCTCGCGAAAAGCCTCAATGAAATCCCTCCAGGTAGGAATCTGGCCAGCTGGAAGCATAGCCTCATAGTTCTGCCACCAAAGACTAGCAGGACCTTCCAAGTGATATGTGGCATAGGTGATCTTGTCATCTTCAGCTACGTTCACGGAACGCAGCTTATGAGTGATGCTACGGAGCCAGTCATCTGCATCGAGTGGCTCAATAGAATGATGGAAGGTAGGTGGGTGCAAGCGAATGAAGTCATGAATGGTTGCAGACCCTTTGAACTGATGTGCGGTGTTCTCCTCGATATGTGCCAACAAGTGGTTAGACTCACGCTTGTTACTCTCCATCTCTAACATGAACTCTGTCAACGAAGGTTGGTCGGGAGGATCCTCATCCCTACCATCTCCGTGGTTCTGGCTACGAGCAATAGAACTTCGCTTAACTGATGACATCCTGAGAAACGAAACCAAGGACGGAATCAGCATCAACTATAAGCTATAGAATGTAGGACAAGGAGATTAGTAACTCTCAAACTCCTAGGCAATTCCAGCAGCATAACAGCAGTAAAATGCTCAGAATGAGACATCCTGCTAGAATGGAGTAGTACAACAACTCAACAACACCACTCAAGGTTCTGAGATCATACTAAATAGGCTACACCAGAAGTACTCGAAACTGGGATATGTCTCTGACCAACCAATCCTATGGGACTACGGAGTAGTAACACGTGATCCTAATAGATGGAAGAGAATCCTAGTTCCTTAAGCCCGTAGGAAAGATAGGATGAATCAGATCAGAAGGCATAAGGTATAAGGAGTAAAAGAGCCTTACGTTCCATCCCATAATCAATTCCCTTATATAACTAAAGAATTTCTAGACTCAACTTCGACCAGTTTGGCTTGGTAATCCTACAGGCAGTCAGGCTCTGATACCAAAGCTGTCAGGACCCCGATTCTAAGTAACATCGATCTAGCATGTAACACCTCATATCACTTTCCGGCCTCACACACGATATTCCCACGGGTGTCGCCTTACCATGCCCGGGACCGTTTGCGCCTTTTGGCACACGTACATGATGGCGTCGCTAGCATCCATATGACAGAGAACCCGGGCTGACATGGCTAGTCGTGAACCCAAAGTGGCACTAACTTATAAGGACAGGCATACATGACCCAACAACGAACGTGTCGGTCATCAGTGAGTGAATCCCGGGCTGTAGCAACTGGGCTAGCAGGACTCCGGTAAACCGGGTTGTAGCAGGCTAACAGGACTCCGGTAGACACCGCGTGACATTTCCTCGAAGGGACAGACACGGGAACAAAGAAGGACACATGCCGGCCAGCCTAAGTGTTCCGGAGCAGTAGCAAGCTACCAGGGCTCAGTGGAAGCACTAGGAGACATTTCGCGGTAAGAGAGGCTACTAAGGATAAACAACTAGATAGTCAGATCCCACACATAGCAATACACATTACACGTACGCATAACATGCAAGTATGCGTTGTACAACATGGCATCACAGCATAACTCAACAACTCATATAGATAAGGCTCAAAGAGCCATCATAGCATTTATTACAAACAGGGGTCACATGACCCAACATTCGGAGCAAACAAGCAACAAGCGGAAGCATTACATGTCTGAGTACAGACATCTACAAATGAAAAAGGCTGAAGAGTGTGACTATCTACAACATCCGATCAAGATCGTAGCTGAGGTACATGCTACTTGTTGAAGTTCACGTACACTAGTAAGACCGAAGTCTCCGCTGCAAAAACATAAATAAAGCAACATGAGTACAAAGGTACTCAGCAAGACTTAGATCAGATCCTAGCATACATGCACTTGTATCAAGATGATAAAGTGGGGTTTAGTTGCAGCAAGCCAGCTTTGACTCAGTGGCTATCCTGTTCTACGACTACGAGAAACTTCTTTGAGGTGAGATGGCGCACACGAGTCCACTAACCACCACACAATACACTACTATGGATTCATCCCCATCACCCTACGAGAAGGCCATCCATAGCACTCACACTTGTCTTGAGCATTTTATAGTATCCACTTCAAGTTGTCTATGTACCATGTAAGCATCCAAGAAGTCCATAACCGCGGACCCGGCTATTCGAATAGATCATGTTAACCCTGCAGGGGTGTACTTCTTCAGACACGCTCTTGCCACTTACCGCCATGTACACGTCATGTATCTCGGCAACCTTCAAGCGGAAGCCTGGCGAGGGTGTCGGCCATGACGTGACTAACAACACAAGACTCTAGTCCAGGTTTATCGCCTATTCGGGTTCCATCCGCAAGGAGATCCGGCCGGGGTGTCGCTCACGGCCCCAATCGATGTGAGCAGGGTTCCCAAGCCCACCATCTGGGTGCCACACCTATGCCTAGTCTGTCCCAAGCCCACCCTGCCGGGTGCCATTTGGTAAAAAAATAACACTACCTACAAACACCAGAAACTAGTTGTGACTCCTGGACAGAGATCAAGTTGGTTAATAAGTCGAGAGGGCTTGGAGCGCCCGGAGCCCAATCTGTGGTAGTATCGAGTCATTGGACAACATACATAGAACTCAGTGCTTAAGGGCGGTTCCAGTGAGACAACCCACCATGTACTCCTACATGGCCTCTCACCGCTACCTTTACCAAATCGTATTCACTCACTTAACTCTCAGCATCAGAACATATCGTAACACTCCAATTCATTCCCAATGAATCAGACCTGACACACTCTAAGCAATAGCAGGCATGGCATGGTAGGAACACAACAATGGCTTCAATCAACTCCTACACATGCTAGTGGGTTTCAACTATTTACTGTGGCAATGACAGGTCATGCAGAGGAATGGGTTCAACTACCGCAGCACAAAGTAGCAGTTGAATCGTTGTTGTCCTAATGCAATAAATGAGAGCAGGAGCAAGAGAGTAGGATTGTATCGGAATGAACAAGGGGGTTTGCTTGCCTGGTAGATCAATAGAGGGGGCACTGCTCCTCAGACAGGTACTCTGGAACGGTCTCTGGAGCAGGACCTATCGAGAAGGAACGGTGTCGGCAATCGAACACAAGCATATGCAACAATATGATGCATGATCATGGCATGTAGATGTGATGTGGTTTGAACTAATGCAACTAGTATTCAATTTGAATTAAGTCCATTTGAACCAAGGGTTCAAATGCAACTCCAAATTAAGCTCTTATATGTGCCATTTATATTTTCACCTATACAGCAGGGTTAGGTTGGTTTTTCATGCATGAAGTTGGTACAGATGGATAGATTGAATTTTTCTGATAATTTTTAATATATAATTTATTTCAATCTGAGCTACGGTTGAATTTCTATGATTTTTTGAAGTTTATATCATTTTCTGGAATTTTCCTGATTTAATTTAAATCTAGAAAATATATTACTGCGTCAGCATCACATCTGTATGATGTCATCACGTCAACCGGTGTCGACCAGGTCAAACCTGACCAGTGGGACCCACTGGTCAGTGACCCAGTCAACTATCTAAGTTAGTTAGCCCTAACTAACTGGGCAGGGCCCACTAGTCAGTGACTGTAGTAACTGACCTAACTAGTTAATTAGTGCTGACTAGAGTAATTAGTTGGGTGGGGCCCACAAGTCAATGAGAGAGAGGGGGAAGTCAAACCGGGCAGTGGGGTCAACCCATGCCGGTCAACGGGTCAGCGATCACCGGCGAGTCCAGACGCAGCGGTGCGCTGCGGGATTCGCCTACAGAGCACCGTTTGGCGCGCGAAGCACAGCTACGGGATGCTGACGCTCGTCTGCATCCAACCGTGGTGGTGGCTCGGCCAGGGAGTGGCCGGAGTGGCGCCGACGACGAGCTCAGCGTTGGCCGAAGCTCGATCGGGGTTGGGTTCGGCGCTACGGCGCACGGGAGGGCGAGTGGGTGTGTGCGTTAGGCTCCTGGGAGCTTCCTGAGCACGGTGAGGCGCTCCGTTGTGAGCGCGCACAGCTGTGGCCACGGCTACGCCATGGCCGGCGATGAGAAGCTCTCGGTCGCGGTGGCAAATGGGGCTAGGGGGCGAGCGCGAGCTTGAGAGAAGAGGGGAGAGGAAGAGGGGCTCACAGCGGACTCGTAGAGTAGCTCAAAGGGCTCGGGGAAGCTTTGGTTGCCGCGAATACGACGACAACGATCCACGGCGGCCAAGGCCGAAGACGACGATGGTGGCGAAGAAGCAGGGCCTTCGGTGTCGTGTAGCTCGGTGGAGAGGACGAGGAAGATGCGGCAGTGCTTCTGGGCGCAGCGGCAGGGCGAGGGGTGGCCGGTGGCCACGGCGGCGAGCAGTGGTGCTCTCCGATGCGCTTGGTGAAGAGAGGGAGAGGGAGCCAGAGGAGGGGAGAGGCACGGGAGAGAGAGAGAGCGTGAGGGGGCCTCGTGGCATCTCCAGGGGGTCGACGAAGCGAGCAGGGAGGCAGGAGGAGGTGGAAGCAGGAGGTGACCGTGAGTGCGCACGCAGGCGACACGCCAGCGTCCTTCTGGCGCAAGGAGGAGGGTGACTGGGAGCGGTGGTGGGCTGGGCCAGCTCCTGGGCTGCACAGTGCTGGGCCTGTGGGCTGAAGGTAGGCGCCATGTAAGTTCTCTCTCTCCCTCTCTGGTTTTCTCTTTTCTATTTTTCTTTTGTCTGTTTTGATTTAGTACAAGCACTAAACCATTTTAATAAATTCTGCAAATTATTAAATGGCTTGTTATAATATATACAAGGCCACTCACAAACTTCCAGAATTATTGGAGTTATATTTAATATATATTAAATATAAATCCAAAGCAAATAATTATTGGATTAATCCAAATGCCCAAAATAAATATCTATGAGCTGCTAAAAATATTGGTTTGATTTTTATCTCTGTCCAATATTTTCATAGAGCAACATGAACATTTTCTTGGACCTTTTTGGAGCAATTTTTATTTGGGTCATTTCCAGAAATGATTCTGAGGGTTTCACAATCCCCATTTCAAATTTAAATGGAATTTAAACATGATGCACACATGACTAGCTAGTCTAGGTTATACCAAAACTAGGGATGTGACAAAAGTCCATAGATATATCCTCCCAAGGAACACAAGGTACAGGCAAAGGCATATATAAACCATGAGGATCGAGTCATGACTTAGCTTTTTGACATGTAGTGCAGCGAGCAATAAAACGCTCAACATCCCGTCTCATCTTTGGCCAAAATAAATGTGTAGCAAGTACGTTCTCCGTCTTCTTCACGCCAAAGTGTCCCATTAATCCTCCTCCATGCGCCTCCTGCAACAACAAAAGGCGAACGGAGCTAGCTGGAATACATAGCTTGTTAGCACGGAACACAAATCCATCATTAACGATGAACTTGTTCCACATTCTTCCTTCTTTACAATTCTGCATTACATCTTTAAAATCAGCATCATGCACATATTGATCTTTGATGGTCCCCAAACCAAATATTTTGAAGTCAAGTTGTGAAAGCATAGTATAGCGATGAGACAATGCATCAGCAATAACATTTTCTTTACCCTTCTTGTGTTTAATGACATAACAGAAATTCTCAATGAATTCAACCCATTTAGCATGTCTACGATTCACTTTGACTTTAATATGTTTCAAAGATTCATGATCTGAATGTATAACAAATTCTTTGGGCCATAAATAATGTTGCCATGCTTCTAAAGTCCAAACAAGAGCATATAATTCTTTATCATAAGTAGAATAATTCAGACTAGACCCACTCAATTTTTCAGAAAAGTGTGCAACAGGTTTGCCATCTTGTAATAACACACCTCCTAATCCAATTCCACTAGCATCACATTCAAGCTCAAAAGTCTTATTAGAATCAGGAAGTTGGAGTAAAGGCGCATGTGTCAACTTATCTTTTCATACCGTGAAGGCTTCTTCCTGTGCGGTACCCCAAACAAAAGGCACATCCTTCTTGGTAAGCTCATTGAGAGGTGCAGCAATGGTGCTGAAATCTCTCACAAAATGCCTATAGAATCCAGCGAGGCCAAGAAAACTCCTCACTTGTGTGAGCATTTTGGGTTGCGGCCAACTCTCAATAGCTTCAATCTTGGCTTTATCAACTTAAATTCCCTGTGGAGTAACAACATAGCCAAGAAAAGATACTTGGTCGGTGCAAAAGGTGCACTTCCCAAGGTTACCAGACAAACGTGCATCACGTAAAGCAATAAAAATAGGACGTAAATGTTCCAAATGTTCCTCCAAAGATCTGCTATAAATCAGTATATCATCAAAATAGACTACCACAAATCGTCCAATGAAAGCACGTAAAACTTCATTCGTTAATCTCATGAAAGTACTAGATGCATTAGTTAACCCAAAAGGCATGACTAACCACTCATATAATCCAGACTTAGTTTTAAATGTTGTTTTACATTCATCCCCCAATTTCATACGAATTTGATGGTATCCACTACGCCAATCAACTTTGGAGAATATTGTAGAGCCAATCAATTCATCAAGCATATCATCTAGCCTAGGAATAGGATGACGATAACGAATAGTAATATTATTAATGCCTCTACAGTCAACACACATACGCAATGTACCATCCTTTTTCGGCACTAGAATAACAGGAACAACACAAGGACTAAGGGGTTCGCGTATATAACATTTGTCGAGAAGCTCCTGTACTTGACGCATAATCTCCTTCGTCTCCTCTGGATTGGTATGGTATAGCGCACGGTTTGGCAGTGAAGCACCGGGAATTGAGTCAATCTGATGCTCAATCCCTCGAATAGGCGGTAATCCCGGTGGCACGTCTTATGGAAATACGTCACCGAACTCCTGCAAAATGTTAGTGCCAGCAGGAGGCAAAGAGGAAGGCACGTCCTCGAATGAAAATAATGCCTCTTTGCACACAAAAGCATAACAAACAGATTTGCTGAAATCTAGCTCATCAATATCAGATTTGGTGGCAAATAAACATGCACTTTTCAATTTAATTTCAGAAGCAAAACTAGATGGTTTATTATTAGGCTTCATTTGTTGCTCAAAATATTTTGCCACAATCTGATTTTCACTCTTATTTTTCTCCTATTTTTGCTTTATTAGCTCTATTAATATCATCTTTCAAAATGGAACTAGGAGACATAGGAAGCAAAGTAATATGTTTATCCTTATGAACAAGAGTATACTAATTATTTCTACCATGGTGTACAGAATTATTTTTAAAATTTCCATGGTCTACCAAGTAATAAGGAACATGCTTGCATGGGTACCACATCACAATCAACATAATCAGCATATGTAGAGATACTAAAATGCACACAAACAGCACACCTTTCCTTAACCTTGCCACTGTTATTGAACCATTGGATATAGTAAGGATGTGGATGTGGTCTTGTGGTGAGAGATAACTTCTCCACCATCTCCATCCTAGCCAAGTTGTTGCAGCTCCCTCCATCAATGATGACGCGAACAGAACGTTCCTTCACAACTCCCTTTGTATGGAACAAATTATGCCTCTGATTTTGCTCGGTTTGTGTGACCTGCGCACTCAAAACATGTTGAGCAACTAAACATTCATACCTGTCAGCATCTTAAGGAGCCATGTATTGTGTCTCATGTTCAAAATCATCCCACCATGTTCTTCATGTGTAATAAGAGACAAAGTCTCCTCATCATAGTCACTAGCGGACTCATACCCACCATCCTCAGTAGCAATCATCGCACGCTCAGATTTGCATTCTCTCGCATAATGACATCTTCCCTTACAACAACGACAAAGAATATCACTAGTGTGCCCCGTTGATGCCATGGAAGAAGAAGAGCTTTGTGCAGGCCCGGCAGGTGCGCTCTTGGCAGATAGTGGTGGTTGTGCCTTCTTTCTTGTATCACGGCTGGAGGTGGCACCTGATGGAGGTGCTGGTTGCTACGTCTTGAGCTTGCGTTGGTTTTCCTTGAAGAGGAAAGGGTGATGCAGCAATAGTAGCGTAAGTATTTCCCTCAGTTTTTGAGAACCAAGGTATCAATCCAGTAGGAGGCTCCTCAAATGTCCCACGCACCTACACAAACAAACAAGAACTCGCAACCAACTCAATAAAGGGGTTGTCAATCCCTTCAAGGCCACTTGCCAAAGTGAGATCTGATAGAGATAGTATGATAAGATAAATATATTTTTGGTATTTTATATTATAGCTTGGAAAGTAAAGATGCAAATAAAAGTAGATTGAAAGCTTATATGATAAAAGATAGACCCGGGGGCCATAGGTTTCACTAGTGGCTTCTCTCAAGATAGCATAAGTATTACGGTGGGTGAACAAATTACTGTCAAGCAATTGATAGAAAAGCGCATGGTTATGAGATTATCTAGGCATGATCATGTATATAGGCATCACGTCCGTGACAATTAGACCGACTCCTGCCTGCATCTACTACTATTACTCCACACATCGACCGCTATCCAGCATGCATCTAGAGTATTAAGTTCATAAAGAATAGAGTAACACATTAAGAAAGATGACATGATGTAGAGGGATAAACTCATGCAATACGATATAAACCCCATCTTTTTATCCTCGATGGCAACAATACAATACGTGCCTTGCTGCCCTTGCTGTCACTGGGAAAGGACACCGCAAGATTGAACCCAAAGCTAAGCACTTCTCCCATTGCAAGAAAGATCAATCTAGTAGGCCAAACCAAACTGATAATTCGAAGAGACTTGCAAAGATAACTTAATCACACATAAAAGAATTCAAAGGAGATTCAAATATTTCTCATAGATAAACTTGATCATAAACCCACAATTCATCATATCTCGACAAACACACCGCAAAAAGAGTTACATCAAATAGATCTCCAAGAAGATCAGGGAGATCTTTGTATTGAGATTCAAAGAGAGAGAAGAAGCCATCTAGCTAATAACTATGGACCCGAAGGTCTATGGTAAACTACTCACAACTCATCGGAGAGGCCTTGGAGATGATGTAGAGGCCCTTCGCGGTCAATTCCCCCTCTGGCGGAGCGCCGACGAAGGCTCCAAGATGGGATCTCGCGGATACAGAAGGTTACAACGGTGGAAATAGTTTTTCGTGGTCGCTTTTGATGTATTCGGGGTACATGGGTATATATAGGAGGAAGAAGTAGGTCGGTGGAAGCCTGGGTGGCCCACGAGACAGGGGGGGCGCCCAGTAGGGGGCGCCCTCCACCCTCGTGGCCGCCTCTTTCGTTTCTTGACTTCCACTTCAAGTCCTCTGGATCACATTTTTCTAAAAAGATCGCTCCCGAAGGTTTCATTCCTTTTGGACTCCATTTGATATTCCTTTTCTTCGAAACATTGAAATAGGCAAAAAAAATAGCAATACGGGCTGGGCCTCCGGTTAGTAGGTTAGTCCCAAAAATGATATAAATGTGTAAAGTAAAGCCCATAAACATCTAAAACGGGTAATATAATAACATGGAACAATCAAAAATTATAGATACGTTGGAGACGTATCAAGCATCCCCAAGCTTAATTCCTGCTCGTCCTCGAGTAGGTAAATGATAAAAACATAATTTTTGATGTGGAATGCTACCTAGCATAATTCTCAATGTAATTTTCTTTATTGTGGCATGAATGTTCAGATCCAAATGATTCAAAATAAAAGTTCATATTGACATAAGAAATAGTAATACTTCAAGCATACTAATCAAAGCAATCTGTCTTCTCAAAATAACATGGCTAAAGAAAGTTATCCCTACAAAATCATATAGTCTGGCTGTTGCTCTATCTTCATCACACAAAGTATTTAATCATGCACAACCCTGATGACAAGCCAAGCAATTGTTTCATACTTTAGTAATCTCAAACTTTTTCAACTTTCACGCAATACATGAGCGTGAGCCATGGACATAGCACTATATGTGGAATAGAATGGCGGTTGTGGAGAAGAAAAAAAGGAGAAGATAGTCTCACATCAACTAGGCGTATCAATGGGCTATGGATATGCCCATTAATAGATATCAATGTGAGTGAGTAGGGATTGCCATGCAACGGATGCACTAGAGCTATAAGTGTATGAAAGCTCGATAAAAGAAACTAAGTGGGTGTGCATCCAACTCGCTTGCTCACGAAGACCTATGGCATTTTGAGGAAGCCCATCATTGGAATATACAAGCCAAGTTCTATAATGAAAAATTCCCACTAGTATATGAAAATGACAACATAGGAGACTCTCTGTCAAGAAGATCATGATGCTACTTTGAAGCACAAGTGTGGTAAAAAGGATAGTAGCATTGTCCCTTCTCTCTTTTCTTTCATCATTTTTTTATTTGGCCTTTCTCTTTTTTTATTTGGCCTCTTTTTTTATTTGGTGGGCTCTTTGGCCTCTTTATTTTATAAAGTCCGAAGTCTCACCCCGACTTGTGTGGGAATCATAGTCTCCATCATCCTTTCCACACTGGGACAATGCTCTAATAATGAAGATCATCACACTTTTATGTACTTACAACTCAAGATTACAACTCAATACTTAAACAAGATATAACTCTATATGAATGCCTCCGGCGGTGTACCGGGATATGCAATAAATCAAGAGTGACATGTATGAAAATTATGAAGGTGGCCTTGCCACAAATACAATGTCAACTACATGATCATGCAAAGAGCAATATGACAATGATGATGTGTGTCATATAAATGGAACGGTGGAAAGTTGCATGGCAATATATCTCAGAATGGCTATGGAAATGCCATAATAGGTAGGTATGGTGGCTGTTTTGAGGAAGGTATATGGTAGGTGTATGGTACCGGCGAAACTTGCGCGGCACAAGAGAGGCTAGCAATGGTGGAAGGGTGAGAGTGCGTATAATCCATGGACTCAACATTAGTCAGAAAGAACTCATGTACTTTTTGCAAAAATCTACAAGTCATCAAAAACAAAGTATTACGCGCATGCTCCTAGGGGGATAGATTGGTAGGAAAATACCATCGCTCATCCCCGACCGCCACTCATAAGGAAGACAATCAATAAATAAAATTGTGCTCCAACTTCATCACAAAGCAGTTCACCATACGTGCATGCTACAGGAATCACAAACTTCAACGCAAGCATTCTTTAAATTCATAATCAGCCAACTAGCATGACTCTAATATCACCATCCTAATATCTCAAAACAATTATCAACCATTAAATTGATCATAGCATCCAATTCACTTTCTATGATAGTTTTTATTATACCTAACTTGGATGTCCATCATTCTAGGAATAATTTTGTAACCATAGCAAACACCATGCTGTTCTAAGAGACTCTCAAAATAATATAAGTGAAGCATGAGAGATCAACAATTTCTTCAACATTAAGCCACCGCCGTGCTCTAAAAGATATAAGTGAAACACTAGAGCAAAAATTATCGAGCTCAAAAGATATAAGTGAAGCACATAGAGTATTCTAATAAATTCCAATCAAGTGGGTTTCTCCCAAAAGGTGTGTACATAAGAGATGATTGTGGTAAACTAAAAAGCAAAGACTAACATCATACAAGACGCTCCAAGCAAAACACATATCATGTGGCGAATAAAAATATAGCTCCAAGTATCAATAGACGAAGACGAAAGAGGGGATGCCTTCCGGGGCATCCCCAAGCTTTGGCTTTTGCTTATCCTTGAATATCTTTGGGTGCCATGGGCATCCCCAATCTTAGGATCTTGCCACTCCTTATTCCATAGTCCATCAAATCTTTACCCAAAACTTGAAAACTTCACAACACAAAACTCAACAGGAAATCTCATAAGCTCCGTTAGTGCAAGAAAGCAAAACCACCACATAAGGTATTGTAATGAACTCATTCTTTATTTATATTGGTGTTAAACCTACTTTATTCAAAGTTCTCTATGGTTCATACCCTTACATACTAGCCATAGATGCATCAAAAATAAGCAAACAACACACGAAAAACAGAATCTGTCAAAAACAGAATAGTCTGTAGCAATCTGTAACTCTCGAATACTTATGGAACTCTAAAAATCCTACCAAAATCTGAAGTCCTGGGCAATTTGTATATTGCTCTACAGCAATAAGAATCAACGCAAAAGCACATTTCTGTGAATTACTAAAATAGTTTTCGTGCGCGCAAAGTTTCTGTTTTTCAGCAGAATCAAATTAACTATCACCATAGGTTATGCTATAGGTTCTACTTGGCACAAACACTAATTAAAACATGAAAACGCATCTAAACAGAAGGTAGATTCAAAATTTATTACTAAACAGGAGCAAAAACAAATAAACTAAACTAAAATCGGGTTGCCTCCCAACTAGCGCTATCTTTTAACGCCCCTAGCTAGGCATAAAAGCGAGGATAGATCTAAGTAGTGCCATCTTTGGCACTCAATTCATAAGTAGCTCGCATGATAGATTCATAAGGTAATTTGACTTTCCTTCTTGGAAAGTGCTCCATGCCTTTCCTTAATGGGAATTGGAATCTAATATTGCCTTCCTTCATATCAATAATCGCACCAATCATTCTAAGTAAAGGTCTACCAAGAATAATAGGACAAGAAAGATTGCAATCTATATCAAGAACGATAAAATCTACGGGCACCATATTCCTATTTGCAATAATGAGAACATCATTGATCCTTCCCATTGGCTTTTTAATGGTGGAATCCGCAAGGTGCAAATTTAAAGAGCAATCATCAAGATCATGGAAACCTAGAATATCACATAAAGTTTTAGGAATTGTGGAAACACTAGCATCCAATTCACATAAAGCATAACACTCATGATCTTTAATTTTAATCTTTATAGTAGGTTCCCACTCATCATTAAGTTTTCTAGGTATAGAAACTTCCAAATTAAGTTTTTCATCATAAGATTGCATCAAGGCATCAACAATATGTTTGGTAAAAGCTTTATTTTGACTATAAGCATGAGGAGAATTCACGACAGATTGCAACAAGGAAATACAATCTTCTAAAGAACAATTATCATAATTAAATTCTTGAAATCCAAGATAGTGGGTTCAATGCTATTTAAAGTCTTGACCTCTCCAATCCCACTTTTACCAAATTTAGCATCAAGATCTAAAAACTCCGAATCATTGGGGCGCCTTTTAACTAAAGTTGACTCATACCCAGTCCCATCATTATTAAGATTCATATTGCAAAACAAAGATTTAATAGGGCACACATCAATAACTTTTAGATCTTCATCATTATTTTCATGGAAACTAGAACACAAATTTACAAAGCAATCTTTCTTAGCACGCAATCTAGCGGTTCTTTCTTTGCACTCATCAATGGAAATTCTCATAGCTTTGAGAGACTCATTGATATCATGCTTAGAAGAAGTAGATCTAAGTTTCAAAGAATCAGCATCAAGCGAAAGTCTATCAACGTTCCTAGCCAAATCATCAACTTTAAGCAATTTTTCTTCAAGCATGGCATTAATATTCTTTTGAGAGATCATAAATTCTTTCACACTATTCTCAAAATCAGAGGGCATCCTATTATAATTACAATAAGAATTATTGTAGGAATTTCCATAATTATTAGAGGAATTACTAGGGAACGGTCTAGGATTAAAGTTTCCTCTATAGGCATTGTTACCAAAATTATTCCTACCAAAAAAATTCACATCCATAGATTCATTATTATTCTCAATCAAAGTAGACAAAGGCATATCATTGGGATCAATAGAAGCACTCTTAGTAGCAAACAATTTCATAAGTTCATCCATCTTTCCACTCAAAACATTAATTTCTTCTATAGCATGCACTTTCTTACTAGTAGATCTTTCGATGTGCCATTGAGAATAATTACCCATAATATTATCAAGGAGTTTTGAAGCTTCTCCTAAGGTGATTTCCATAAACGTGCCTCCCGCGGACGAATCTAAAAGATTTCTAGAAGCAAAATTCAATCCGGCATAAAAAATTTGTATGATCATCCATAAATTCAAACCATGAGTAGGGCAATTGCGAATCATCAATTTCATTCTTTCCCAAGATTGGGCAACATGCTCATGATCAAGTTGTTTAAAATTCATAATATCGTTCCTAAGAGAGATGATCTTAGTGGGAGGAAAATACTTAGAGATAAAAGCATCTTTGCACTTCTTCCACGAATCAATACTATTCTTAGGCAAAGACGAAAACCAAACTTTAGCATGATCTCTAAGTGAAAACGGAAATAACTTTAATTTACCAATAACATTATCCGTATCTTTCTTCTTTTGCATCTCACACAAATCAACAAACTTGTTTAGATGGGTAGCGGCATCTTCACTAGGAAGGCCGGAGAATTGATCTTTCATAACAAGATTCAGCAAAGCAGCATTGATTTCACAAGACTCAACATCATTAACAGGAGCAATCGGAGTACGAAGGAAATCATTATTTTTTGTATTGGAAAAATCACACAACTTGGTATTATCTTGCGCCATCACGACAAGTAATCCAACAGACAAGCAAACAAAAAGGGCAAGCGAAAGAGAGATAAGATTGGGAAAGAGAGGGCGAATAAAACGGCAATGGTGAAGTGGGGGAGAGGAAAACGAGAGGCAAATGGCAAATAATGTAAGTGCGAGGAGATGAGTTTGTGATGGGTACTTTGTGTGTCTTGACTTGAGCGAAGACCTCCCCGGCAACGGCGCTAGAAATCCTTCTTGCTACATCTTGAGCTTGCGTTGGTTTTCCTTGAAGAGGAATGATGCAGCAATAGTAGCATAAGTATTTCCCTTAGTTTTTGAGAACCAAGGTATCAATCCAGTAGGAGGCTCCTCAAAAGTCCAATGCACCTACGCAAACAAACAAGAACTCACAACCAACGCAATAAAGGGGTTGTCAATCCCTTCAAGGCCACTTGCGAAAGTGAGATCTGATAGAGATAGTATGATAAGATAAACATTTTTTGGTATTTTACATTATAGATTGGAAAAGTAAAGATGCAAATAAAAGTAGAATGAAAGCTTATATGATAAAAGATAGACCCGGGGGCCATAGGTTCCACTAGTGGCTTCTCTCAAGATAGCATAAGTATTACGGTGGGTGAACAAATTACTGTCGAGCAATTGATAGAAAAGCACATAGTTATGAGATTATCTAGGCATGATCATGTATATAGGCATCACATTCGTGACAAGTAGACCAACTCCTGCGTGCATCTACTACTATTACTCCACACATCGACCGCTATCCAGCATGCATCTAGAGTATTAAGTTCATAAAGAACAGAGTAACACATTAAGAAAGATGACATGATGTAGAGGGATAAACTCATGCAATATGATATAAACCCCATCTTTTTATTCTTGATGGCAACAATACAATAGTGCCTTTTTGCCCCTGCTATCACTGGGAAAGGACACCGCAAGATTGAACCCAAAGCTAAGCACTTCTCCCATTGCAAGAAAGATCAATCTAGTAGGCCAAACCAAACTGATAATTCGAAGAGACTTGCAAAGATAACTTACTCACACATAAAAGAATTTAGAGGAGATCCAAATATTTCTCATAGATAAACTTGATCATAAACCCACAATTCATCGGTTCTCAACAAACACAATGCAAAAAGAGTTACATCGAATAGATCTCCAAGAAGATCGGGGAGAACTTTGTATTGAGATTCAAAGAGAGAGAAGAAGCCATCTAGCTAATAACTATGGACCCGAAGGTCTGTGGTAAACTACTCAAAACTCATCGGAGAGGCCTTGGAGATGATGAAGAGGCCCTCGGTGGTCGATTCCCCCTCCGGCAGAGCACCGAGGAAGGCTCCAAGATGGGATCTCGCGGATACAGAAGGTTACGGCAGTGGAAATAGTTTTTCGTGGTCGCTTCTGATGTTTTTGGGGTACATGGGTATATATTGGAGGAAAAAGTAGGTCAGTGGATGCCCGAGGAGCCCACGAGACAGGGGGCGCGCCCAGTAGGGGGCGCCCTCCACCCTCGTGGCCGCCTCTTTCATTTCTCGACTTCCACTCCAAGTCCTCTGGATCACGTTTGTTCCAAAAAGATCGCTCCTGAAGGTTTCATTCCATTTGGACTCCGTTTGATATTCCTTTTCTTCGAAACACTGAAATAGGCAAAAAAAACAGCAATACGGGCTGGGCCTCCGGTTAGTAGGTTAGTCCCAAAAATGATATAAATGTGTAAAGTAAAGCCCATAAACATCCAAAACGGGTAATATAATAGCATGGAACAATCAAAAATTATAGATACGTTGGAGACGTATCACTGGTGCAGTGGAAGTAGAAGATGCACGCGGTGTCCATGATGAAGGTTAACCTGCAGAAAAGTTAGTTCGCGCCAATGCTTGTCGATCCTGCACTTCATGTTCAGCTTTACAAGCAAGATGGAATAAACGAGTGATATTATTATACTCCTTATACTCTAGAATGTTCTGAATCTCTCTATTTAATCCACCCATAAAATGTGCAAGCATAGTTTCATTCTCCTCAACAATAACACATCTAATCATGCCAGTTTGTAATTCCTGATAATATTCTTCTACAGAATTTTTTCCTTGTCTCAAACGCTACAGTTTTTGAAGTAATTCACGTTGATAATATGGTGGAACCCAACTAGTATGCATAGCAGTTCTCAAAGAAGCCCAAGTAGCTGGAATATGATATAATCTACAATGTTCAGACCACCATACATATGCAAAACTAGTGAAAGCACAAATAGCAGCAGCAACTTGTCTCTCCTAAGGATATTATAAACATATAAAACGTTGCTCAGTTTCTAACTCCCAAGTAAGATATATATCAGGAACATATCTACCCTCAAATGGTGGTATATTGAATTTCAATTTAGGAATATGGTCATGATCTCGTACCTGAGGTGGTGGTGCAGGCCTACTGTTGCGAATATATACCTGAGGTCGACCTGCTGGTGGTGGTTTTGGTGGCTGCACGTAGTTCTGATTTTGATCAACCTCATCCTCGTAATAGTACTCCACCTCTGCAGTAGCAGCAGGAGCTACAGAAGCATCAACAGCAGTAGGAACGACACCCGAATTTTGTCCTGGCTTAAGAAGAACATGCTGTGCTCACCCTACTGTATCGCGGCCTGGAGGTGGTTGTGGGATACGTTTGAGTACTTCATCGAACTTGGTGTCCAACTTGGTGTCAATTGTCTTCTCAATGTCATCCATATTCTCCATTGCCTTTCCAAAGCTGGCCATCACGTCTTCCATCTATTGACCCAACATTTGATGAAACTTATCATGAAGCTCCTTGTTTGTCATGTTCTCCCAGTCAATCTCGTCGGCTTGCGGTCTTGCCATAGTTAGCCGCAATAGAAACATACAAGAATATGATCCTACAGACTACTTGAAAGTGGTGGTGGTGGGGTGTCACAAATCTGTCAAGCAAATCTCAAATTCTTACCAGTTCTTACCTAGCAGCAGGTGGTGACCGGCAACCGTTGCAGCCCAAACACTCAAAGCTTGGATAGAGCGATTACCAGGGAGAGTCAAACGCACGATGTAGATGTATGTGGAGCTAGGAAGGCTTATAATATGGTAGCAAAAAGGGTCAACAATAATCGATTCAAATATGCAAAGTTGAATAAATGCTCAACGACGGTACTGTGATGGTCCTAGGCTAGACCGTGCTAGAGATGCGAGCCTAGAACACTAACAAAATCACGGCGCTGCACGGAAACAAGGGAAAAGCACACTCTAATAGTTTTCTCTCTTTTTGCGCTCTTTTTTTTGCGCTCCTCTTTTTTTGCCGAAAATCACTACAATGGCGAGTGTCTCAAAACTCTTCCCAAGTCAAGATAACAGGATAGACACAAAATTTTTGCGACCAAATTTTTTTTTCGACTGCCCGGACCAAAATCTGGAAACTCAAAAAAACTTTCTATAATGGCACCTGTCTCAAAACGCTCGGAAACACCTAAAAATAGAATAGCCAAAAATAATTTGACAAGTGCATTTTTGGAAAATTTTGGGCCTAAACGTAGGGTGGTTTCTGGACTCTTTTTTTTTGAAACGAACCTCTTCTACGGATGACAAAAGATTGATGGAATCCAAAACCTACTCAGAACAAGAAAACACAAATCTGGAAACAGATGGATCGCGAAAGAAAACCTAATATGAGATGGACTTGGAATGATGGTGGTATATGGATACGGATCGGTGGTGATATATAGACTCGAAGCGGTGGTGGGATATAGATTCGAAGCAGTGGTGGTATATGGACTCAGGGCGGTGGTGGTATATGGACTTGGATCTATGGTGCCATATGTATACGGATCGGTGGTGGTATATGGATACGGATCGGTGGTGGTATATGGATTCGGAGCAGTGAAGGATAAGCGGCGGTGGTAGATGGCCGGGGCAATGATGATGGCGTGGTGGCGGCATGACTACTATGACCAGAACTCAAAATAATAAAAGACGAGGCGCTAAGACCAGCAATTGACACAACGATGCAACCGCAAATTCAACAAAGCAAAATACTGAAAAGACTATGCAATGGCTCATACTGGTTCGGATATGATGAACTAACCCTAATTTTTTTTGGCTTTTTCGCGGACTGTAGGTATGATAACAGACTTGATCTAAACTACGAAAAACTATAAAATCTCACAGAGCAACTTGGAAATCTGATACCAATTGATAGAGGCAAAGGTGTCCCATCTTTTAGTGAGATGGTGATTATCATTTCGGAGGAGTAGACTTTGACGATCCGACTACGTACGTGCGAGGACGTCGCACCTTAGCAATCGCTAAACCAACTCTGAGAGGTTATTGACCACACCGGGGCACGATCAAACTGACCACGAGGGTCTATTTCCTACGAGCAAAGGAAGAACAAGCAAGAAACTAAGATTGCAATCTGGATATTGCGAATATAAGATGAAAGCTTTATTGATAAAGATGGGGTTTTGTGACGTCTTGGTCTAGTTGTTGAACACAAACGAAGTAGGCGAAGTTGCAGCTATGGTGAACTTTTAATCTAAAAAAACCCAAAGTCTAAACGGTGCCCTAAGGGCTGTATATATGGAGGAAGAGGGGGGATTCGTGGCCCTTGGGGGAGGGGTCCGAAACCAACCCTATCTCTTGTTTCCCCACAAATACAGACTCTAAAAATAGCCTATACTTATGTATTTCGAAACAACATGGGCCTGGCCCAATAATAAGGTGATGCAGCACCTAGAATAGCCTCTAGACGAAATTTATGAAGTGCATCTTATATATTCAACCAAGGCTTCATGCAGTCATTATGGTGGCTTCAAAGTCCTGAAATCATCACTTTTAACTCCATTCTTGTTTCCCTTGTGCATGCCATCATCTCTATGCTTGTTCTTGCTCCAATGTTCATCCTTCTCCAAGCTAGGGCCTTCATTTGTAAGCAACACAAATGCATCCAATTTAGGCAACATCATATTCTCATGAACATTAGAATCATTACCAAGAAACGAAAGTACCTGGTAATTCAATTAGCGTGCGTGAGCTCTAGTAATTGGTCCAGTATGTATAGTAGCAGGGACTGTGGGTGTAACAACAGTATTGATGTCCTCATCACTCCGAAATCTGCATGTCGATGATGTGCGCGCACATGCCCGCGGCCATCTGGAATGACATGCAGGCCAAACATTGGTCCATCGCGGTCAGTCGGAGGCAGAAAAACTTTCGGAAGAAAGCCATGGATGGCATCACGCCCAGGAAAGCCTCACAAAGGTAGGCGAAGAAAGAGAGAAGGAGTACCGAGCTCGAGTGGAGGTGCAGTGCATGGACCTGGTAGTGGCTAAGCACGGTGTCGAAGTAATCAGAGAAGGGAGGCACGAACCCTGTGAAGACGGAGGTGAGGAAGAATGGGAAGGTCTTGCCCCCTCGCTGAGCCGCGGGGCGCTACACCGGACAAATCTTCGTCGCCCCATTCCCGTTGCATGCGCCGGCCGTCATCGGCTGCACCATGGCTAGGCCCTCCTTGTTGAGGATCATGGATTTCAGCAGCGCGGGCCCTGATTCGGCGACTTTATTCTTCCTTTTCTTGCTTGGGGCCATGGCGGCGGGGAGAGATTGGAAGTTGGAGGACTAGGAACAGAGGAGCTTCTCACGCGCAAGACGAAGGGCGAGATGGAGACGGGGAGTAATGATGTGCGTGCACCCTGCGCTGATAGGCTTTATCGCCAAGACGGCGGTTTCCGAGGTTCCGCGGGGAGTGGGGGCATCTCGCCCTGTAAATACCGCCACACGTCACCTCTGGACCCGGCAGATCGATGGCCCCGATGTTGTTTCATCCCTAACGGGTGGAACGTGCCTGCCGGGGCCCGGGGGCTACTTTCGTCCCACTGGGAACCGGGATACCACATCCCATCTGATGTAGGGTTGAACACTAGATGCCCGATCTTTCATGTTTGGAGTGGATCCCGCGATGAACACGAAGAACACAAGGGAAAAAACACAAGGAGAGAAATCACTCAAACCAACAAGATTCGATTACACATGTGCTCGATCCTCGAAACACAAAGGGATACACGATCCACGATCAATAAAGGACGATACAAGTAGCAAGTTCTTCTCCGTGAGGAGGTCTTGAGGGGTCTTCCTGTGAGGGGTCTTGAATCCACTTGGCGGATCTTCTCCGTAGAGGTTGTGAACTCCGATGGAGAAGGTATCAAGTGTATGAGCAAAGCTCTATCTATCAAATGAGATATCACATTGCCGACCCTAATAAGAGGGAGGAGGAGGAGTATATATAGTCTAGTGTTTTGAAAGGGTAAGTGGGCGTTGGCTCCACACGCTGTCAACACACAGGCGTCTGACGTCCGGCGATTACCGGTCGTTCGGTGTCTCGCGTGCGCTCGGACGTCTGGTAAGCATTGGATTTCCGACGTTTCCGCTCTTATCAGGTGGCATCGGACTTCCGGCCAGGGTCGGGCGTCCGGTGCTTCGATCGTCCGGTGATCTCCATACTTCTGACGTTTTGGTACTGGACTGGTGGTGTCGGACGTCTGGGGGATCTAGGTCGTCCGCTGGCTGGAGGGCGTCGGCAGTCCGCTCTGCGTCGGACTGATACGTTGCCAATGTATCTATAATTTTTTATTGTTCCATGTTGTTATATTATCATTCTTGGATGTTATACAATCATTTTATAGTCATTTTATATCCTTTTTTGGTACTAACCTATTGACATAGTGCCCAGTGCCAGTTGCTGTTTTCTGCATGTCTTTTACATCGCTGGAAATCGATATCAAATGGAGTCCAAATGCAACGCAACTCCTAGAGGATTTTTTTGGGCCAGAAGAAAGCCAATGGGCCAGGAAAGCACCTAAGGGGCTGCTCGAGGGTAGCAGCACCCACTAGGGCGCGCCAGGAGGCCCAGGCGTGCGCCCTAGGGGGTTGTGCCCACCTCGGGTGCCCCCCGAACCACCTCTTTGCTCTATAAATACCCAAATATTCCAAAAACCCTAGGGGAGTCGGCGAAATATTGATCCGGCCGCCGCAGAGTCCAGAACTACCAAGAACCAATCTAAACACCGTCATGGAGGGGTTCACCACTTCCATTGGTGCCTCTCCTATGATGCGTGAGTAGTTCTCTGTAGATCTACAGGTCCGTAGTTAGTAGCTAGATGGCTTCCTCTCTCTCTCTCTTGATTATCCATACAATGGTCTCTTGGAGATCCATATGATGTAAGTCTTTTGGCAGTGTGTTTGTTGGGATCCAATGAACTTTGAGTTCATGATCAGATCAATGTTTTTATCCATGAAAGTTATTTGAGTCTTCTTTGATCTCTTATATGCATGATTGCTTATAGCCTCGTATTTCTTCTCCGATATTTGGGTTTTGTTTGGCAAACTTGATCTATTTATCTTGCAATCGGAAGAGGTGCTTTGTAGTGGGTTCAATCTTACGGTGCATGATCCCAATGGCAGAAAGGGAACCGACACGTATGTATCGTTGCTACTAAGGATAACAAGATGAGATCTATGCCATAATATATAAACGGATCTCGTCTACATCATGTCATCGTTCTTATTGCATTAGTCTGTTTTCTCATGAACTTAATACACTAGATGCATGCTGGATAGCGGTCGATGTGTGGAGTAATAGTAGTAGATGCAGGCAGGAGTCGGTCTACTAATCTTGGACGTGATGCCTATATAATGATCATTGCCTGGATATCGTCATGATTATTTGAAGTTCTATCAATTTCCCAACAGTAATTGTTTTCCCATCGTTTGCTATTTTTCTTGAGAGAAGCCACTAGTGAAACCTACGGCACCCGGGTCTCTTTTCATCATATTTGCCTTTGTGATCTATTTTCTCTTGCATTTATTTCCATATCTATTAAACCAAAACTACAAAAATATCCTGCTATAATTTATTTGTTCCGTGATCTATTTATCGTATCTACCAATTTTTACCTCACATTATTTGCCCACTAGAGGCGCAGTACCCAGAAGGCATTGACAACCCCTTTAACACGTTGAGTTGCGAGTATTTGTTATTTGTCTGCAGGTGTTTTTTACGTGGTGTGAGGAGGTTCTCCTACTGGTTAGATAACCTTGGTCTCATCACTGAGGGAAATACCTACCGTCGCTATACTGCATCATACCTTCCTCTTTGGGGAAATACCGACGTAGTTCTACCAGACATTAAAATAGTCATTGCCGGGGAGGATCACCTCAAGATAGTCTCCCGTCAACATGCCATTTCTGGCGCCGTTGCCTGGGAGGATCACCCCAAGATAGTCTCCTGTCAACGTGCCATTTCTGGTGCCATTGCCGGGGAGGATCTTCAACATCAACCAGGTTCCTAATCACAAATCTCATCTCCTCGCAATTTACATTATTTGCCATTTGCCTCTCATTTTCCTCTCCCCCACTTCACAACAATTTGCCATTTTATTTGCCCTCTTTTTCGTTCACCGTCTTCTCGTCAGATCTATTTTTGAGTGCAATCTTGTTGTGGAGTCATCATGACTCAAGAGAACACCAAGTTGTGTGATTTCTCAAATACCAACAACAATGATTTTATTAACACTCTGATTGCTCCTCCCGCCACTAGTGCGGAGTCTTGTGATATTAATACTACTTTGTTGAATCTTGTCATGAAAGTTCAATTTGTCGGTACTCCTAATGAGGATCGCGTCCCATCTTAACACATTCATGGAATTATGCGATATGAAAAATAAAAAAGATGTGGACAATGATGTTGTGAAGTTGACACTATTTCCATTTTCTTTGCGAGATCACGCAAAAATTTGGTTTTCTTCTTTGCCTCGCAATAGTATCAATTCTTGGAACAAGTGCAAAGATGATTTTATCACTAAGTATTTTCCGCCGGCAAAAATTATTTCCCTTAACACCCAAATCATGAAATTCAAGCAACTTGAACATGAGCATGTTGCACAATCTTGGGGAAGTATGAAGTTGATGCTAAGGAATTTCCCAACTCATGGGTTAAATCTTTGGATGATCATACAAAAAATTTATGTGGGGTTGAATTTTGTTTCTTGTAATCTTTTAGATTCCGCCGCGGGGGGTACCTTTATGGAAATTACTTTGGGTCAAGCTACTAAAGTGCTAGACAATATTATGCAAATTACTGGCAATGACATACCAAAAGAGCTCCTACTAGTAAAAAAAGTTAATTCGGTAGAAGAAATAAATTCTTTGAGTGAAAAAGTTGATGCTCTTATGAAGTTGGTTGCTAATAAAAGTGCTCCTATTGATTTGAGTGATGTACCTTTGTCTACTTTGATTGAGAAAAATAGTGATGCCATAGATGTGAATTTTGTCTCGCGAAATAATTTCAACAACAATGCTTATAGAGGTAATTTTAATCCTAGGCCTTTTCCTAGTAATTCCTCTAATAATTATGGTAATTCCTATGGTAATCCCACCTACAATAATAATAGAAACACCTCTGATCTTGAGAGCAATATTAAAGAATTTATCAATATGCAAAAAGCTTTCAACACTTCGATAGAAGAAAAGTTGAATAAAATTGATGATTTGTCTAGAAGTGTTGATAGGATTTCTCATGATGTAGAAACTCTCAAGATGAAAAATTTTGTGCCTAAAGTTTAAGAATCAATTAAAGCTCTTTATGTTTCTATGGATGAAAGTAAGAAAAGAACCGCTATGCTTAGAGCTAAAAGGGAATTTATAGAAAAAGCGTTTTCTAGTGATTACTATCATAAGAGTGATGAAGATCTTAAAGTGATTGGTGTTTCTTATATTGATTATTTTTTTAGTAAATTTAATATTGATGAAAAAGGGACTGGGGAAGAGTCAACTTTAGTTAGAAGGCGTCCCTATGATTCAGAGGGTGAAAATCTTGTTGAGAAAATTGATAAAAGTGGGTTTGAAGAGGTCAAGACTTTTAACTAGTGATGTTCCCACTATATTAGATTACAAAGACTTTAATTATGATAGTTTCTCTTTGGTTGGTTGTATTTCTTTGTTGCAATCTATGATAAATTCACCCCATGTTTATGAACAGAATAATGCTTTTACTAAACATATTGTTGATGCCATGATGAAAGCTTTTGAAGAAAAATTGGAATTGGAAGTTTCAATTCCTAGAAAATTGCATGATGAGTGGGAACCTACTATCAAAGTCAAGATTAAAAACTCTGAGTGTTTTGCTTTATGTGACATGGGTGCTAGTGTTTCTACAATTCCAAAATCTTTATGTGATGTGCTTGGTCTTACCGATATTGAAGAATGCTCTTTAAATTTGCACTTAGCAGATTCTACTATTAAAAAGCCTATGCGAAGAATTAATGATGTTCTTATTCTTGCAAATAGGAATTATGTTCACATAGATTTTATTGTTCTTCATATTGATTGCAATCCGTCTTGTCCAATTATTCTTGGTAGACTGTTTTTGCGTACTATTGGTGCCGTGATTGATATGAAAGAAGGCAATATTAAATTCCAATTTCCACAAAGGAAGGAAATGTAACACTTCCCTAGAACAAGAATTAGGACACCATATGAATCAATCATGAGGGAATATCATGGATCTAGAACCAAAGAAGACAAAACTTAGATCCTACGTGTTATGCCTAGCTAGGGGCGTAAAACGATAGCGCTTGTTGGGAGGCAACCCAATGAATAAAATTTATTTTGCTTTTTGCTTTCTGTTACGGAGTGTTAGAACAATTATGCTACTGTTATGATTGTGTTTTTTTTGTTTTAATTAGTGTTTGTTCCAAGCAATGCCTTTGGGAAGACTTGGGTGAAAGTTTACTTGATCTTGCTGAAAAACAGAAACTTTTGCGCTCACGAGATTCATTGTCATTTTTTACAGAAAAGTGCTTTTAAGTTGATTCTTTCTTCAGAGGATTAATAGACAAATTCCTCACGTCCACCAGTTTATGTATTAATTTTTGGAGTTACATAAGTATTCTAAATTTTCAGATTGCTGCAGACTATTCCATTTTTGACAGATTCTGTTTTCTTTGCGTTGTGTGATTGTTTTGATGATTCTATGGTGTTATTTGATGAGTTTTTGCATGCAAAAGTTTGGATACATTAGATATAATGCAAAAACAAAATAATAATAGGTTTTATATAGTACTTATAGTAGTGGTTTGGTTTCTTATACTAACGGATCTCACGAAGGTTTTGTTTGAGACTTGTGTGATTGAAGTTTTCAAGTTTTGGGTTATGTTACGATGGATGAAGGAATAAGGATAAGCAAAAGGATAAGCTTGGGGATGCCCGAGGCACCCCAAGATAATATTCAAAGAAGTATCAAGCAACTAAGCTTGGGGATGCCCCCGAGTGGCATCCCCGCTTTCTTCTAAGGACCATCGGTATTTTACTTGAAACTATATTTTTATTCGTCACATGATATGAGTTTTGCTTGGAGCGTCTTGTATGATATGAGTATTTGCTTGTTTTCCTTTGTGTTTTAAGTGTTGAATCCTTGCTGGACACACCCTTTTTAGGGAGCCAAACATTATGCTATGCTTGCTCCTATGCTTCACTTAAATTTTTAGAGCCATGGACTTGCTCTAGTACTTCAGTTATATCTTTTTGAGCACGGTGTGCTTTGTTAATTTTGTAGAAATGCTCTCATGCTTCACTTAGATTTATTTGGGAGTTAGTAAATTTTTAAGAAATTCTCTCTTGCTTCACTTAGATTATTTTGAGAGGAAGAAAAAAATTATGCTCATGATCTTCACTTATATTTGTTTGAGCTTATCAAAAGCAACATATGAAAATAGTCCCAAAGTGATAGATATCCAAGGAGGATATAATAAAAACTTTCATGAAGATCATTGGACAAAATAAACTTGATTCTTAGTAATGATTTTGAGATATGACGATATGATATGTGAGTCATGTTGATGAGTAATTTTGCTTTAGTAAGAATATTGATGTTAAGGTTTGTGATTCCCTATGCAAGCACGAAAGTCAAAAGTTATGCAATGAAATTTATATCCTACTTATGGTGCATTATTCGGTGTTACATATGCTTAATGCTTGGGTACGAGATTTTTCGCTTTTTGGTTGGTCGCTTCTTAATCTTTTTGCTAGCCTTCGTTTTGCACTAAGTATGACCAATACTTGTGCATCCAAAACCCTTTAAACTAGTTTTGCCTTATGACTCCATTATACATACCTATATGCGGTAATTCCATGCCGTTCTAAGCAAATTTGCATGTGCAATCTCTAATGTCAAAATAAATTTCTCTTTTGTATGCTCTACTACTCGCGAGGCGGTAAAGGGTAGCCAATATTTTCCATGCTAGATGTGTTATTATCACGATGAGTGTTTATTCACTTGTCATTGCACGAGAGTACGGCAAAGGTACTAGGGATGCCCAGTCCCGAAATGAATAAATGAATTTACTTTATGTTGTCAAATATTAAATTCCTTGGAAAGTGTTGGTATGGAAGGCACCCGTGGATACGGCTAGCCATGGAATGTGAAAGTTATGGTGGAAGAAGCAATAAACTTTATTTTCTGTTTGGGAACCGCCTATGATGTATCTAGCATGGAAAATGTTGGGATGCTCCAAGTCGTTTTTGTTGGTAGGAAAAGTATGCCTCTCAAAAATAATTTTATCTCTCAGTTTAAGCTATGAGCTCTGGCACCTCTACAAATCCCTACTTCCCTCCGTGAAGGGCCTTTCTTTTACTTTTACAATTTTTATTTTGAATTTGAGTCTCCATCTTCTCTTATAAAGCACCAAATAAGGGGCACTATGATCGTATTTGAGCATTGGGTGTAGCTAATATTCGAGTGTGTTTCATGAATGGATCAATGATTGAGCATGATGGGCTAGGGATAACTTGCTTTAGTGTTGATATTTTGAAGACATGGTTGCTTGGCATGCTTGAGTATTGAAGTCTTCATGTCAAAACTAGACTATTGCTTTGAATCATACAAAAGTCCATATGTCCATGCTATAAATAAAAGAATGTGATGAGCATGTTAGGCAGCATTCCACATCAAAAATTTCTGTTTTTATCATTTACCTACTCGAGGATGAGCAGGAATTAAGCTTGGGGATGCTGATACGTCTCCAATGTATCTATATTTTTTTATTGTTTCATGCTGTTATATTATCATTCTTGGATGTTTTACAATCATTTATAGTCATTTTATATCATTTTTTGATACTAACCTATTGACATAGTGCCCAGTGCCAGTTGTTGTTTTTTTTGCATGTGTTTTTACATCGCAGGAAATCAATATCAAACGGAGTCCAAATGCAATGCAACTCCAGGAGGGTTATTTTGGGCCAAAAGAAAGCCAATGGGCCAAGAAAGCACATGAGGGGCTGCTCGAGGGGACCAACACCCACCAGGGCGCGCCAGGAAGCCCAGGTGTGCCCTGGGGGGTTGTGCCCACCTCGGGTGCCCCCCGAACCGCCTCTTTGCTCTATAAATACCCAAATATTCCAAAAACCCTAGGGGAGTTAACGAAATGTTTATCCAGCCGCCGCAGAGTCCAGAACCACCAAGATCCAATCTAGACACCATCATGGAAGGACTCACCACTTGACTCTCCTATGATGCGTGAGTAGTTCTTTGTAGACCTATGGGTCCGTAGTTAGTAGCTAGATGGCTTCCTCTCTCTCTCTCTCTCTCTCTTGAATATCCATACAATGGTCTCTTGGAGATACATATGATGTAAGTCTTTTGGTGGTGTGTTTATTGGGATCCGATGAACTTTGAGTTTATGATCAGATCTATGTTTTTATCCATGAAAGTTATTTGAGTCTTCTTTGATCTCTTATATGCATGATTGCTTATAGCCTCGTATTTCTTCTCCGATATTTGGGTTTTGTTTGGCCAACTTGATCTATTTATCTTGCAATGGGAAGAGGTGCTTTGTAGTGGGTTCGATCTTACGGTGCCTGGTTCGATCTTACGGTGCCTGATCCCAGTGATAGAAAGGGAACCGACACGTATGTATCGTTGCTGCTAAGGATAACAAGATGAGATCTATATCAGTCGCAATAGATAAACGGATCTCGTCTACATCATGTCATCGTTCTTATTACATTACTCCGTTTTCTCATGAACTTAATACACTAGATGCATGCTGGATAGCGGTCTATGTGTGGAGTAATAGTACTAGATGCAGGCAGGAGTCGGTCTACTAATCTTGGAGTGATGCCTATATAATGATCATTTCCTGGATATCGTCATGATTATCTGAAGTTCTATCAATTGCACAACAATAATTGTTTTCCTACCGTTTGCTATTTTTCTCGAGAGAAGCCACTAGTGAAACCTACAGCCCCCGGGTCTCTTTTCATCATATTTGCCTTTGTGATCTATTTTCTCTTGCATTTATTTTTAGATCTATTAAACAAAAAATACAAAAATATCTTGCTACAATTTATTTGTTCCGCGATATATTTATCATATCTACCGCTTTTTACCTCACTTTATTAGCCCACTAGAGGCGTCGTACCCGGAAAGGGACTGACAACCCCTTTAACACGTTGGGTTGCGAGTATTTATTATTTGTGTGCAGGTGTTGTTTACGTGGTGTGAGGTGGTTCTCCTACTGGTTTGATAACCTTGGTCTCATCACTGAGGGAAATACCTACCATCGCTATATTGCATCATCCCTTCCTCTTTGGAGAAATACCGACGTAGTTCTAGCAGACATCACGGACGTTCGACGGCTGTAGCCTTCGCTGGCTCGGGCTCGTCGGCCTAGCTGATGCTCCAGGCGTCGTACGTTCGACAAGTCTCGGTCGTCTGGTGACTGAGGATTTCTTGGCAGCTCTTTTTCTTGTTCCTTGTACTTGGTGTCCTCGCCATCTTATCCGTTGGGTGTAGCTTCCTCCAAGTACCTGATCACACATAGGGTCTGCGCTTGAGGTAGTAGCCATGTCTCATACGTAGAAAGTGGTAGTTTGAAGAGGAGCGAGTTCACCTTGTTTTTGATAACCTTTGCTCGAGCTCTTGTCATTGGTCCAAGCTGTATCATGGGAGACGTAGGTAGGTCTATGGGGATGACCATGGGATGCTCCACATCATCTCGCCCCCCCTGGGAAAGATCCGACCTTGGATCGAAATCCTCATCACCATGGTAGGGAGAGAGATCTTTGACGTTGAAGACGTCACTCATGCTGTAATTGTTGCGTGGGAGACTGATCTGGTAAACATTGTTGTTGTAGCATGCTAGCACCTTGAAGGGTCCGTCTGCTCGAGGTAGAAGCTTGGACTTGCGATCATTTGGGAAGTGGTCCTTTCGTAGGTGTAGCCATACGAGATCTCCAATGTTGAATATCATGGGTTGCTTGTTAACGTTGAGCTTGGTTGCGAGTCATTGTACTTGGCGCTCAATGGTGTGCCTTGTATCTTCATGCATCTTCTTGAGGTAGCACACCCGTGCACTTGTTGGAAATATGCCCTAGAGGCAATAATAAAATGATTATTATTTTATTTCATTGTTCATGATAATTGTCTATTGCTCATGCTATAATTGTCTTAACTGGAAACCGTAATACATGTGTGAATACATAGACCACAACATGTCCCTAGTGAGCCTCTAGTTGACTAGCTCGTTGATCAATAGATGGTTATGGTTTCTTGACCATGGACATTGGATGTCATTGATAACGGGATCACATCATTAGGAAAATGATGTGATGGACAAGACCCAATCCTAAGCATAGCACAAGATCGTGTAGTTCGTTTGCTAAAAGCTTTTCTAATGTCAAGTATCATTTCCTTAGACCATGAGATTGTGCAACTCCCGGATACCGTAGGAATGCTTTGGGTGTGCCAAACATCACAACGTAACTGGGTGGCTATAAAGGTGCACTACGGGTATCTCTGAAAGTGTCTGTTGAATTGGCACGAATTGAGACTGGGATTTGTCACTCCGTGTGACGGAGAGGTATCTCTGGGCCCACTCGGTAATGCATCATCATAATGAGCTCAATGTGACTAAGTAGTTAGTCATGGGATCATACATTACGGAACGAGTAAACTGACTTGCCGGCAACGAGATTGAACGAGGTATTGGGATACCGACGATCGAATCTCGGGCAAGTAACGTACTGATTGACAAAGGGAATTGTATACAAGATTGCGTGAATCCTTGACATCGTGGTTCATCCGATGAGATCATCGTGGAACATGTGGGAGCCAACATGGGTATCTAGATCCAGCTGTTGGTTATTGGCCAGAGAGCTGTCTCGGTCATGTCTGCATGATTCCCGAACCCGTAGGGTCTAGACACTTAAGGTTCGGTGATGCTAGAGTTGTTATGGGAATTAGTGTGCAGTTATCGAATGTTGTTCAGAGTCCCGGATGAGATCCCGGACGTCACGAGGAGTTCCGTAATGGTCCAGAGGTAAAGATTTATATATGGAAAGTCCTATTTTGGCCACCGGAAAATGTTCGGGATTTTTCGGTATTGTACCGGGAAGGTTCTAGAAGGTTCCGGAGTAAGGCCCACCTGCATGGGGGGACCCACATGAACATGGTTAGTGGGGACAAGGCCCCACACCCCTGGTCAAGGCGCACCAAGATCCCCCCTTAGAAGGAATAAGATCATATCCCGAAGGGATAAGATCAAGATCCCTAAAAAAGGGGGATAACAATCGGTGGGGAAGGAAATGATGGGATTTCTTTCCTCCCACCTTTGACAACGCCCCAATGGACTTGGAGGGCAAGAAACCAGCCCCCTCCACCCCTATATATAGTGGGGAGGTGCATGGGAGCTTCACCCTTCCCCTGGTGCAGCCCTCTCCCTCCCCAACACCTCCTCCTCCATAGTGCTTGGCGAAGCTCTGCCGGAGAACTGCAAGCTCCACTACCACGCCGTCGTGCTACCGGAGCTCTCCCTCAACTTCTCCTCTCCCCTTGCTGGATCAAGAAGGAGGAGACGTCCCCAGGCTGTACGTGTGTTGAACACGGAGGCACCGTTGTTCGGTGCTTAGATCAGATTCGGCCGCGATCTGAATCGCTTAGTGAACGACTCCACCAACCGCGTTCTTGCAACGCTTCCGCATCGCGATCTTCAAGGGTATGAAGATGCACTCCCCCCTCTCTCGTTGCTAGTTACTCCATAGATTGATCTTGGTGATGCGTAGAAAATTTTGAATTTCTTCTACGTTCGCCAACAGTGGCATCATGAGCTAGGTCTATTGCATAGATTCTATGCACGAGTAGAACACAAGTAGTTGTGGGCGTTGGTTTGTTCAATTTGCTTACCGTTACTAGTCCTATCTTGATTCAGCATCATCGTGGGATGAAGCGGCCCGGACCGACCTTACACGTACGCTTACGTGAGACAGGTTCCACCGACTGACATGCACTTGTTGCATAAAGGTGGCTAGCGGGTGCCAGTCTCTCCCACTTTAGTCGGATCGGATTCGATGAAAAGGGTCCTTATGAAGGGTAAATAGCAATTGGCATATCACTGTTGTGGCTTTTGCGTAGGTAAGAAACGTTCTTGCTAGAAACCCATAGCAGCCACGTAAAACATGCAACAACAATTAGAGGATGTCTAACTTGTTTTTGCAGGGTATGCTATGTGATGTGATATGGCCAAAAGAATGTGATGAATGATATATGTGATGTATGAGATTGATCATGTTCTTGTAATAGGAATCACGACTTGCATGTCGATGAGTATGACAACCGGCAGGAGCCATAGAAGTTGTCTTAATTTATTGTATGACCTGCGTGTCATTGAAAACACCATGTAATTACTTTACTTTATTGCTAAACCATTAGCCATAGTAGTAGAAGTAATAGTTGGTGAGACAACTTCATGAAGACACGATGATGGAGATCATGATGATGGAGATCATGGTGTCATGCCGGTGACGAAGGTGATCATGTCGTGCCTCAAGATGGGGATCAAAGGCACAAGATGATATTGGCCATATCATGTCACTTTATGATTTGCATGTGATGTTTGTCATGTTTACATCTTATTTGCTTAGAACGACGGTAGCATAAATAAGATGATCCCTCATTAAAATTTCAAGAAAGTGTTCCCCCTAACTGTGCACCGTTGCGAAAGTTCGTTGTTTCGAAGCACCACGTGATGGTCGGGTGTGATAGATTCTAATGTTCACATACAACGGGTGTAAGCTAGATTTACACACGCAAAACACTTAGGTTGACTTGACGAGCCTAGCATGTACAGACATGGCCTCGGAACACAAGAGACCAAAAGGTCGAACATGAGTCGTATAGTAGATACGATCAACATGGAGATGTTCACCGATGATGAGTAGTCCGTCTCACGTGATGATCGGACACGGCCTAGTTGACTCGGATCATGTATCACTTAGATGACTACAGGGATGTCTATCTGAGTGGGAGTTCATTAGATGAACTTAATTATCATGAACATAGTCAAAAGGACTTTGCAAATTATGTCGTAGCTTGCACTTTAGTTCTACCGTTTAAGATATGTTCCTAGAGAAAATTTTAGTTGAAAGTTGATAGTAGCAATTATGCGGACTGGGTCCGTATACTGAGGATTGTCCTCATTGCTGCACAGAAGGCTTATGTCCTTAATGCACCGCTCGGTGTGCTGAACCTCGAGCGTCGTTTCTGGATGTTGCGAACATCTGACATACATGTTTTGATGACTATGTGATAGTTCAATGCGTAATGTTAAACGGTTTAGAATTGAGGCAGCGAAGATATTTTTTTGAAACATCGCAGAACATATGAGATGTTCCAAGAGCTGAAATTAGGATTTCAGGCTCGTGCCCACGTCAAGAGGTATGAGACCTCCGACAAGTTTCTTAACCTGCAAACTAAGGGAGAAAAGCTCAATCATTGAGCATGTGCTCAGATTGTCTGAGTGCTACAATCATTTGAATCGAGTGGGATTTAATCTTCCAGATGAGATAGTGATGGTTCTCCATAGTCACTGCCACCAAGCTATTAGAGCTTCATGATGAACTATAACATATCAGGGATAGACATGATGATCCTTGAGCAATTCGTGATGTTTGACACCGCGAAAGTAGAAATCGAGTAGGAGCATCAATTGTTGATGCTTAGTAAAAACACTAGTTTCAAGAAGGGCAAGGGCAAGAAGGGACACTTCATGAGACGACAAATCAGTTGCTGCTGTAGTGAAGAAACCCAGGGTTGAACCCAAACCCGAGACTAAGTGCTTCTGTAATGAGGGAACGGTCACTGAAGCAGAACTACCCTAGATACTTGGTAGATGAGAAGGCTAGCAAGGTTGACAGAAGTATATTGGATATACATTGTATTAAATGTGTACTTTACTAGTACTCCTAGTAGCACCAGGGTATTAAGATACCAGTTCGGTTGCTAAGTGTTAGTAACTCGAAATAAAAGAGCTACTAAATAAACGAAGACTAGCTAAAGGTGAGATGACGATGTGTGTTGGAAGTGTTTCCAAGGTTGATGTGATCAAGCATCGCCTGCTCCCTCTACCATCGAGATTGGTGTTAAACCTAAATAATTGTTATTTGGTGTTTGCATTGAGCATAAACATGATTGGATTATGTTTGTCGCAATACGGTTATTTATTTAAGGAGAATAATGGTTCTCTGTTTATTTGAATAATACCGTCAACGGTCTTGCACCTAAAATGAATGGTTATTGAACCTCGATCGTAGTGATACACATGTCCGTGCCAAAAGATATAAGATAGTAATGATAGTACCACATACTTGTGGCATTGCCACTTAAGTCATATTGGTATAAAATGCATGAAGAAGCTCCATATTGATGGATCTTTGGACTCACTCGTTTTTGAAAAGATTGAGACATGCGAACCCCGTCTATTGGTATATACGCATGAAGAAACTCCATGCAGATGGATCGTTTGGACTCACTTGTTTTTGAATCACTTGAGACATGCAAATCATACCACATGGGCAAGATGACTGAAAGGCCTCGTTTTCAGTGAGATGGAACAAGAGAGCAACTTGTTGGAAGTAATACATCTGATGTGTGCAATCCAATGAGTGTTGAGGCACGCAGTGAATATCGTTATGCTCTTACTTCACAGATGATTTGAGTAGATTCTTAGTATATTTACTTGATGAAACACAAATCTGAATTATTGAAAGGTTCAAGTAATTTCAGAGTGAAGTTGAAGATCGTCGTGACAAGAGGATAAAATGTCAATGATATGGTCATAGAGATAAATATCTGAGTTACGAGTTTGGCACATAATTAAGACATTGTGGAAATTGTTTCACAACTAATACCGCCTAGAACACCATAATGTGATGGTGTGTCCGAACATCGTAACTGCACCCTATTGGATATGGTGCATACCATGATGTCTCTTATCGAATTAACACTATCGTTTATGGGTTAGGCATTAGACACAACCGCATTCACTTTAATAGGGCACCACACAATTCCATTAAGATGACACCGTATGAAGTATGGTTTAGAGAAACCTAAGCTGTCATTTCTTATAAAGTTTGGGGCTACGACGCTTATGTGAAAAAGTTTCAGGCTGATAAGCTCGAACCCAAAGCGGATAAATGCATCTTCATAGGACACCCAAAAATACTTGGGTATACCTCCTGTCTCAGATCCGGAAGCAAAAGGGATTGTTTCTAGAATCGGGTCCTTTCTCGAGGAAAAGTTTCTCTCGAAAGAATTGAGTGGGAGGATGGTGGAGACTTGATGAGGTTCTTGAACCGTCACTTTAACTAGGGTGTAGCAGGGCACAGGAAGTTGTTCTTGTGGCGCCTACACCAGTTGAAGTGGAAGCTGATGATAGTGATCATGAAACTTCGGATCAAGTCACTAGCAAACCTCGTAGGTCGACAAGGACGTGTACTGCTTCAGAGTGGTGCGGTAATCCTGTCTTGAAGGTCATGTTGCTAGACAACAATGAACGTACGAGCTATGGAGAAGGGATGGTGGGCCCGGATTCCGACGAATGGCTCGAGGCCATAAAATCCGAGAGAGGATCCATGTATGAAACCAAGGTATAGACTTTGGAAGAACTACTTGATGGTCGTAAGGCTGTTCGATACAGATGGATTTTAAAAGGAAGACAGACAATGATGGTAAGTATCACCATTAAAAAAGCTCGACTTGTCATTAAGATGTTTTCCGACAAGTTCAAGGAGTTGACTATGATGAGACTTTCTCACCTGTAGCGATGCTAAGAGTGTGTTGAAATTATATTAGCAGTTCCTGCATTATTTATGAAATCTTGCAGATAGGATGTCAAAACATTGTTTCCTAAACGATTTTCTTGAGGAAATGTTGTATGTGATACAACCAGAAGGTTTTGTCAATCCTAAAAGATGCTAACAAGTATGCAAAGCTCCAGCAATCCTTCTGAGGACTGGAGTAAGCATCTCAGAGTTGGAATATATGCTTTGATGAGATGATCAAAGATTTTGGGTTTATACGAAGTTTATTGGAAACTTGTATTTCCAAAGAAGTGAGTGGGAGCACTATAGCATTTCTAATGAGTATATGTTGTTGACATATTGTTGATCGGAAATTATGTACAATTTCTGGAAAGCATATAGGGTTATTTGAAAAGTGTTTTTCAATGGAAAACCTGGATTAAGATACTTGAACATTGAGCATCAAGATCTATAAGGATAGATCAAAAATAGCTTGATAGTACTTTCAAATGAATACGCACCGTGACAAGATTTTGAAGGAGTTCAAAATAGATCGGCAAAGAAGGAGTTCTTGGTTGTGTTATAAGGTGTGAGTATTGAGTAAGACTCAAGACCTAACCACGGCTGTAGAGAGAGAAAGGACGAAGGTCGTCCCCTATACTTTAGACGTAGGCTCTACAGTATGCTATGCTGTGTACTGCACCTGAAGTGTGCCTTGCCATGAGTCAGTCAAGGGGTACAAGAGTGATCCAGAAATGGATCACAAGACAGCGGTCAAAGTTATCCTTAGTGACTAGTGGACTAAGGAATTTTTCTCGATTATGGAGGTGGTAAAATAGTTCGTCGTAAAGGGTTACGTCGATGCAAACTTTGACACTAATCTAGATGACTCTGAATAGTAAACCGGATTCATATAGTAGAACAGTTATTTGGAATAGTTCCAAATAGTGCATGGTAGCTGCATCTACAAGATGACATAGAGATTTGTAAAGCACACATGGATCTGAAAGGTTCAGACCCATTGACTAATAACCTCTCTCACAAGCGAGATATGATCAAACCCCATGGGTGTTGGATTCATTACGATCACATAGTGATGTGAACTAGATTATTGACTCTAGTGCAAGTGGGAAACTGTTGGAAATATGCCCTAGAGGCAATAATAAAATGGTTATTATTATATTTCCTTGTTCATGATAATTGTCTATTGTTCATGCTATAATTGTATTAACTGGAAACCGTAATACATGTGTGAATACATAGACCACAACATGTCCCTAGTGAGCCTCTAGTTGACTAGCTCGTTGATCAATAGATGGTTATGGTCCCCTGACCATGGACATTGGATGTCATTGATAACAGGATCACATCATTAGGAAAATGATGTGATGGACAAGACCCAATCCTAAGCATAGCACAAGATCGTGTAGTTCGTTTGCTAAAAGCTTTTCTAATGTCAAGTATCATTTCCTTAGACCATGTGATTGTGCAACTCCCGGATATCCTAGTAATGCTTTGGGTGTGCCAAACGTCACAACGTAACTGGGTGGCTATAAAGGTGCACTACGGGTATCTCTGAAAGTGTCTGTTGGGTTAGCACGAATTGAGACTGGGATTTGTCACTCCGTGTGACGGAGAGGTATCTCTGGGCCCACTCGGTAATGCATCATCATAATGAGCTCCATGTGACTAAGTAGTTAATCATGGGATCATGCATTACGGAACGAGTAAAGTGACTTGCCGGTAACGAGATTGAACGAGGTATTGGGATACCGACGATCGAATCTCGGGCAAGTAACATACTGATTGACAAAGGGAATTGTATACGGGATTGCTTGAATCGTTGACATTGTGGTTCATCCGATGAGATCATCGTGGAACATGTGGGAGCCAACATGGGTATCCAGATCCCGCTGTTGGTTATTGGCCAGAGAGCTGTCTTGGTCATGTCTGCATGATTCCCGAACCCGTAGGGTCTACACACTTAAGGTTCGGTGACGCTAGAGTTGATATGGGAATTAGTGTGCATTTACTGAATGTTGTTCGGAGTCCCGTATGAGATCCCGGACATCACGAGGAGTTCCGGAATGGTCCGGAGGTAAAGATTTATATATGGGAAGTCCTATTTTGGCCACCGGAAAATGTTCGGGATTTTTCGGTATTGTACCGGGAAGGTTCTAGAAGGTTCCGGAGTGGGGCCCACCTACATGGGGGGACCCACATGAACGTGGGTAGTGGGGGCAAGGCCCCACACCCCTGGTCAAGGCGCACCAAGATCCCCCCTTAGAAGGAATAAGATCATATCCCGAAGGGATAAGATCAAGATCCCTAAAAAAGGGGGATAACAATCGGTGGGGAAGGAAATGATGGGATTTCTTTCCTCCCACCTTTGCCAATGCCCCAATGGACTTGGAGGGAAAGAAACCAGCCCCCTCCACCCCTATATATAGTGGGGAGGCACATGGGAGCTTCACCCTTCCCCTGGCGCAGCCCTCTCCCTCCCCAACACCTCCTCCTCCGTAGTAGTGCTTGGCGAAGCTCTGCCGAAGAACTGCAAGCTCCACCACCACGCCGTCGTGCTGCCGGAGCTCTCCCTCAACTTCTCCTCTCCCCTTGCTGGATCAAGAAGGAGGAGACGTCCCCGGGTTGTACGTGTGTTGAACGCGGAGGCAACGTTGTTCGGTGCTTAGATCGGATTCGGCCGCGATCTGAATCGCTTAGTGAACGACTCCACCAACCGCGTTCTTGCAACGCTTCTGCATCGCGATCTTCAAGGGTATGAAGATGCACTCCCCTCTCTCTCATTGCTAGTTACTCCATAGATTGATCTTGGTGATGCGTAGAAAATTTTGAATTTCTACTACGTTCGCCAACAGCACTCGCATCCATGTTGGTGCGCTCTTGTAGTGGTAGAGGGAGAATGTCCAATGGGGACAATAGGTTAAAGTCGTAGACGACCTTGAAGGGGGGCTTGCAATTAGTAGAGTGTCGTGATCGATTGTACGCGTACTCGGCGATGGTTAGACACTCCTCCCACTCCTTGATGTTCTTCTTAGTCAACACGCATAGTAGAGTGGAGAGCGTTCGGTTCGTGACCTCCGTTTGGCCGTCGGTTCGAGGATGGTACGCCGAAGAGAACAAAAGCTTGATTTCAAGCTTAGCGCATAGATCCTCCAAAAGTAGCTTAAAATCTTGATGTCGCGGTCCGAGACAATTGTCTTTGTCACTCCATGTAGATGCAAGAGTTCCCTACAAAAGTGATTTGCAACATGTGAAGCATCGTCTATCTTGTTGCATGGGATGAAATGAGCCATCTTAGAGAATTGGTCCACAACAATAAACACGGAACCTTTGCCATTTCATGTTCTAGGCAAACCAAGCACAACATCCACACTAATATCTTCCCATGGGTGATATGGAATTGGAAGTGGCATATAGAGACCATCAGATTGAGCTTTTGACTTAGCTTTGCGACATGTCGAGCTTCGGTTGGTGAAGCGTGAAATGTCGCGGATCATATTGGGCCAAAAGTAGTTCTTAGAGAGCGTGGCGAATGTCTTTCGCATCCAAAGTGTCCCATTAGTCCTCCTCCACGAGCCTCTTGCAAAAGTAAGAAACAAAGAGAAGACTCGGGGATACATAGTTTGTTAGCTCGCATAAGATAATGATCCTTGAGGTAATAGTGTTCCCAAGATGTATGTGTCAAACATTTGGCATATGGAATAGCAAAAGTAGGATCATGCACATACAATTATTTTATGTGCTCAAAGCCAATGACATTCAATTCAAGTTGGGTAACAAGCATGCATATACAGGAAAGCGCATCCGCCACAATGTTTTCCTTACCTTTGATGTACTTGATGACATAAGGAAATGACTCAATGAATTCACTCCACTTAGCATGATGCTTGTTCAACTTACTTTGACCCTTAAGATACTTAAGTGTTTCATGATCGGTGTGAAGAATGAACTCATGAGGGAGGAGATAATGCTCCCAAACATGCAAGACTCTCACTAAAGCATATAGCTCTTTGTCATATACGGGGTAATTGAGTTGCGCTCCGGATTTTTTTCCCACTAAAGTAAGCTATGAGGCGCTTCTCTTGTATTAACACGCCTCCTATGCCATAACCGCTAGCATCGCTATGTATCCAAATGGTTTATCAAAGTTGGGTAATGCAAGCAAAGGGGCATGTGTAATCAAATTCTTAAGCTCATTAAATGCGGCATCTTGGGATGGTCCCCAAACAAATGGTGCATTTTTCTTACTCAAAACATGCAAAGGGTATGCAATAGTTCTAAAGTTCTTAATGAATCTACAGTAGAAGCAGGCTAGACCAAGGAAACTTCGCACTTTTTGAAAGTTGGTTGGTTGAGGCCAAGTTTTAATAGCATTGATCTTAGATTCATCTACATGAACACCCTTAGAAGACACAACGAAACCCAAGAAAACAAGCTTTATCGACAACAAAAATGCATTTTTCCACATTAGCATAAAGGCGCTCTTTTATAAGGGTTTGCAAAACGGTTCTAAGATGGGAGACATGATCTTTGAGAGATTTGCTAAAGACAAGAATATCGTCAAAATAGACCACAACAAATACGCCAATGTATGGGCGAAGAACAAAATGCATGACTCGCATGAAAGTACTCGAGAGCTTCGGATAAACCCATTGGCATGACCAGCCATTCATACAAGCCAAACTTGGTTTTAAAAGTGGTTTTCCATTCATCACCTTCTTGGATGTGTATTTGATAGTATCCACTTTTAAGATCAATCTTAGAGAAAATTGTGGCGCTGCTAAGCTCATCTAGCATGTCATCTAAGCGTGGAATGGGGTAGCGATATCTAACTGTGATAGCATTGATAGGACGACAATCGGAAGAAATGCGATATGTACCATCTTTCTTGGGAACAAGGATTACCGGTATGGCACATGGGCTCAAGCTTTCTCGTACATGGCCATTGTCGATGAGTTGTTGTACTTGCCATTGGATCTCCTTGGCTTCCTCTGGGTTGACACGGTAGGTAGCCTTGTTAGGAAGAGGTGCTCCGGGGATGAGGTCGATGCGGTGTTCGATGCCTCGAAGAAGAGGTAGGCCCAGAGGTAGTTCGTCGGGGAATATATCTTGGAATTCCTGCAATAGAGAAGACAACACTAAAGGTAGATTGTGAGAGGTGATAGTTTCTGGTGCCTCGTCCATGCACAAAAGGACATAGTGCATAGCACTTGATGGGTTCTCACACACTTCTCTCATCTCACTTTTGGTTGCAAAAAGGACTAGATTTTTCTTGTGGCTCATCGTGGAGGCACTCATTTTGGGCTTGTGGCTCACACTCCCTTTTGGGTGGCTCACTCTCTCACTATTCTCTCCATGATGGTTGGTAGCTTGCTTGTCGGCGATCACTTGGCTTGGAGACATAGGTCGTAGCACATACTCCTTCCCTTTCATCTTGAAGCTATAGTGATTGGTTCGCCCTTTGTGGATGACGCCACGGTCAAATTGCCAAGGTCGCCCAAGTAGGAGGTGGTAAACGGACACTGGAAGAACATCACACTCCAAAGTGTCTTCGTATGCTCCAATTTTGAAGGAGACTTGGACCATGTGTTCCATTTGAATTGTGCCGGAGTCGCTAAGCCATTAGACCTTCTAGGGGTGTGGATGCTTCATCTTGACCAATTGGAGCTTGGATCATAGTTCTTCACTCGCCAAGTTATGGCAACTCCCTCCGTCGATGATGACCTTCATGGACCTTCCATTGATGTCCGCCTTGGTGTGGAAGTTATGACATCTTTGGTCTTTGTCTTGATCATGTTGAAGTGTCAAGACTTTGGAGACAACGAGAGCGAGGCTCGAATCTTCGTCAAAAAAAGACTTGATCATCTTCATCTTCATTCACTTGATGGTGCGTGGCCACTTGCTCAAGGGCTTCCATTTCCTCTTCACTCATGGAGTCATAGGTTCCGTCATCGTTGAGGATCATGGTGCGCTTGTTGGTACACTCAAAAGAGTTGTGGCCTCGGGCGCCGCATGTGAAACACTTGATTGAACTTGTCTTGATGGTCTCATTGGTTGGAGTAGATGATGATGAAGCTCTCGGCTTGAAGTTTCTTGTAGTAGAAGGATAACTTGATGATGTCGAAGTTTTCTTGTAGCTTGACTTATCACCATTGCTTGGTGAAGCTTTTGTCGAGGTAGGAGTCGTTGTAGCCATTGAAGCTTGGTTGTAGGAGGAGTCGTAGGTCTTGGAAGTGAACTTGGCATACTTGAAGTCATCTTGCACTTGGTGTTCCGCCTTGGTAGCTTGGTGCACTACCTCGATGAGGTTGGAGTCGGGTTGGAAGTCGGTGATCTTCTTTATAGGATGGTCGAGTCCATTCAAGAAACTTCCATCGTTTGCTCATCATCTTTCGTGGCATTGGCTCTTATCATGGCAATTTCCATCTCCTTGTAGTACTTGTCAACGGACTTTGTTCCTTGCTTGAGGAGTTGGAGTTTCTTGAAGAGGTCGCGGTTGTAGTAGGTTGGCACAAAGCGTGCTCGCATGACATCCTTCATTTGAGCCCTTATTGTGATGGGTGGCTCGCCTCTTGCCTCGCGACACTCAATGACTTGCTCCCACCAAATGAGGACGTAATCTTGGAACTCAAGGGATGCCATGGCTATCTTATTCTCTTCATCATAGTTGTGCAAACTGAAGATTTTGTCAACCTTCAATGCCCATGAAAGGTACTATTCGGGATCATTGCTTCCTGTAAACTTGGGAATGGTGAACTTGAGCTTGCCATAGCATTGCTCTTTGTTCTGTTGGGTTAGAGGATGATGACGCCCTTGACGTGGAAGATTGTCGACTTCATGTTGCTCTTGTCGTGGAGGATTCCCATCGTCTTGGTGCTCTTGGTGAAGTTGTGGTTCTTGTCGAGCTTGTTGTTCAAGTCTAGCTTCAGGAGGAGCTTGACATTGTGAACGTGCTTGATATAGTCGTTCTTGTACTTGCTCGCGAAGTGCTTCTCTTCTTCTCAAACATGACGGTTGCGTGCGGCGATGGCATGATTGGTGTTGAGGAGGGCATGTTCTACCTCAAGGGCTAGTGCTTCACGTCGTTGTTTTTGTTGGCAGAGAGCTCCGACGTCTTGCTCGTCTTGGTGTTGGCGTGTGCGCTCTTCCTCTTGTTGGCATAAGCATTGCCGTTCTTGTGCTTGCGCAAAGGTAGCTTGATTTTGACGATGTCGATGTTCTTGCATTTGAAGTTGCTCTTGAGGATCGATGTCGTGTAGAGGATTGCGATTTTCTTGACGGTCTTGGCGCGCAGCTCAACTAAGAGTGTTCGATGTCGGTGTACTTGAGTCGGAGATGGTGTGATCGGAGTGTAGACTGAAGCAGCTCTGTCTTGAATATGATGAAGTGGTAGAGGAGCGGTTGACCAACAAGGCACGAATCTCGTCCATTCCTGCATTGTTCTCTTGTTTTTGTTTGTCGAGCTTGTTGTCGAAGTAGTCTCTTGTACGTTGCTCGGAGAGTCGCAGGTCGGTGGCGAGATTGTCGATGCGGTCACTCAATGCTTGTTGTTCTTGATGCAAAGCTCGTTATGCACCGAAGGTGGTTCTTGGTGACATAGGTGTTCGGGTCATCATCTTGCTCTAGGGAGAGTGGGTGGGTAGAAGTACTTGGCCTATCCATCATTCCAAGCAAATATGTGAGTGGGAGAAAGAGAAGAACTATACCAAATGTACCTTGACCGAAGTTGAAGATGGATCGATGATCACTCAAATGCGTAGCAAGGAAATAGCACAATTGGTACCAATTCTTGTCGGTTCTCACACCTACACAAGTAAAAGCCTTTGGTGGAGCTTGGTGAGTATGGTGGCACAAAATCTTATGCAATTGTTAGTATGAATCAATAATGTTGAAAAAGATTGGCAAATTCAGAAATGCAACAAGTAGACCAATACCAATATGTGGCACACGGAAACACACACACGGATGGATAAATGGGGAGGTGCAACCAAAAATGAGCTCAAAATGTGAACTCCACGAAAAATGCTCTTGTTGCACAACACTAGAGAGACACTAGCACGATTGCACAATAGGCAGATAGGAGACTTGTGCGCAAACCTACAAAGCAAAAATGCAACAACTTCTATCCCAGGTATGCTATATGTATGGTATTCCTATGATATGATCCAAGATGATCGAGTATGACAATCTTAATGTGGTATGATGATATGGTTCTTGCTTAAAAGCTTATGCAGAACTTCAGAAACCAAGCTAGCAATTGTGTATATGCTATGACAACCTCGTGACACAAGAGATGATACCAAGATATGGACACCAAGATGACGTGATATATGCAAAGATCACTAATGTGCACAAGTAACATTGTCGGCAATACTCAAATAGCTAGTCTCGATAGGAAGGATACACAAATGGGATATGGGGTTATCAATGCAATGGCAAGGAGTACATGAAGTGTCGTTGAGTTACCGTCCTTGCTTATGGTTGAGGTGTTAATTTGATGACAAGGTCGATGTCGATGACGAACATAAGCGGCGGTGACGTCGAAATCGAACTGTCCCTAAGTAGCCGAAACATGTTAGGAAACGGAAACTGCAATTCAAGTTCTCAAAGACCAAAAGTGTCAAAATTTGTCGGAGTGCATAGCGGGTAAGAGATGGTGGTTGTGGAAAGCCGTGGTGGTATGCAAGTGCGTAAGTGGAGGTGGTAATGGAGTGGCAATGCGGAAGTGTGGGCGGTGGCTGAAAATTTTTGGGCGAAAAACTTCAGTTTCGTCAGGGAATGTCAGACGTCCGGTGTTGGTCAGACGACCGGTAATCGTCGGACATCCGGAGACTATCGGACGTCCGGTGCTGGGGCGATTTCGGGCATCGGATGAACTGCTAGGGGTCGTGGTGGGGAGGCAAAATTTGGGAAAAATTGGACGAATTTGTGGATGGATATGGGGAAAATGATGGGGGAAAGCTAGATCCACTCAAGGCAAAGCAAATCCACGGATCAAATCCAACAAAACTTCATCAAAACCAACAAATCACAAATAAAATTAGGGGCTATTTTTGTGGGGATTTTCGAAATTAGCACCAAATCAACAAAATTAGGCTAGAAAACAAAGAGGGAGGGCTCCAAAATCGTGATCAATGTGGCTCATGATACCATGACGATGTAGGGTAGAACCCTAGATGCCCAATCTTTCGCATTTGGGTGGATCCCGCAATGAACACGAAGAACACGAGGAGAGAAATCACTCAAACCAACAAGATTCGTTTACACATGTGCTAGATCTTCAAAACACAAAGAGATACACAATCCACGATCAACAAAGGATGATACAAGTAGCAAGTTCTTCTTCGTGAGGAGGTCTTGAGGGGTCTTCCCATGAGGGGTCTTGAATCCACTTGGGGGATCTTCTTCACAGAGGTCGTGAACTCCGATGGAGAAGGTATCAAGTGGATGAGTAAAGTTCTATCTCTCAAATGAGCTATCACATTGCTGACCCTAATAAGAGGGAGGAGGAGGAGTATATATAGTCTAGTGTCATGAAAGGGTAAGTGGGCGTCGGCTCCACATGCTGTCAACACACAGGCGTCGGACATCCGACTGTTACCGATCGTCCGGTGTCTCGCATGCGCTCGGACGTCCAATAAGCGTCGGATTTCCGATGTTTCCGCTCTGATCAGGTGGCATCGGACTTCCGGTCGGGGTCGGTCGTCCAATGCGTCGGTCGTCCGGTGATCTCCATACTTCTGATGTTTTGGTTCTGGACTGGTGGTGTCGGACGTCTAGAGGAGCTCGTTCGTCCGGTGGCTGGAGGGCGTCGGTCGTCCGATCTGCGTCGGACGTTCGACCACTGTAGCGTTAGCTGGCTGGGGCTCGTCGAGCTGGATGGTGCTCCAAGCGTCGGGCGTCCGACAAGTCTCGGTCGTCTGGTGGTTGAGGATTTTCTGGCAGCTCTTCTTCTTGTTCCTTGTACTTGGTGTCCTCGTCGTCTTGTCTGTTGGATGTAGCTATCCCGTGGCTTTCCTCCAAGTACCTGGTCACACATAGGGTCTCCGCTTGAGGTAGTAGCCATGTCTCATATGTACAAAGTGGTAGTTCGGAGAGGAACGAGTTCACCTTATGTTCGATAGCCTTTGCTCGAGCTCTTGTCATTGGTCCAAGAGATGTCATTGGAGACGTAGGTAGGTCCATGGGGATGACTGTGGGATGCTCCACAACACCGTATACCTCTGGGCCAGACAACGACAGTTGGGCCGGCCCATGAAAGATGGCCCTGCCTCGGCCGCTCTGGAGGAAGTTGCCTTGCGAGGCCCCTCTCCGCTAGGTCAAGCCCTGCCGAGGCCACCAAGCACCAAGTTGCCTCGTGAGCCTCCACTCATGAGGCCGCCTCGCGAAGCAGGTCGTACGACGCCAGCCGTGGGGCTCCGAGTCCATCATGTGGATGGCGTCCTGCTGTCAGGATAAGTACGGCGGGGCGTGACCAAGGCTAGTTTCCATTCTGGTGGTAAGGGAGAAGCGACGTCTGCCTCCTCCAAAGCGAGTCCCAATGCTGTCCTCTTTGGTGTAAGGAGATCATGACAGATCGGAGCGCCAAGGCGGAGGTCATCGCCGAACCTACAAGCGCGTCAGGATGACTACTTTAGGAGGCGGAGACCGCCTTTAGTCAGGATAAGCCTGGGCATCTGTCCCCCTTTGAATTGCCGCCATGTGGCCACCCTTTCTTGCTCATATTTTCGAGGAAGATGACCAAGTTATTACAAAGGTGGCAGCTCCGCTTCCATGTAAAGGGATCAATCCTTTCTCCCCCACACCTCGTGTACCTTGAGCCCCAAGCTCTCCATTACAGAGCAATCCAACACAGGCAGGAGCAGGGTATTACACCGCACAGTGGCTCGAACCTGGGTACCTCGCGCATCCCCGTCATGTATGGTGTGAGTGAGTGTGCTCGTCGCAATCTCGCTGTAGTTGTCGTCCGGTTATAGGCCACCAAACAAAGCCCCCCAGAGTTCGAACCTTAATTCTTGGAGAGTTCCTTGGACGTAGATCCTAGACTTCGATAGGTAATGATCCTTGCGGGTCTCCTTATTTAACTTCGTGAAATCAATGCACATTCTATACCCAACTATCTTATATATATTTACTATAATTGGAGGCATCATACAAGCCATACGTCAATCCTCGCGTGAAACTGCAATTAAACCGTTAGATCAAGAGATGAATAGTCTAGATTGCTCCTTTGACCGCAATCTCCATCAACAGTAGGAATCCATATCTATCCACGAGCTCATGGCGGCTCCTCTTCCTATCTTCCGGCCTAAGCCGCTGCCATCTTCTACAATCTTCCGGCCTAAGCCGCTGCCATCTTCTACACCTCCGCGATTTTCTTCATGCCTCGATCGACGTGCTATCCCGCCTGATCGAGCCGCCGCCACCACGGGCAGTCCATTCTTCCTTGCGTCTGTAATCTCCCACGCCCTAGGCTACGAGGGCGCCATCGCAGGCCAGGGCGGTCAGCCGGTCACTAACCCTTACGGTTTGTTTCTCTCCCTCTTTCTGATGAAAACTTCTGTTATGGATCCTTTTGTTACTGCCGCCGTCGATTACTACCGTACCCTGTGGTGGAGATCGTCCATTGGATGGCACCGCTACACATGGTAGAGACGACGACAAGCAGATATGGCTGCCGGATATAAAGGACGATTCATATGTGGTTGCTGCTTTACACTGATCTCTTACCCCTAGAAAAAGGGAAACGGTAGCACCGTTTTGCCTGGTGATGATATCACACAATTTCATTGATGAGGTTGACAGAGAATACCTCAGGTAATTGCGCTCTTGAGATGCACAAATATATATCTCTGTAGACTGTACTCTTAGGCATAACTGGGTACACAACATGTCATTTTGTATGCAGCCATCATCCTACAAAGGTAATGACGATGACATCATGTAGTCTTTGATAAGGCATGACTATGTTTTATTATTAATTTGTGTATTACATGGGCAGTGCTAATGCTTCTAGTTAGACAGATATATATGTACGTGCATGGAATCACAGATTGTCAGAACCAATGATCAAAATCGCAGGAGAAAGGATTTAGCAGCAAGCCTCCAATGCAGCGAAAGTGTAGCCTAATCAGGGCAATCTACTGCGAAATCGGCGCTATACGCCGCGATTCACAATAGCATTCAAATCGCGGGGCAGATTACTAGCAGAAATAGCGCCACTATTGCATCAGTTTCGCCCGCTATATACAATCATGGTCAGAACTGATAATGTCGTGAAAGCTACTATTCTACTGCTGTTTTAGGGCTCATAAATGGACCGAATCAGACGCTACCATTCACAGGTTTGCTAATGTTTCATCTATGTTGTTGCATGGGGCTTCATTTTTTTGGGCTATCCCTAATTATAATCTTTCAGATTTTGTTTGTCTGTCAATACATGAACTCATCTTCTATTATTTCATCTTACTTCTCATCTTTGCGGGAAATTTTTCATTCATGACTCCACTATACAAATAGGTATTATATATTTAGAATGCATGGATGATAGAATTTTTCTACTTGGACGATAATTACTCCAATATCAGCCTTTTTACTGCTTTATCTTCCTGTTTTGTTTGGTGTAATTATTTACTTCATGACACAGTGCTATGTATGTCATGCCCAGTTGTGGGATTGGATATTCAACACATTAGCAAATCAAATGATACAAAAAAAACATGCATCTTCTGTTTCTTAAGTCATAGTTATCATGATTATTTAATTTTAGATTTGGATTGTGCTATGTACACATGTCGTTTTCTCTTCCTGCTCCGATGATTATATCGCAATTGTCGCCGCTGGCTATGACTCTAGAGGAAACAATCTCCGCTAATTTGCATACTCCGATCCTCAGCTCAAGCATGTGTGCAATAAAGTGTCTGGGGACAAACAACATAGAACCGGTAGAAGCCAGGCTTCTCCAGTTGTCCTTACCTTCCGTGTCATGACTCATGTCCTCATGGCAATGTTGCCTTCAAATCAATCACTTTGTCGACTACGAGCAGCGTCGAGGTCTAGCATCATTTGAAAACAGGACGGCAAAAAGATGGTAATACTTCCCCTGCTTGGCATTTTCTCTCTCTGCTCTAGCAAACTCCATACCGTGTCACAATAATTAAGGACATGAAAAAGAACTGTAGCATCCTCTACATATTTTTGGATTCCTTCATGGATTAACCCCATCTCTCTGATTTCCTGAGAACCATATGAATCAATACTCGCTACATGCAGGTGCATAAGCTGAAACTATCCTACTGTTTCTTTGGTGTCTGCCTTGCCTTTCAAATGTTTGATGCATTCACTATGGTGTGCAGCAAGCTCATATTGGATCTAAGAGTGCTTCAAGAACTGGCAAACACTCATACTAAAGGGTCTACAATTACTGACCGTGATGATTTACCATTGTATTTGTGTGTACAAGACTACAGTCCTTTTTCTATTTACAACATTGCACTATTGAAGTTTAAACATGACAATACATTTAGATATTTTTCTCAATAAAATGCAAAACCCCTTGGTCTCAATGCAATGATAGAAAGAAGAGTTATGTACAACCCACAAGGAGGGAGACACTGGGAAACTGGACAATATATGAATGTAGGCATTTGCTATATTAGTTATATTTACTAATTAAAGGCTCCTTATGTTAATCCTCTAGAAGCAACGAATTATTTTATACGTTAAACCTTGAGAAACTGTAATTATATCTTGGCACTTTATTTCATTAGTTAGATTTCCTTTCCAAGATCTGGACTGTTCGTTCGCTAGAAAGGGCTACTTTTTGTCTGCATTACCACCCTGCCTCCGGTGCCATATCCGCCACCTCTCCATCCCCCACATCCCCAGTGGAGGGTGGTGTCACCTTAATATGGGCAAAATTTTGGAATAAGGAAGGGAGCCATGATGCCTCCTTTGGACACTCGAGCAACCACATCTTTGGTGAGGCTACGAGACTTTAGTCGCGTACATGAATTTTTAGTAAGCTATAGCCAAAACAAGTTATATGTTTCTATGTTAATTAGTATGTCAGGGTTCTAAGTCCTGGGCATATGAAACCATGTTTGTGCCTTGGGCAGACTGATATCCCCTAAAATTTCAGGGGTAAGTTAATTTTTGTGAGTTTTTAGACAACTTGAAGTTCTCTAATTTAAGTATATATGTTGTGTTTATTTTGCTTTCTGGATCTTAAAGTTTCAGTGTCTTTGTGTTCGTCAGATCTAGATAGGAGAAGAAACCTAAAGAGTATACCTCGATTTTGGAATTCAGATGTTAGTATGTTCCCTGTGGCCAAGAACAATAATATTTTTGAGCAAGTCTCATGGAAGGATCGTATCCAGAACCATATGAGCATTCCAGAATCTCTATTTATCCATCATGAGTTCAGTATGGCTTGAGTTAAGTTAAACTTCAGTGTCTAATATTAACCTGTTTCTCATCAACCTAATGGTAACTTGGTTACGTACCAATCCAACAGCACGCTGATGTGCTTTATTGTAGTGCTGACTCCTCGGCAAGAACTAAGGCCTCTTACTTTGCTTCTTCAATAATGAGTCTTCTGCTTGGTGATATTTTTTATCATCCTACTCTTCTACATGAGTAAAAATATCAGTATGTTATTTCGTACACACAAACCAAGCCGGGCTTGCCGATTGTTAGTTCGTGGTTGCGCTGTAACATACTATCTATTTCATCAGCCTTGCTTTATCAGTGGTATCGCGTATTTAGTAATATATGCCGGAGTGTTTATCTTGATCTCTGACATACAACTCATCTCCATGTGTATTGGTTGTTTCAATTATAATATACAACAGGTATAACACATTATTCTGTTGATTAAGATTGTGAGTTGTATCATTGTGCAGATTGAGGTATGGGCTTCCTGATCCATGATATCCTAATGATTTGATTTTTTGTTGCTCTACAATTTTCCAATATTTCTTTAATTTTTGGTGTTCCTTTTAAGTTTACAGGTGCCTAATGAGGTGCTGCAGTTGTGGTAGAAAGGAAAAATGGCACAATTTATGTTTTGGACTGATTATCTAATCATACATTACCATAGCCTGAACGCAATGTCTATTGGAACATTTGTTTATTGTGCTTAGAGATAATAAAGTATTTTATAATACAGATTTGCATTGCCCTGAATATTGTTCTTCCCCTACCTGAGTGTATACATGGTGCACACTGATCATGTTGAGTGCCGAAGAGCTGAATGTAACGCTCCGGATTCGTTGCGCCAGGTGTCCGCTAGTTATTCGCTGTCTTTGCCATGTCATTTGCTTGCGTGTTGCATTTTATCATGTCATCATGTGCATTTCATTTTGCATACGTGTTCGTCTCATGCATCCGAACATTTTCCCCGTTGTCCGTTTTGCAATCCGGCGCTTCTATGCCTTTCGGCGTTTCCCTTTCGTCTCTCGTTGTGAGTGGGTGTTAAACTTTCTCGGAATGGACCGAGGCTTGCCAAGTGGCCTTGGTATAACACCGGTAGATCGCCTGTCAAGTTTCGTGCCATTTGGAGTCCGTTTGATACTCCAACGGTTAACCGGGTAACCGTAAAAGCCCATTTCTCTTTGCAGCCCAACACCCCCTCCAAAGTAGCCCAAAACCCATCTAACTCTCTTTCATGCTCTCGGTCGTTTGATCACGATCGTGTGGGCGAAAATCGCTCCTCATATGGACTCTCCTATCTCCCTCTACCTACAAATATATGCCTCTCCCCGAAATTCACGGATGATCCCCCCGAAACCCTAGATCAAACTCCATCCGCCGTCGCCGGACAAAAATCCGGGCAGCGGACATGTTCGCCCCGCCGCCGCGCCCAACCGGCAGTCGCCATGTGTCCCCGCCGCCGGCCTCTCTCTCTTCCCGCCGCTGAAGCCCGCCGGGGCCCATAGCGGGCCCGCCCGAGCCCATCAGGGCCCGAGCGCGCGCCGCCGCCCCCGCCCTTCCTCTACGTCGCCGGCGCCGCCCCTCGCCGGATCCCGCCCCGCCGGCCTCCGCCTCCGTGCGTCCGGTCGCCTCTGCCGGCCCGCCCATGCACTGCCCCTCGCCACGGGTGCCTCGCCGCCCGGCGCCGGCAGCCCTCGTCGCCCCGCGCCCCGCCTCCTCGTCGCTCGGCCTCGCAGGGCGGTCGCCGGAACGCGTCGCCTCCCAGCCCGCTTTGCCTCTCCGGCCTCGGGCGCCGCGCCTCCTCCCCGCCGACCGCGTCTCCGCGCCTCCACTCGCCGGGAACCGGCCGGATCCGGTGAGATCCGGCCCGGATCCGCCTCCCCGGCATCGTCCCCGTCCATCTCCGGCATGAATTCCGGCGAGATCCGCCGCCGCCTCGTTTTGCATGCCGGGTCAACCCCAGATCCGGAGGTATAATTTTCACTGTCCCAGGATTCCAGTAATTTTCATGCCATGTTCATGCCATCGTATCTCCGCATCCGCAGCTTCATTTCGTGCGTGTAATATGTCGAATTGTTCGCCTCGGCGAGTACATCATTTCATTCCATTGCATCATATTCATTTGAGATCATCTAGATGCCTGAATCATCGTTGTAAGAGTGATTCGTAATGTTTTCTGATGTCTGTTATCAGAACGAGCTCTTTTGTCATTTTTGCCATGATTGATGTGTGCATCCTATCAGGTTGACGTCTACATATGTTTTGAACTATGTCATGTCTTCTTTACAAAGGTGCTTGCCATGTATTTTTGTGATCAATGTGGTGACTAGCACAAGCATGCAAACTAGGCATCGTGATGTTGCTGATTTTAGTCCCTGTTCTGCTGTTATTTTGATGTCGTGTAAACTTGATGCTACAGAGAGATCCATGCATATTTTGAGATACTTAAGTAAGGGTGTTTTGAACATATGGTTATTGTATATCCATTCATGCCCCTGTTTGTAATTATGGAGTAGTCTATCATGTCATTTTCGTGCTCTACTTTTGCTTCAAAATGTTTCCTGGCAGATTGTTTACTTGTTATTCAATTTGGCCAAGCTTGCCATAGTTAATACTTGCATGCTATGGACTTATTCTTGACTTGGTTTGTTTCACAAACATGTTTGCTTGATAATGCTATACTTATCTTGTCATGCAATGACTTGTGGTGAGTGATTCGAGCTTGTTAAGTAGGGTACATGATGTTGCTGTTTTGCTAGGCTGAATCTGTTATTTCGCGATGCTATGTAAACATGTTGCTACTAATCATTCTATGCATAATCTGGAGATGTTCTATAAACATGTTTTGATCTACATATCATGCTCTATCCATCCATGCCCCTGGTTGCATTTATAGATTGCTGTAGCTTGTTCATATCTTGCTCCAAAGTTGCTTCATAATGTTGCTGTCAGCCTGTTTACATTAAGTTCAGTTGTTACCATGTGTTTTCCTAGTGATCCATGCACCCTATGACCTTGTTATTGCCATGCTTAGCTTCACAAACATGCCTTCTTACTGTTGGTTGCCTTGCCATGCCTTGTATTGCTCTGTAGTGAGTTGCACAAGCTCATCTACATGCCTTCATAATTCTGTTTCTGCCATGTTTGAATCTGTAATATAACATGCTATGTTTACGTGGGTGCCATCATATTTTCTGATCCTTTTTGGCTTATGGTCAGTAAGGAACTTTTGATCTATGCAATTAGTAGATTCATGTCATGCCTTTGTTTGCCATGATAAGTTCCTGTAACATGTTGTTTGATAGCTCTGAACATTGCATCGTGATGTTATTTTCTGCAAAGTCTGAAATTGTTATAACTTGCAATCTTACCATGTGTGTTTGAGCATGTTCTAGTGATTTCTGGAGATATCTCAGTGTTCATGTTTTCTAATGCTTTACCTGTACATCATGCTCATGTCTTTTGTTTTCATGTTGAGGTCCTGTAGCATGTTGTTTTGATGCTTGCAATATGCCTAGTTGCTGTTTTGGACAGCTTGTCCTTTAAACTTGTATAGTGTGTGTGTGTTGAACCGTTGCTCCGTTTTGAGTGTGCTATATATGAAACTTGCTTGCTTTTGCATATAGTTTCATATTATCATGTTGCATCCTTGTTTTGAGGTGTTTGCTTGATGTTTGGGTGCATTTTGCATCAATGCCATGTTTATCTTGTTTTGCTCATATCTTCTAGGCCGTAGCTCCGAACTAAATGAACTTCATATGTAACTTGACTAGAATCTCGTGTAGATCATCTTGGTGCATCTTAACTTGCTGTTTAACAACTTGAACATAAGGTTTATTCAGATCTGGACCAATTTCGAAGTATGCATATGAGGACTTACCGGAATTGTTATATGTTGTTCCCGGCCTCATTTAAGCTTGCCTTGATGTGTTGTTCTTGTTTGCATCATCTCTTGCCATGAGTAGCTTCATGTAGCCTTGTCATGCATCATGCTTGTTCGTGCATCATGCCTTGTTCATGTGTGGTGTGTTTACCTTGTTGTGTGCTTCTTTTCGATTGTTCCTGTTTCGTTGCGATCGTGAGGATTCGTTCGTCTACGCTTGGTTCGGCTCCATCCGTTCATCTTCTTCATGGACTCGTTCTTCTTCCTTGCGGGATTTCAGGCAAGATGACCGCTACCCTGGATCTCACTACTATCGTTGCTATGCTAGTTGTTTCGTTCTATCGCTATGCTGCGCTACCTATTATCTGTTTATCAAGCCATTCCAAATTGCCATGTCAGCCTCTAACCTTTGACACCTTTACTATGCAAACCATTGTTTGGCTTATTTACCGCTTTGCTCAGCCCTCTTATAGCGTTGCTAGTTGCAGGTGAAGTTGAAGATTGCTCCATGGTGGACAGGATTTTGGTTGGGATATCACAATATCTCTTATATTATTAATGCATCTATATACTTGGTAAAGGGTGGAAGACTCGGCCTTTTGCCTAGTGTTTTGTTCCACTCTTGCTGCCCTAGTTTCCGTCATACCGGTGTTATGTTCCTGGATTTTGCGTTCCTTACGCGGTCGGGTGATTTATGGGACCCCCTGGCAGTTCGCTTGGAATAAAACTCCTCCAGCAAGGCCCAACCTTGGTTTTACCATTTGCCTCAACACCACCTATCCTTTCCCTTGGGTCGGCCAACCCAAGGGTCATCTTTATTTTAGCCCCCCCGGGCCAGTGCTTGTCTAAGTGTTGGTCCGAACTGAGCAACCTGCGGGGCCACCTCGGGGCAACTCGAGGGTTGGTTTTACTCGTAGCTTGACTTATCCGGTGTTGCCCTGAGAACGAGATATGTGCGGCTCCTATCGGGATTGTTGGCGCATCGGGCGGCTTTGCTGGTCTTGTTTTACCATTGTAGAAATGTCTTGTAAACTGGGATTCCGAGTCTGATCGGGTCTTGCTGGGAGAAGGTCTATTCCTTCGTTGATCGCGAGAGCTTGTCATGAGCTAAGTTGGGACACCCCTGCAGGGTATAATCTTTCGAAAGCCGTGCCTGCGGTTATAGGCAGATGGGAATTTGTTAATGTCCGGTTGTAGATAACTTGACACCAGATCCGATTTAAAATGCATCAACCGCGTGTGTAGCCGTGATGGTCTCTTCTCGGCGGAGTCCGGGAAGTGAACACGGTTTCTGGGTTATGTTTGACGTAAGTAGGAGTTCAGGATCACTTCTTGATCATTGCTAGCTTCACGACCGTTCCGCTTGTCTCTTCTCGCTCTTAGTTGCGTATGTTAGCCACCATATATGCTTAGTCGCTGCTGCAGCCTCACCACTTTACGCCTTCCTTTCCCTTTAAGCTTTGCTAGTCTTGACACCCATGGTAATGGGATTGCTGAGTCCTCGTGGCTCACAGATTACTACAACAACAGTTGCAGGTACAGGTTTTGCGATGATCATGACGCGAGAGCGATGCTTTCTTGCGTTGAGTTCTTCTTCTTCTTCTTCTTCGATCAGGGGATAGGTTCCAGGTCGGCAGCCTGGGCTAGCAGGGTGGATGTCGTTTGAGTTTCTGTTTGTGCTTCATCCATAGTCGGATCATGCTCTGATGTATTGTGATGTTGTATTCGTGTGGCATTGTATGCCTTATGTATGTATCCCCATCTATTATGTAATGTTGATGTAATGATATCCACCTTGCAAAAGCGTTTCAATATGTGGGTCTATCCTTGGTGGGACCTTCGAGTTCCTTTTGGATAGGGTCGCATATTGGGCGTGACACTGAACGACCTTTTTTAACAAAGAAGAATATGTACTTTTATCGATAACTTAAACTCTATACCCACCCTTACCAATTTGTGCTTCCGTGTATAGTTTTAACTCTTGGAAGTACAACAAGCACGTGTGTATATCACTATACTAAATTGTCTTATATGTGAATCCTCATGCTTTAGAGGTTTCATTTAACTGCCATTATATTATGTGCTTGACAAAAATTGTTTATTGAAATGTTACAACTTTTATTCAGCCCAATTATGGTGCAGCAATCGGCTTGGGCTTGAGATACTCCCTCTGTAAAGAAATATATGAGCGATTGTAGATAACTAACATAGTGATCTAAGCGATTGTAGATAACTAAAATAGTGATCTAAATGCTCTTATATTTCTTTACAGAGGAAGTACTCCCTCCGTCCGGAAATACTTGTCCTAGAAATGGTTGTATCTAGACTTATTTTAGTTATAAATGCATTCATTTTATCCATTTCTAGGACAAGTATTTTCGGACAGAGGGAGTATTAATTAGTGGATCTCTCAACAAAATCAATAGTGGTTCCATTTATTTAATACTATATGTTAGTTGGTAGCATTCAAAGGGCAATCCATGTTTCTTTTAATATCATTCATCCCATATACAAATATATTGATAGGTAAGAAAACATGTACTAATATTAATTACGGTAATGTATGTTCCATAAAAAGTAAAATGTACGGTTGTGACTGAAACATTATAGTTTCCTTTCTTATGAAAACCAATTCCCGCTATCATGCATTATCTATGGGACACACAGAGAGAGAGAGAGAGAGACAGACAGAGACAGACAGACACAGAGAGTATGCTCTATCTAGTTTTAGTCCACGACCTGCCCGCAACCTAACCCACCACACAACCGCCGTATCTAAAATCTCCTCTCGCGGCTGGTGGTGGCGGAATCCTTTCTCAAGAGGCACCGGAGGCTATTGCGACGGATCTCGCGGTGGTGCGTACGTGCTAGTCTCACGCGGCGGCTGCGGCGGCACCAAGGATCGATGCTGCCTCCTGCTGGCTGCTGGACATGCTCGTTGGCATGGCTAAGGCAGCGCCGGATGGCTATCTTAGCTGCTGTGTTTGGACTGCGGGCGGCGCGGGCGGTGGTTCCAGGCAACGGTGCACTTGGACTACGTCCGGCTGCGGCCGTGTTCTGGCCGGGTTGAGGCGTGGGAGGGATGGATCCGTCCCGGAATCTCTCCGATGAGGCATGCATTTCACGGAGTGTCCTCGATTGGGACTCCACAGCATGTACTCATTGGTGGCTCTCCCATACGGTGGTGATCTAGATCCGGTTGTTTTTGTGGTGGTGGTTTGCATAGTTGGGTGCAATGACCTAATGCGGCTCCTTGGCGGCAGCCTTGACAGCCCTGGCACCATCACAAGCTAGGGGCGTTGTGGCGGTTTGGATCTGCGTCTTCAGATCCGGCCATGATGGCATCCGGGCTGCAAATTATGGATGATGACTTGACACAGAGGAATGGTTGTGCGGCGGCGATGATCATGCATCGCAGGAAGCTGTTGAATCGTGGAAAAGTGGTGGCGACAGCACATGAGAGACTTCGATGGTGGTGCTATTCGAGCACTTGGTCTCGAGCTTCCAGGTGAAAACCTAGGTTTGATCCAAGTTGGTTAGACCCGGCAATGACGATGTTTTCACGTCGTTACCTTGTTGAAGGCATTGCTTGGACATGCTCGGACTGATTCTTCAGGGTGAAAACCTAGAATCCGGCCTTGGGTAGTTGGATCTGGTGACAGGCGGCGCTTGAGCATCGGTTCCTTCCTGAAGGTGTTGTTGTTGAAGAACATTGTCGTCTGTGTGTTGTCACAATATAGTTGGTTCGGATATTGTCATTGTTGTAGTTTGCCAATCGAGGATCTGATCACTTTTTTCCCTCCAGTCGAACATAGCTTTGGTTTTATATGACTTTGCTATTTGTCGGCGCATTTTTGTGTGTGTTAGTGTTGGCTGTGTGCATTATACCTATGCAGATGCCGGGTGTGTATACTCATTGTAATTGTATCTTCTTGATGCTCTACTTCGAGTCAATAAAATCCACTCTTCATCGAAAAAGTGCATTATGGCAGTGTTTAAAAATTTTGATACCTAAATTTTTTATATCTTCTATAAAAAAATTAGCACATTTTTTTTGTAAATTTGTAATGACCTAAGTAAAACGGATATGTATATAATGTACATCTTATCCAAAAGAATTGACTTTTATTATTACCGAAAGAGAACATACACTTTGTGTAACAATCTTTTGAGATCTTACTTCTAATTACTAGCCCGTGCAGGTTCTGCACGGGTTGATGACTAGTTGTTTTAGTGGGGAATAGTTTATTATGACTATTAGGTACTACTGTAAACCCCCCTTTTAGGTACACAAACGGACCGGACTTACCTATTTACTTTCAAAAATTGGATATATAATACCTGCATCAAGTAGACGAATGATTTCTCTTCTTACCACTTCCTTCATTTGAGGGTTCAGCTGTGTCTGATACTCACGAACTGGTTCGGACCCTTCCTCCATGAATATGCGATGAGTACATATAGAGGGGTTGATGCCTTTTAAGTCATCCATTGAATACGCAAATGCTTCTCTATGTTTCCTCAAGGCATTCACTAATCTATCTTTTTCTTCATCTAAAAGATTAGCACTGATAATAACAGGGTATCTATCTGTTGCATCTAAAAACTCGTACCTTAATCCCATTGAAAAAGGTTTTTGTTTAGGCGGCGGTGGTTCCTCGTCTCCCTTCTTCTCAGTCACTTCATATTGCTCGCCAGATATCGAATCTTGAACTGGTGTTTCATTCAATTGATGATCTATTTCTTCCTTAGCCGAGTCTTCCGATTCATTCTCGTATTCAGTTAAACTACTTTCATGACCATCTTCTAGGGTTCCGATGTAGATTGCTGCTAATGGAGCTATGGTCTTCACTTGATTGTTGTCTGATAAGTCTCCAACGTATCTATAATTTTTTATTGTTCATTCTTGGATGTTTTATGTTCATTTTATAGCAACTTATATCATTTTTGGGGACTAACTTATTGACATATTGCCCAGTGCCAGTTGCTGTTTTTTTGCTTGTTTTCTACTTCGCAGAATATCCATATCAAATGGAGTCTAAATACAACGAAACTTTTTGAAGTGCAAGAGGGGAGGCCCGTGGGGCCCACAAGGCACCAGGGCACGCAGGCCCTGGTGAGTAGTGGGGCCCATGGGAGTCCTTTCCACCGCCTCTCAGCTTTATAAATACCCAAATATTCCAAAAACCCTAGGAGAGTCGACGAAAAACAATTCTAGCCGCCGAAATTTCTAGAACCACGAGATCCAATCTAGAGCCCTATTCTGGCACCTTGCCGGAGGGGAACATGATCACGGAGGGGTTCATCATCCTTATTGGTGCTCCTCTGATGATGCGTGAGTAGTTGACCACAGACCTACAGGTCCATAGGTAGTAGCTAGATGGCTTCTTCTCACTTTTTTATTCTCAGTACAATGTTCTCCTCGATGTTCTTGGAGATCTATTTGGTGTAATGACTTTTTGCGGTGTGTTTGTTGGGATCTGATGAATTGTGAGTTTATGATCAGATCTATCTATGAATATTATTTGAGTCTTCTTTGATCTCTTATATGCATGATTGTTATAGCCTCGTATTTCTTCTCCTAAACTTTGGTTTGGTTTGACCAACTAGATTGATTTTTCTTGCAATGTGAAGAGGTGCTTTGTGATGGGTTTGATCTTGCGGTGCTCAATCCAGTGACAGAAGAAGCGACGCGCATGTATCGTTGCCATTAAGGATAAAAATATGGGGTCTATTACTACATGAATACATCTTGTCTACATCAGGTCATCATTCTTTTTGCATTACCCCGTCTCTCCATGAACTTAATACACTAGATCCATGATGGATAGTGGTCGATGTGTGGAGTAATAGTAGTAGATGCAGGCTTGAGTCGATCTACTAATCTTGGACGTGATGCCTATATACATGATCATTACCTTGGATATCGTCATAATTATTTGCTCTTCTATCAATTGCCCAACAGTAATTTGTTTACCCACCGTATGCTATTTTCTCGAGAGAAGCCACTAGTGAAATCTACAACCCCCGTTTCTATTTCCTATCATATTGTTTTCAGATCTATTATTCCAAAAACCCAAGAATACCTTGCTACACTTTTTCTTGATTTATCTTATTTTGCGTTTTTTGTCAGATCTATTTATCAAATAACATACAATTTTATCTATCTCAATACCGAGGAGGGATTGACAACCCCTCTTATGCGTTGGGTTGCAAGTATTTTTTATTTGTGTGCAGATACTATTTACGTAGTATTGCTTGGTTCTCCTACTGGATTAATAACCTTGGTTTCATAACTGAGGGAAATACTTACCGTTGATGTGCTGCATCATCCTCTTCTCTTCGGGGAAATACCAACACAGATACAAGCAATTAGGAAGAATTTCTGGTGTCGTTGCCTGGGAGGATCAAGTCAAGATAGTCTACCGTCAACTTGCCAATTTCTCGCGCCGTTGCCGAGGAGACATCATCAACATCTCTCAGGTTCCTAATCACAAATCTCATCTCCTTACAATTTACATTATTTGCATTTGCCTCTTGATATGTCCATTTTGCATCAGGCTTTTATGTTGATATTTAGTGCGATCTGGATATTGTGAATATAAGAGGAAAACTTTATCAATGGAAGTGGGGATCTATGACGTCTTGGTATATTCATTGAACACAAACGAAGTACGCGAAGTCACATCTATGGTGAACTTTAACCTAAACAAAACCCAAAGTCCAAACGACGCCCTAAGGGCTGTATATATGGAGGAATTTCTTGACCCCTTGTAGGAGGGGTCCGAAACCAACCTTAACTTTGTTTCCCCACACATACGGACTCTAAAAACAACCTATACTTAAGTATTTTGAAATTACATGGGCCTGGCCCAATAATAAGGTGACGCAACACCTATAATAGCCTCTAAACGAAATTTGTGAAGTGGCATCTCGTATATTTCGTCCAAGCCTTCATGCACTCATTATGGTGGCTTCAAAGTCCTGAAATCATCGCTTGAAACTCCTTTCATGTTCCCCTTGTTCATGTCATCATCTCCATGCTTGTTCTTGCTCCAATGTTCATCCTTCTTGTCCAAGCTAGGCCCTTCACTTGTAAGCAAAACAAATGTATCCAATTTAGGCAGCATCATATTCTCATGAACATTAGAATCATTACCACTGTAACATCCCAAATTTTCAATTTGGAATGTTATACATTAGATCATCATTGCATATCATATTTATTACATTTTGGTAGATCCTAGAAATTCTACGCAACTCAAGGACCCACGGACAGACTTGGGGATTTTGTTATTTTCATATTTGAGTTTTCTCAAATTTTGAAAAGAGGGTCGCTTGATTTTAATTATTTTCTCTTCGAATATTTTTTTTTATAAAAATAAAAGAGAGGGGATAAAATGACTTCCCAAAAATAAAGAAATATTGAGATTTAATATTAAAATCAAATAAGAATTTTATTCGGAGTTTTATCGCTATTTTATTTGAATTAGGAAAAATATGTGTTTTTCAAAATTTCATTAGAGGCCCAAATAAATGTTCACTTTGTCCGCTATATTTTTAGAGTCCGTTTAGTATTTCTTTTATCTGTTTTTCTACGCAGATTTTTTTTAAAAAAAAGTCCTAACCGACTCCGGGCCGTAACCGGCCAGGACTCCCCAGGCCGGCCACCTTTATAAGTCACGCCCCGCGACCCCCCCCCCCAGCCCACCCCGAGATCAGCCGCCGCCGCGCCCCCCAAACCCTAACCCTAAGCCGCCGCCACCCCGCTACCATCACCCGTCGCCGTCGCCGCCGCTGCTGACCCCGCCGGAGCCCCGCCGCCGTCGCTGCCGACCACCACCGGACCCGCCGTTGCCCTTGCCGGAACCGACGAGGTAGCTGTCGCCGCCGCGGTTTTCGTTAGAAAACTGTCGATTTTTTTTAAGAACCCGCGGTTTTTTTATAGATCGGTTTTTTCGGCTTAGTTATTTAGCGAACGCCCGTTCTTTCGTTCGTTTTAACGAACGATTTTCACCATTTAGCCGCAGACAGCGAACGTTCATTCGTTAGCCTGTTCGTCAGTTTTTCTTTTTCCAGGGTTTTTCCGTGATTATTTTTGATTGCAATTTCTGCCCTGATTTTTGTTTTAGTTTATCTTTTCGCTCGTTTATGGGAATCAGGCGATTCAAGCGCCTAGAGTTTTGTCTCGAAGCCCTCTTTCTGTTTAACCAACTTAAACAAGTTTTTGCTACTGTAAAATTTGACTTAAGTCCAGATTAGTAAACGAAGCTTGTTTCTTTCACAGTTTGAGTTTCGTTGCTTCGTTTGATTTGATTCCTTTCGCAAAACGGCGTTCTTAGTTTGAACTTTCTGGTTATATCTTTTATTTGAGTTTTACCCGTGCTTCTATTTGAGTGCTTATTGTATGCTTGTTTGTTTGTGATTGAGTACCCGGAGTGCGAAGCGTGCTACTACGAGTCTCTAGGCTTCACGGATCTTCAGCATTAGATCAATCCTCAAACAATTGCATGGTTAGGATCTATTTAATACGTGGGTTTTGGGAAGTAGATGAGGTAGTACCTATTGTCCTGTTTATTATCAAACCTTTGGGAGTTACTTCCACGTTGCTTATATTGCTATGCTATGCTTGTAGACGTGGATTGGGTGAGTGTATCCATGACAGATGTGAGTATTGTTATCTAATGGTTAACTTAAGGTGGCTACTTTAATACACATCTGGGTGGATTGAGGCACCTGGGGAACCCATTTAGCCTGTTTTTTTGGAAATCCTGAGGTACTGTGTGATTCTCCTATGGACCGCCAACCAGGCTCAAAGGGATCATAAGATTATTCATGCTAGAAACTTCCGTGTGCAGCCACAAGCTATTATGGGCTCTAGCATAGTTGAGTAAGTTGCAAGACCTCTTTCAGTGGTGGGCTAGCAGATGTAGGGGAAAGTAGGTGTAACTGTCTACCCAGAGTAAAGAGTTATTGTTTCAGAAAGACCGCGTCTCATTTCTCCGACCATGGATGTATTCGAGTCTTTTGGGGAAAAGTGCGCAAACCTCTGCAGAGTGTACAAACTAATCATGGTTAGCCATGTCCCCGGTTATGGACGTTTTGAGTATCTAGTTCTTGGATTATCATGTGGATCTCATCACTCTAAATATAATTTGATTGGGTTAATGATGATGCTTAATTGGGATTGAGTTGGGTGAACCTTCTCAATGTTTAACAACCACTATGATAGTTAAATAAAATTTATTCCTTTGTTGTAGGAAAAAATTGGCTTTATGCAAAACTGTAACCATAGAGCTTTCCACCAGCCATATATGCATGTAGTGATAGCATTATTCTGTTCATTACTCTCTTGTGTTACATTGCCAGCATGTTCCATGTGCTGACCCGTTTCGGGCTGCAACGTTCATGTTGCAGACTTTTCAGACGACGAGTAGGTGCCTTAGGTCCTGATCTTTCACTCAGTGATGCCGTTGGAGTTGATGGACTCACCTTATCTTCCAAGCCTTCTGCTGTTATCGTATTTAGATGGCCTTAAGCCATATTTATTGTAATAAGTTCTCTTTTGAGACATTCAATGTAATAAGTGTGTGATTGCCACTCTGCTGTAAACCCTTCAAGTATTGTGCATGTCAGCATTACCGATCCAGGGATGACACTGATGCACATAGATCAGACTGTTTGAGGTCTGGTCGCTACAAGATGGTATCAGAGCACACGCTGACTATAGGACACGACCACTAAGCTAATGCCCTAGACCACTACTCTCTTCTCATTTCTGACTCCTCTCCCTTTTCTACTGTTTAGGATGGCGGATGTAAGGAACAAGTTCGCGCAACCGGATGAAGATACACGTTTTGGACGCCACTTGAAGGAAGTTACTAGATACCTGAACATCGAAATACCGAGTTTCACCAGGACCTACATCGCCACTTTACCAGAAGAGGAGCGTTGGAGGATTCGAGTTCAAGTTCCAGGAAGGACGTTCATGCCAGTCATTGAGCCCATAGAGTTTTCCTTTGATGCACCAACCTGGAGTCTAGGAAAGAGCATGGCAGCTAACATCACCATGGGACGCATTGGAGAAGTTTACCACAAGGATCTCAAGGATACCATCTACCAGATTTGTGGGCGCCGAGATGAGCAATGGGAGATGGTCAGCACCAGGAAGGACAGATCTATTGCAACTTTCATCCAGGAGTTAAATCAACACATTCATCGCCAGGACAACCAGATGCGCACAGACATGATAGATCTGAAGAAGGCAATGACCAGGATCACAGAGCTGGAAGAAGAACTCAAGACTACACGCGATGGATATGAGGAGGAAATGACGATACTCGTGGAGAAGAATGACGATCTGAAGAAGAAGCTAGGAATATTCATGGGAAACCCCACGCCAGGAGGAGAAGACGATGATTCCACTTGCCCGGAGAACTATATCATCATCGACGACACCGACTCGGACCGCGCTGATAGCGATGATGACTATGTTGATGAAGCTGGAGCAGATATCATGGAGTCTTCGACCGATCAATTTTTCTAGTCGACCACCATATCAGTAGTAGTATTCTCCCATGTATATAGTATAGTCCGAGCACTTTTGTAAGATAGTTAGACCGTTGTATGCCCTTGTTTGAATTGATTGAAGTGATATTGTTTGTGTTTGTCTCATGTGCATATGGGTAGTGTTTTCCCTCTAGATCTATTTCTATTCTATATTCTCACCTTTTCTAAACCCATCAGATGCCTCCGAGATGCGATAATGGATTTGCTTTTCCACCGGAGCTCACTCAGTTGATCAGCAGCAGAATGCATTGATGCAGATACTAGTCCAGAATCAGAATCAGGGGAACAACAACAACAATAACCCACCACCACCACCACCCGTTGATCACTTAGCCCGTTTCTTGAGGCTGAATCCGCGGGTGTTCTCTAGTAGCACCGAGCCGATAGTTGCAGATGATTGGCTCCGCAAGATTGGAAGGGAGTTAACCACTGCAGGATGCACAAATGTGGAGAGAGTGCGTTTTGCCGCACATCAACTTGATGGACCCGCATCATCATGGTGGGAGAATTTCACAGCCACTTATCCCATCGACACTTTCACATGGGACCAGTTTCAGCAGGCTTTCCGTACTTCCCATGTTTCAGCAGGAGCTATGGCCATGAAGAAGCGTGAGTTTCGCAACTTGTGCTAGGGAGGATGCACAGTTGGCCAGTATGTGGATGATGTTAGTAAGTTAGCACGTTATGCCCCAGATGACGTTGCTACGGATGCAACTAAGCAGGAGAAGTTTCTAGAAGGACTGAATGATGAGCTAAGCATGCAGTTGATGGTGGCAAACTTCAACAACTACCAGGAGTTGGTAGATAGAGCTCTCATGATTGAAGGGAAGCAACAGCAGATTGCCAACCGCAAGAGGAAGTATGGACATGGGAAGTACAATTCTGGAGCTCAGCAGAGGCCTCGTTTTACCCCGAACTCGGGAGGACCTTTTCAGCATAACCATGCAGGTCACAACCACAATGGAGGAAGTTCGCACAACCATAGTGGCCCCAAGAATGGGAATGGTAATGGAGGAAGCAACGGCCAGAACCGTTCCAACCCAGCAACGCCCGCCAAGAAGGATATAAGTCACATTACTTGCTACAAGTGCCAGAAGACTGGACATTATGCCAATGAATGTCCTGAAGCTAAGAGTGGAAATGGCAATGGAAGCTCTGGGAAGAAGTTGAACCCTTTCAACAGGGGACAAGTGAACCATGTTAACATAGAGGAGGTTGAAGAATAGCCAGGTGCAATAATAGGCAAGTTTTTGGTTAAGTCATTTACTGCAATCGTTCTTTTTGATACTGGTGCATCGCATTGATACATATCAAGGGGATTTGTGGATAAGTATAAACTGCCCACCAAAGTTCTTAGAACACCTATGTTAGTAAGCTCGCCAGGAGCGGAATATATGGCAAGCCAAGGATGTTTTCAAATGCCATTGACCATAGGTAGGCATGTATTCCCCTCAGACCTGATAATCTTGGAGTCGCAAGGTTTGGATGTGATTTTGGGTATGGATTGGCTATCGATGTATGGAGGAAACATCGATTGCGCCAGTAAGTCGATTTTGCTCACCATCCCAGAAGGAAGAAGGATCAAGTATGTATCCTGGCATGTGCCGAAGAGGACTCAAGTGAATTCCTTATCAGTGTACAGGAGGAAGTACCACTGGTGAAGGATTTCCCTGATGTATTTCTAGAAGAGTTGCCAGGCATACCACCGGATAGAGACATTGAGTTTTTGATTGAGCTTTTGCCAGGCACAGGGCCAATATCTAAGAGACCATACAGGATGCCCGCAAAGGATTTGGAGGGAATTAAGAAGCAGATTAAGGAGTTACTGGATAAAGGCTATATTCGCCCAAGTTCGTCATCTTGGGTATCACCCAGTGCTTCTAGTGGAGAAGAAGGATGGATCGTTGAGGATGGTTGTTGATTATCGTGGATTGAATGAAGTAACGATTAAGAACAACTACCCACTACCGATGATCAATTATCTGTTTGACCAGTTGCAAGGAGCTAAAGTATTTTCCAAGATCGATCTGCGATCAGGATACGACCAGCTGAAGATTCGAGAGCAGGATATACCTAAGACAGCTTTTACCACGAGGTACGGGCTATATGAGTATACCGTTATGTCATTTGGTCTGACTAACGCACCTGCCTATTTCATGAACATGATGAACAAGGTGTTTATGGAGTTTTTGGATAAGTTCGTCGTGGTGTTCATTGATGACATATTGGTCTACTCTAAGAATGAAGAGGAGCATAAGGAGCATTTGCGTTTGGTACTTGGGAAGCTCAGAGAACATCAGTTATATGCCAAGTTCAGCAAGTGTGAGTTTTGGTTGAAGGAAGTTGGATTCCTCGGACATGTTATATCCGAAGAAGGAATAGCAGTAGACCCCACCAAAGTTGTCACTGTGACAAATTGGGAAACACCCACGTTAGTTGGAGAGATCCGGAGTTTTCTTGGACTCACAGGATACTACCGGAGGTTCATTAAGAATTTCTCGAAGGTTGCAAAGCCCATGACAGAGTTGTTGAAAAAGGACACCAAGTTTAAATGGACTGGGAATGTGAGGCCAGTTTCCAGGAGTTGAAGAAACATTTGGTTACAGCTCCAGTGTTGATTCTGCCAGATCAGCGCAAGGATTACCAAGTGTATTGCGACGCTTCTCGTCGAGGACTTAGAGCAGTGCTTATGTAGGAGGGAAGAGTTGTTTCATATGCCTCACGACAGCTTAAACCCCATGAGTTGAATTATGCTACACATGATTTGGAGTTAGAAGCCGTAGTGCATGCGTTGAAGACATGGAGACATTTTCTCATCGGAAACCATTATGAGGTGTACACGGATCACAAGAGTTTGAAGTATATCTTCATGCAGAAGGAGTTGAATCTCAGGCAGAGGAGATGGTTAGAGCTAATCAAGGATTATGATATGATATTGCATTATCATCCCGGAAAGGCTAACGAAGTAGCTGATGCATTGAGCTGAAAGAGTCATGTCAATACACTCATGACCGGAGAGTTACCCTAGGATTTAGCAGAGGATCTTCGTGAGCTATGTTTGGAAATAGTTCCGAGAGGCTATGTAGCAGCATTGGAAATTCAATTTACGTTGATGGATAAGATCAGTAAAGCTTAGAAGACGGACAAAGAGATTGCCAAGATAAAGGAAAGGATGAGCAAAGGAAAAGCTAAAGGATTTCGTGATGATGAGCACGATACCTTATGGTTTGAGGACCGCGTATATGTGCCTAATGACCCGGAGATCAGGAAGTTGATTCTGCAGGAGGCCCATGATTTGTCGTATTCGATTCACCCAGGAAATACCAAGATGTATCTGGATTTGAAGGATAGTTTCTGGTGGACCGGAATGAAGAAGGATATCGCGGAGTATGTAGCAGTTTGTGATGTATGTCAGAGAGTAAAGGCAGAGCATCAGAAGCCAGCAGGATTGCTACGGCCATTGCCGATACCCGAATTGAAGTGGGATAAGCTAGGCATGGATTTTATCACAGGATTGCCCAGGACTCGCTCAGGCTATGACTTGATATGGGTTGTAGTTGATTGTTTGACGAAGGTAGCTCATTTCATCACGGTGAAGACCACTTACACCAGTGCTAAGTTGGCAAAGATATACATGACTAGGATCGTATGTCTACATGGAGTTCCGAGGACCATTGTATCAGATAGAGGAACCCCGTTTACCTCAAAGTTCTGGAATTAGTTGCACGAAACTTTGGGTACCAGGCTAGAGTTTAGTACAACCTTTCATCACAGACAGATGGACATACTGAGAGAGTCAATCAGATTCTGGAGGACATGTTGAGAGCTTGTGCGCTAGATTATGGATCTAGTTGGGACGACAATTTTCCTTATACAGAGTTCTCTTACAACAACAGTTATCAAGCCAGTTTGAAGATGGCCCCTTTCGAAGCTTTGTACGGAAGGAGGTGCAGGACACCGTTGTTGTGGGATGAAGTTGGAGACCATCAGTTGTTTGGACCAGATTTGATTAAAGAGTCTGAAGAGAAGGTTAAGCTGATTCGCAATAGACTCAAGGTAGCCCAATCCAGGCAGAAGAGCTATGCAGATTCTAAACGCAAGGAGACAGTTTACAAAGTCGGAGACCGAGTTTATCTTCGAGTGTCCCCACTTCGAGGAGTTAAGCATTTTGGAGTTAAGGGAAAGTTAGCACCACGTTTTGTGGGACCATACAAAGTTTTGGAACGTATGGGAGAAGTTGCTTACAAGTTGGAGTTGCCTGAAGGATTGTCAGGAGTTCACGATGTGTTCCACGTTTCCCAGTTGAAGAAGTGCCACGTAGAGATGGCCGATATTCCTCTGACAGATACAGTGCCACTGGAAGTGATTCAGTTGGATAGCAATTTGACTTACAAGGAGAAACCAGTGAAGATTCTCGAGTTTGCCAGCTGAGTCACACGCAGCAAGGTTATCAAGTTCTGCAAAGTTCAATGGAGCCACCATACCGAAGATGAAGCCACCTGGGAGTGAGAGGAAGACCTACGGAAGGATCACCCTCACCTATTTTCTAGCCAACCCGAATCTCGAAGGCGAGATTCATCTTAAGGGGGGTAGGTTTGTAACAACCCGAAAAGAGGATCATTTGATTTTAATTATTTTCTCTTCGAATATTTATTTTATAAAAATAAAAGAGAGGGGATAAAATGACTTCCCAAAAATAAAGAAATATTGAAGATTTAATATTAAAATCAAATAAGAAATTAATGCGGAGTTTTATCACTATTTTATTTGAATTAGAAAAAATATGCGTTTTTCAAAATTGCATTAGAGACCCAAATAAATGTTCACTTTGTCCGCTATATTTTTAGAGGATGGGGAAAATTTATTTCAGGATTTTTGGAGTCCGTTTAGTACTTCTTTTATTTGTTTTTCTGCGCGGATTTTTTTAAATAAGTCCTAATCGACTCCGGGTTGTAACCGGCCAGGACTCCCCAGGCCAGCCCCCTTTATAAGTCGCGCCCCGCGACCCCCTAGCCCACCCCGAGCCCAGCCGCCGCCCCGCACCCCAAACCCTAACCCTAAGCCGCCGCCGCCCGCGCCAGCCGCCGCTGCTGCTGCCGAACCTGCTGGAGCCCCCCGCCGCCGCCCTGCCATCACCGCCGACCATCGTCAGACCACCGGCTGCCCTCGCCGGATCCGACGAGGTAGCCGCCGCCACCGCGGTTTTTGTTAGAAAACCGTTGTTTTTTAAGAACCCGTGATTTATTTTTTTATAGATCGGTTTTTTTTCTGGTTTAGTTATTTAGCGAACACCCGTTCGTTCGTTCATTTTAACGAACGATTTTCACCATTTAGCCACAGACAGCGAACGTTCGTTCATTAGCCTGTTCATTAGTTTTTCTCTTTCCAGGGTTTTTCCGCGATTATTTTCCATCGCGATTTCTGCCCTGATTTTTGTTTTAGTTTATCTTTTCACTCGTTTATCGGAATTAGGCGATTCAAGCGCCTAGAGTTTCGTCTTGAAGCCCTCTTTCTGTTTAACCAACTTAAACAAGTTTTTGCTACTGTAAAATTTGACTTAAGTCCAGATTAGTAAACGAAGCTTGTTTCTTTTGCAGTTTGAGTTTCGTTGCTTCGTTTGATTTAATTCTTTTTGCAAACCGGAGTTCTTAGTTTGAAATTTTTGGTTAGATGTTTTATTTGAGTTTTACCCATGCTTCTAGTTGAGTGCTTATTGTATGCTTGTTTGTTTGCGATAGAGTACCCGGAGTGCGAAGCGTGCTACTACGAGTCTTTAGGTTTCACGGATCATCAGCAAGGCAAGTAACACTTTGATCATACCTCTTTACTACCCATTTTTATTGCATTAGATCAATCCTCAAACAATTGCATGGTTAGGATCTGTTTAATATGTGGGTTTTGGGAAGTAGATGAGGTAGTACCTATTGTCCTGTTTATTATCGAACCTTTGGGAGTTACTTCTACGTTGCTTATATTGATATGCTATGCTTGTAGACGTGGATTGGGTGAGTATATCCATGACAGATGTGAGTATTGTTATCTAATGGTTAACTTAAAGTGGCTACTTTAATACAAATCTGGGTAGATTGAGGCACCTGGGGAACCCAGTGTTGCCTGTTTTTTTGGAAATCCCGGGGTACCGTGTGATTCTCCTATGGACCGCTACCCAGGCTCAAAGGGATCATAAGATTATTCATGCTAGAAACTTCCGTGTGCAACCACAAGCTATTATGGGCTCTAGCATAGTTGAGTAAGTTGCAAGACCTCTTTCAGTGGTTGGCTAGCAGATGTAGGGGAAAGTAGGTGTAACTGTCCACCCAGAGTAAAGAGTTATTGTTTCAGAAAGACTGTGTCTCGTTTCTCCGACCATGGATGTATTTGAGTCTTGTGGGGAAAAGTGCGCAAACCTCTACAGAGTGTACAAACTAATCATGGTTAGCCGTGTCCCCAGTTATGGACGTTTTGAGTATCTAGTTCTTGGATTATCATGTGGATCTCATCACTCTTAATATAATTTGATTGGGTTAATGATGATGCTTAATTGGGATTGAGTTGGGTGAACCTTCTCAATGTTTAACAACCACCATGATACTTAAATAAAATTTATTCCTTTGTTGTAGGGAAACTTTGGCTTTATGCAAAACTGTAACCATAGAGCTTTCCACCAGCCATATATGCATGTAGTGATAGCATTATTCTGTTCATTACTCTCTTGTGTTACATTGCCATCATATTCCATGTGCTGACCCATTTCGGGTTGCAACGTTCATGTTGCAGACTTTTCAGACAACGAGTAAGGTGCCTTAGGTCGTGATCTTTCACTCAGTGATGCCGTTGTAGTTGATGGACTCACTTTATCTTCCAAGCCTTCCGCTGTTATCGTATTTAGATGGCCTTAAGCCATATTTATTGTAATAAGTTCTCTTTGGAGACATTCAATGTAATAAGTGTGTGATTGCTACTCTGCTATAAATCCTTCAAGTATTGTGCGCGTCAGCATTACCGATCCAGGGATGACACTAATGCACAGAGATCAGACTGTTTGAGGTCTGGTCGCTACAACCACGTAACGAAAGTACCTGGTAATTTAATTGGCGTGCGTGAGCTCTAGTAATTGGTCCAGTATGTATAGCAGTAGGGGCTGTGGGTGTAACAATAGTATTGATGTCCTCATCACTCTCCCCTTCTTGAATTGAAGTCGTCCTTGATGGAAGCTCATCTCCCTCACCCAAATAAGGCTTCAAATCTGCAATGTTAAAAGTGGGACTAATTAATCCCAAAATCTGCAGGCAACTCAAGTTTATATGCATTATCATTTATTTTCTCTAACACCTTAAAAGGATCATTAACATGTGGCATTAGCTTTGATTTGTGCAAATCAGGAAACGTATCCTTACGCAAATGTAACCAAACAAGATCTCCAGGTGCAGAGAAAACATGTTTTTACCTTTATCTCCAGCAAGTTTATATTTAGCATTCATACACCCAATGTTTTCCTTAGTTAACTCATGCATATTTAAGATCAATTTAGAATGTTATTTAGCATCAAAATTAACCTTCTCTGAAGATGGAAGATGCAACAAATCAATAGGTGCACGAGGTAAGAAACCATACACATTTTCAAAAGGACACATCTTAGTAGTAGAATGCAGCAAACGACTATAAGCAAATTCAATGTGAGGCAAGCATCCTTCCCACATTTTCCTATTATTCTTAAAAACAGCCTAAGCATAGTAGACAATGTTCTATTAACTACTTCAGTTTGTCTATCAGTTTGGGGGTGACAAGTAGTACTAAAAAGCATATTAGTCCCCAACTTAGCCCATAAACATCTCCAAAAGTGGCTAAGAAATTTAGTATCACGATCTGAAACAATAGTATTTGGCACACCATGCAAGCGAATAATTTCAAGAAAGAACAAATCAGCAACATTAGCAGCAGCATCACTTTTATGACATGGTATGAAGTGTGCCATTTTCAAAAATCTATCCACGACAACAAATATGCTATCCCTCCCCTTTCTTGTTCGAGGTAATCCTAAAACAAAATCCATAGATATGTCCTCCCATGGAATACTAGGTACGTGCGAAGGCATATATAAACCATGAGGATTGAGTCATGACTTAGCTTTTTGACATGTAGTGCAGCAAGCAACAAAATGCTCAACATCCCATCTCATCTTTGGCCAAAAGAAATGTGTAGCAAGTACGTCCTCCGTCTTCTTCACGCCAAAGTGTCCCATTAATCCTCCTCCACGCGTCTCTTGCAACAACAAAAGACAAACGAAGCTAGCTGGAATACATAGCTTTTTAGCACGAAACACAAATCCATTGTTAATGACGAACTTGTTCCATGTTCTCACTTCTTTACAATTCTGCAATACATCTTTAAATTCAGCATCATGCACATATTGATCTTTGATGGTCTCCAAACCAAATATTTTAAAATCAAGTTGTGAAAGCATAGTATAACAACGAGACAACGCATCGATAATAATATTTTATTTACCCTTCTTGTGTTTAATGACATAAGGGAAAGTCTCAATGAATTCAACCCACTTAGCCTGTCTATGGTTCAGTTTTGCTTGACTTTTAATGTGTTTCAAAGATTCATGATCAGAATGTATAACAAATTCTTTGGGCCATAAATAATGTTGACATGTTTCTAAAGTCCGAACAAGACCATATAATTCTTTATCATAAGTAGAATAGTTTAGACTAAGCCCACTCAATTTTTCAGAAAAGTATGCAACAAGTTTACCATCTTGTAGTAACACACCTCCTAATCCAACTCCACTAGCATCACATTCAAGCTCAAAAGTTTTATTAAAATCAGGAAGATGGAGTAAAGGAGCATGTGTCAACTTATCTCTCAATACCGTGAAGGCTTCTTCCTATGCGGCACCCCAAACAGAAGGCACATCCTTCCTCGTAAGCTCATTGAGAGGTGCAGCAATGGTGCTGAAATCTCTCACAAAACGCCTATAGAAACCAGCGAGGCCAAGAAAACTCCTCACTTGTGTGACCGTTTAGGGCTGCGGCCAACTCTCAATAGCTTCAATCTTGGCTGTATCAAGTTCAATTCCCTGTGGAGTAACAACATAGCCAAGAAAAGATACTCGGTCAGTGCAAAAGGTGGACTTCCAAAGGTTACCAAACAAATGTTCATCATATAAAGCAATAAAACAACACGTAAATGTTCCAAATGTTCTTCCAAAGATCTGCTATAAATCAGTATATCATCAAAATAGACTACCACAAATCGTCCAATGAAAGATCGTTCATTAATCTCACGAAAGTACTAGGTGCATTAGTTAACCCAAAATGCATGACTAACCACTCATATAATCCAAACTTTGTTTTAAATGTTATTTTCCATTCATCTCCCAATTTCATACAAATTTGATGGTATCCACTACGCAAATAAACTTTGGAGAATATTGTAGAGCCACTCAATTCATCAAGCATATCATCTAGCCTAGGAATAGGATGATGATAACGAGTAGTAATATTATTAATGCCTCTACAGTCAACACACATGCGCGATGTACCATACTTTTTTGGCACTAGTATAACAGGAACAACACAAGGACTAAGAGATTCACATATATAACCTTTGTTGAGCAGCTCCTGTACTTGACGCATAATCTCCTTCTTCTCCTCTGGATTGGTACAGAATGGTGCACGGTTGGGTAGCGATGCACCAGGAATTAAGTCAATATGATGTTCAATCCCTCGAGTAGGTGGTAATCCCGGTGGCACGTCTTGTGGAAATACATTAGCAAACTCCTGCAAAATGTTAATGATAGCAGGAGGCAAAGAGGAAGGCACGTCCTCGAATGAAAATAATGCCTCTTTGCACACAAAAGCATAGCAAATTGATTTGTTGCAATCTAGATCATCAATATCAGATTTGGTGGCAAGTAAACATCCACTTTTCAATTTAATTTCAGAAGCAACAGTAGATGGTTTATTATTAGGTGTCATTTGTTGCTCAAATTCTTTTGCCACTATCTGATTTTCACTCTTAATTTGCTCCTGTTTAGCTTTACTACCTCGATTAATATCATCTTTAGAAATGGAATCAGGAGTCATAGGAAGCAAAGTAATATGTTTATCCTTATGAACAAGAGTATACTGATTGTTTCTACCATGGTTTACAGATTTTCTATCAAATTTCCATGGTCTACCAAGTAATAAGGTACATGCTTGCATGGGTACCATATCACAATCAACATAATCAACATATGTAGCGATACTAAAATGCACACGAACAGTATGTGTTACCTTAACCTTGCCGATGTTGTTGAACCGTTGGATGTAGTAAGGATGCAAATGGGGGTCTTGTGGTGAGAGACAACTTCTCCACCATCTCCATGCTAGCCAAGTTGTTACAACTCCCTCCATCAATGATGATGCGGACAAAATGCTCCTTCACAACTCCCTTTGTATGGAACAAATTGTGTCTCTGATTTTGCTCAGCTTGTGTTACCTACAAACTCAAAACACGTTGAGCAACTAAACTCTCATACTTGTCAGCATCTTCAGCAGCCATGTATTGCGTCTCATGTTCAGAATCATCTCCACCATGTTCACTACAAAAAAATACAGTTCCGTGATGATACGTGTTTGTCACAGTAGGTCACGTTTTCTATCATGCATGTACATCCACGACGATTTTATGACAGAATCAAGATAGTCATACCTGTGTTGTCGTAGAAGTGTTCCATGGAAATACCAAAATTACCATCACGGAAGTGTTCACTTCCATGACGATAAATGTCGCGTCATGGAAGTGCTTTCATCAAGGGTAACCGACACGTGGCATCTACTGTAATAGGTCGTAGTTAAGCTATCGGGTCTGGTTTTGGATCCGGTAACCCAAATGGCAACGACCAATGGGGATTTTCCACGTGTCAAATTCTCATTCACCGGCGAATCCACGTGTCGGCTCAACATTGGGACAAATATCATCCAGCGAATGGACGGGATGCGCCTATGATACATCGACACGTGGCTCGATCCAACAAGGGCCCATTCAGGTCAAAAGGCCGACCGGTTTGACCTAGTTAAAAGGTAACAACCCAGCCCATTGAAATCCTGTTAATGGCATGTTCGCATATAGCCCTTTTATAGCCCGATAACACACGACCCATTATGGCGTACGTGAATTAGGCCCAGTAGCATCATCTGGGCCATCCAATATGATTTCAGCCTGTTGTAACTTTCGGCCCATGTATGGCCCATGATGTCTTTTGGCCCATATGAGGCCCTGTGTAACTCTTGGCCCACCAATGGCGTGTGGTGAAAATGGCCCATAATGAACAGTATATCGCTTTATGCCCATTAAAGGCCCATTATTCCGTTGGGTTGTTTCCAGCCCGTGTTATCTTTCCGCCTTCTAAGGGCCCATTTATTCTTGGGCAGATTTTCAGCAATCGATTACTTACGGTCCATTACTGGCCTGTTCTGGTTGTGGGCCAAATTCATCCCCTGGTTAAAGTTGGTCCGCTTGTGGCCCGTTAATCCTTTGGGCCATTTTCATAGTGTCATCAAATATGATCCATTAACGGCCTGTTATGCCTGTCGATAGAATTATGCTTGTTATACTCATCGATCTATTAACAGTCCGTTATGGTTGGCCCATGAACGGACGATTCTCTAGCCCGTTTCAGCCCACAATGCGGTCCGTTATTGGCCCACGTTTGGCCAATCGATCATACAGACCATAGAAGGCCCATTGATTCTATGACCTGTAGAAGGACCGTAGGGGGCCCATGGTCACTACAGTAGATAGCAGGACCATGGTGTCAACGATCTGTATGTTGCCCATGGTTATTGTGGTCTAGTTTTAAATTATCAGTTACTGCGACCACTAGCAAAGCGCGTAGAAAGAACTGCACTGACCACAAATAAACAAGACAACAAGGAAATAAATAAGCAACAAACTTACGCTAGGCTATTACGGCTATTACATATATTACATCCACTGGGCATCGAAGTTCGCCACTAGTGCAAATAAGGGGAACAAAGCAGCATATGACATACACTGGTTGTCAAAGTTGGTGACTAGTGCAAATAAACGCCGCAACAAAACAAGTCCAGAACTGAAACCACTTCACAAGAGCTCAAGAAACAATATCCTGGGTATCCATCATGCTGGCAAGATGCTTAGCAAGCTTGTTAGCTTTCTCTTGTTTGGCGCTTAAATCCTCCAGCGCCTGTTGTTGCACCAGAAAGTATGCATCTGAATTCTGCAGGGACTTCCTCAGTCCTTCGGCTTCCTGTCTTAGCACATCTGATTGATGTCTTTCAACATGAAGTTAAGACTCAAGAAGCCGAACTTATTCAGGTAGCGAGTTCGAAGAGCTTGTGCCAGCAGTAGTGTCCAGTAACTCGAACACTACATCAACACATGACTTTGTTGTGGTCTCACTGCCTTAAAGATAGTTTTTATCAGCTTTCTTGGAGACCAACAGGCATGTCTCACTATCTTGAACCTTATCTGCATTACTTCCTTTAATGTTGCATAATGGAGTACTCTTCTCCAATATTTTGTCCACATTCTAAAAGAGAAACAAGCAGACATATCACAGGTTTACCATGTTGTATATGAAATTCATTTTGGTAAACCAGTTCAGTTGAAAGGTGGACATGATAACTGCATGAAACAAACATATATCTATGCACTATGGTCACTATATGGTCTATATCATTATAGTGTATGTTGCCAATTGAAGATAGAGACAATTCAAATCATATCTATTTAAGACAAAGTAGCATAGACAGAATATAAGTGCGGGAAACCACACAACATGACATGAGAACATAACTGTTTATTCAATTGAAACTGAAATCAACATAGAGCAAGTTACAACAGCAAACCAGTTAAAGAAACATGTTTAAAACATACCTGTTGCACCTTTGGAGTTTTAGTTGCATCCTTCAAATTTGAAATTAGTTGGTATGAGTAAACACAATGATGCAAGAGCAAAGGAGTATGAACCATAGCTACGGAACCTAACCTAAGAATTCTTCTTCTGCTTTAAGCGTTGAGTTGGGGTTCAGAGTGGTGGTCCTCGTGCTTTGGGCACTGCAGTTGCCTTACTATCAGCTCGTGTTTGGGTGCTCTATGGTGGAGATGGTGCTGTGTCAACTGGAACTGGGTTACTATCTGCTGGGGTTGGGGTTAGAAGAGGTGTAGCTGGTTGTCTATCGAACTGGAACTGGGTTACTATCTGCTGGGGTTGGGGTTAGAAGAGGTGTAGCTGGTTGTCTGTCGAACTAGGTAGGGGTACAATCTGCAAGAGTCTGTGTTACGTGTGGTGGGGCTGGTTCTTGGGTAAGTACTATAGTGGTTCTATCTGCATCGACGGGTAGCACTATCTTGTCTAAAGACCGTGTTTTTACTCCCTTAGATACTGCCATCACCCCCTCCAATTCATATGGCTAATAAACAAGAAAAGTAATTGAATGTATAGACATTGTATGATGGATAGGTGCAATGGATAGTGGGGAATAAAGAAGGGCACAAAATAATTCACATTTATGTTGCCTAATCAAACAACATATCATGACACAATTTTAAATATATGATGGCTAACTAAACAGGATAGCATAGACACAATTTCACATATATGATGGCTAACTAAACAGGATAGAATGACATAATTCAAAATATGATGACTATGTAAACATGATGACATGATATAACTATATGATGTGTCTATTAAAGTGGTTGGCATGCTATAATTCACGTACATGCCGTCTATGGAAACCAGATGGCATGATATAATTCACAGATAGAATGACGAAGTTCAAAATATGATGACTATGTAAACAAGATGAGATGATATAACTAATATGATGTCTTTATTAAATGGGATGGCATGGCATAATTCAGATACATGTTGTCTATGTAAACATGATGGCATGATATAATTCAAATATATGATTTATGTACTAAGCAAGTAAGCATATGGCAATCACATATATGATGTCTAAATTAACCAGATGGCACTCAATATTTTGTATATGATGTAAAAACTAAGCAATGCAAGACAACATATGCATGGTATGAGTAATATAACCCTGCCGAGTTTGAGCATACACCTCAGGGGGGGAATATGGACTGGTCATCTGTCTCTGAATCCTCCTCTGAGGAGCTATCTGTAACCATCAAGACATGTGCTTCGTCAGATAGCATTGTCTGCTCTGAAGACCTTGTTTTCACTCCAGATTTTTCCATCACCGTCGAATGGTTGATGCACAGGAAGAGTAATTGAATTTACTAACATTTTTGACAAATTTAATACATAATAAAAAAGGAAGGCATGATATAATTCACATATAAGATGACTGGCTAACCAGGATGACATTGCAAAATTCACATATATGATGCCTAGCTAAACAAGATGGCATTGCATGATTCACATATATGATATAGAAACTAAACAGATGGAATTCACACAAAGCATGTCTAAACTAAGAAGATGACATATTTTATGTATAAAGTAAGCAATGCAAGGCATCATATGCATGATATGACTAACATCAGCATGCCAAGTTAGAGCAAAAGACCTCAGGGGGTAAATAGGAGTGGTCTGCTCCCTCCGAACCCCACCCCCTGTGAATAGTTATCTTCCTCTTGATTACAGTCTGGAATGGAGGTGGGGGTTGCTTTTGCGCCCACCATGGAGCAACATCTGCATGAAATTTTATTGCCACGCAAGGCTTGTCTCTTTTGCTGTACATGTTCAGTAGCATTGTGTACAAAAACTGCCATGCCTAGGAATAAAACATAGTGAGATTATTTAAGGAGTGCATGCACAAATCAAGAGTGATGGTAGTAACCTGTGGATAGACCCAAAGCCAATGATAGTAGGCAGATAATAGCTTCAGTTAAAAATACAAATAACGGCTAGTTTAATGTTTATTTCCCACCCAATGTGAAATTCATAGTAGACACCCACGATTAAGCAGATAGTAGACAAATACTATTGATTGCTGCCCCAATATGTACCCCACAACCATTTAAAAACTCAAATTTGAGCATTAGTTTGGACCTGACTCGGAGTCTAATAGGTGAACAGGACAATAAAGTAGCATGCCATATTAAGCGATGCATAACATAAGCGGACACGAAAGAGTGTGACCTCTCTTGTGGACACGCGTAGTCCTCAAGGTCATCTGCTCAGTTGATGATGGTAATGCAGTTGTCGTGGCTTCCGGCGGCAGAGAACAAGATCTGAGGCAGCAAAAGACAGTATGGAGGGCGGATCCCTGCTTTGGTGAACCCTTCTTTCGTTGGAGCAGCTGAGCTGGGGTGGACGACAGTGCAGCAGGAGCGGCACAAACCACACAAGGTTTTCTTTGACACATATCTGTAATAGAAGTAATTTTGTAAGGGCTTGTTTGAATTGGAGGATTCTAATAATGCAGAGATAGGAAATACGCAGGAATAGGATAGGAATGCACGTGCAAAACAAAGAATTAAAAAATGTAGGATTTCTGTCAATCTGGGTGTTTGGTTCACAAGAATTGGGAGATCACAGGAATGCAAAGCATGGTGAAATTAAGTCAAAGCACAAGAAAATGTACAATTATAATGCTATTATGCTACTATCTCTTAGTCTAGTGCTTCATGAATAGGAATTTCAAAAGGAGGCCAAATGGATATTAAAATTCCTACAGTTTTTCTTTGAAGGAGACACTAAAGGAACAAATCATACAGTTTTGCTTTCCTCCATTCCTTTGAGCCAAATGCATGAATAGTAGTACCATAGGAAACTTTCCAAATCCTATGTTTTTCCTTCTCTTTTCCTTTCAAGAAGTGGCAATTCTATAGGCAGGCTTGAACAGGCAAAAGCCCACACTCCATAAATGTTTTTGTGCTACTTCTACTACTTTGGACCCAGGCCACTACCCTAGTAGCTGAACTCCTAGGGCCATCTACAAATACATAGCTCAAACGCGAAGAAATAAATAATGATGGCTTTCGAGAGAGTCCATCACGGATAGCTAAGTTGCCTAGTACCTCACTTCCTATCATATAGTAGGAGAAACTAATCGAATTTCATGTTACTACGCGAGCTCAGTGGACAATATATATAACATGTAAAGTCAAAAAGTGATACAACAAGTGTATAACCTTTTTGATGAATCCATGTAGATCTCAGCATCATTGGGTTGGTCGCTGAGGATGTTGTGGCTGATGTGGCTGTCGGAGGAGGGGAAGAAGATCTTAGGCGTCTGGAGATGGAGCCGAGGGTACTGCTCCACTGTGATGGAGGGTCTCGTTGTTGTAGCAGCTCCGATGAGTTGTATGACGATGAGGCTGAAGCAGGACAAGATAGACAACGTAAACCTAAGTGGAATTCTAATACCATCTCCAATAGATGATGTAAAATATATAACCACAAAGTGCTAGATGTAAAATACATCAGCCGCTCATCTTTGAACTTCACTGTCTAAACTGAATTTATCTATCAAAACTAAATTCTACTGTCGAAATTGGATTTTGCTGTCAAAACTGAATTTTACTGTCAAAACCGAACGCACTAGTAGCAGAAAAGCAGTGCACTAATAGTTTTTCCCATCGAGCACTTGTGGCAGAGTAGCAATGATCTAAATCAGTAGCCGCTCCGACAGGAACGTAGTACCAGAGAGCAGCCAGGGCATCTGCTCGTGCAGCAGTAGCAGCGCCCAGAGCAGCAGCGCGTGCGAGAGCCGGGGTAGATGGTCGTGTAGCAGCATCTCAGGTAGTAGCAGCAGGAGCTCGACCGACAGCCGAAGCTACTGCTCGCGCAGCAGCAGCGCAAGCAAGAGCAAGAGCAAGAGCAGGCCAGGCAGGGGACCAAGAGCAAGAGCAAGAGCAGGCCAGGCAGGGGACCAAGAGCAAGAGCAGAGCAGCAGCGCGAGAGAGAGCCGAAGCAGCAGCAGCAGTGCTAGCGGGAGCCGGAGCAGCAGCAGCAGCAGCTCCTACTAATGTCGATGTCGCCGCCGAGGGAGAGACGTCATGGAGGAACTAGCCGCCGCCGCCTCCGTAGATGGATCCATGCCATGGCGGCTCGGGACCGAGTGCTGGCACTGCTCAAATCGAATCAAGAAGAAAATGCAGCAATTAGTGTAGAGCCTCTTTGGTGGCGCCGATTAGGCCTCAGCTTCATCTGAGGAATCGGTGATGGTCCTGCTCTTCCGGTGGTGCAGGTGAAGACGATGGTGTGGGAATGGAGGTGGCATGATAGACTAGGTGAACATCGGGGCAACTCCTTGGAGGTAGAGGACAGGGTGACTGAACCGGCGGGACGACGAGATCAATGAAGGATCCTCATCCGATGCGGTGGATGAGGGACGTTGAGCTGTTCCATTGGACGATGTCATCGAGGAAGAGGCTCCGACTGGGTTGTGGACGAAGGAGAGTGTGGGGCTTCACGGGTTTTCGCGGCCTCAGTGTATGAATGGGGGGCAGAGGGGATAGGAGGGGGAACCATGGCTTAGTGACGCGCTTGTCCGAAATGTGGGGTAAGTTACGAATGTAGCCCCATCGATTTGAACTAGGTGGTTCTTTCGGTTCAGGGGTGTCATGGGAATTTAGCGTGTCGGGATTTCGCAGGAGGTGGGATTTTTGTGCGTGTTATAGTTTTGGGATAGAAAGGCGCGGGTTGAGATGGATGGAATTTTAGGAGCACAACAAGACAAAGAGATATCTTAAAATTTTGTGATAATAAGGCGCGGGTTGAAATTTCTGGACAAGCCTAACATGTATACTATATCAAATCAATTCGCACTTCCCTCGACGGAAAAACCAAAAATAAATAAATTTGCACCACACAAGAGAATCTAGTCCCGTGTACTGTACCAAATCAACTCGCCCTACAAATGCCATTCAAAACTTTGAATCCATGTTATGTTCAATTAAAATATTTCTCTACGTGTATAATGTCACAATCGCACACTCCTCCCCCTATCTAGCTAGTAGGCCTCTCACACCACCTCCTAGATCCATCTCTCTCTCTATCCGTCTCTCTGGGCCTTATTTACCTCTAACAAATGGATGTACACCGACTGATCTCCCACTATACATATAGCTAGCTAGGTTGTTTATAACTCGTTTTCTCCACGTGCCAATCGATCTACCTCATTAGTTATGTCTCTCCCTTCCTCCGACACACAACAATTGATCTACCGATCTAGTTAGGTCTGCTTACCAAACACATGGCCCCCTTCATTATCCATGAATGCCTCTCGACACATCTATCACGCACAGGCACACACAGAAACACATCCCCACTCTTCTTGATATTGCAGTTGTACCCTTAGTTTGTCTAGTAGGCCTCTCCCACCATCTCCGAGAAGCAACTCTACCACCCCTCCGGCACTCTCTCTCTCTCTCTCTCTCTCTCTCTCTATCCCAACCTATTTCCATCCTTCACTTATGTATGGATGTCGACCGATCTCCCTCAAGACTTCACTAGGTCTCTCCTTCTCAACACATATACGAGTCGATCTACATCTCTAGTTAGGTCTCTGCCTCCCCCCCCCACCCACACACCGATACATCAAGCGCTCTAGTCATGTCTCCCCGCCACACACAAACTTGCCCTCTCTCCTCTGACGTTCTGGTAGGTTAGTCGCCCTATATCTTTGATGTGCACAAACAATTTCGATGGCTCTCTTCAATGATCTCGCACCCACACACTTGATCCTCTCTTTGACTCAATCGATACCTATGACCCCTCCCTCTCTTCTCGTGGATCGCCCCCTCCATATATTATATATAGAGGCATCTATTTCACACACATTGCATGTGTCACATTTTTGTTTGAGATATCATCAACACATATTCCCACAAATACATTCACGAAAACACCCCCCATAACAAAAAACACTCACGAACGCACATGCCATCTATCTAGGTTTGTATCTCTCTCACACACACCCACGGAGGTGGTGTACATGCACGAAGATAAGAGGTGCACGCACAGTGCACGTACTCCCGTCTCTTTCCCAACCACACCCGCATGGGTACCCGGTGGAGCTCATTTCTGTACCAAAAGGCAGCCCACGTGGTAATTTGACACGTGTACTGGTTTTCCACTTGATGGAGGATCGTGTACCACGGGTGAACAAACAAATTGCGACTAGACATGTTATTTAAAAAAAGAGGCAAACCATGTGGGGCTTACCTTAGAGGCAAGGCTCTATACACTGGAGATGCTCTGTACTACTTTTGATGTGTCCCGCCAACTCGCGAAACGAGGAGAATCTTGCTTAGTACGTCCTCTCCCCCGCCCACGGGCGCGGTGGCTCGCAGAGTCGCAGGACGAGGAGAAGCTTGCTTACTATGGCTACGCCCGCTCCCTCACCCACGCACGCCGTGGCTCACGGGATGAGGAGAAAATTTTACTACTCCCTCTGTTAGATGTATATATTCTCCTTGTCCCTAACTTGGTTAGAGAGATTATCATATTGTTTGAAACATATGTCTTTTAGAAGATTTCAATATGAACTACTAGTACATACTCCAAACACTGATGTATATAGATGTATTTAGAGTGTAGATCACTCATTTTTCTCCGTATGTAGTCCATATTGAAACAGACATAGGAGTACGCACTCTCCCTCTCCCCTCACCCCTCGACCCTCACCACACGGTAGACATGCAACAATTCATTCGGTCTCAGATAACCAGAACCATATACTATAGTACCATCATTGCTCGACTTCCCGAAGAGGCGAAGTGCCATGCGCAAGGTTATAATATTTTTGAGATGCCAAGCACAAGGTTTATAGGAGAACGAGTAGTAGTAGTAGTAGTAGTAGTAGTAGTAGTACGTAGTGTATGAAGAAGAAGCAACAAGAATGTATGTTTTGCATCATAGTCTCTTCTTAGAGAATGTGCTATACCTAGTGGACCTCTTTGTTGCAATGGGAGTATCATAGATGGCACGATTCAGAGTGGTGGATAGCGGGAATAATATTCGGAGCTGCATAGTCTTAAACCACATGAAGTAGACCCATCAAAAGGAATAGCCATCCTCTACACGTGCTCCTATGTAAAATGAGTAAATGAGACAAAAAGAGAAAGACGTAAAGTAAAAAAATCACCAGCCTTAGAGCCAGCCCTATTGTATCAGTGAATGATATTTCTACGTCGTGATTAACATGGCTATCTTATTAACCATGCTACAGAGGTAGCAGCGGACGGATATTCAACGAGGGGTGAAATGATGGCTGCTTCCTCGGTTAAACATAGAGAAAGGTGGGCCTCATGGTTTGACGGCTCATTAGTCATTATTACTGCCTATACTATTTGCCCATATAATAACCGCATGGTAGAGTAGTTGGATATACTTTTAATAACCATGCTTGTAGAGAACAGGTGCACGCATCCATGCACGTACTAGCAGAACTCTGTGCGTCTTCCCCAATGACTTACATGACATGGTGGATCTCATTTTTGTATGATGATGCAGCCCACGTGATAATTTGACACGTCTAGTAGTAGGGCTCACTTAATGGAGGGTCAGGAACCATGCATGAACGGTGTTGCGTTATTTAGAAATAAAGTTTTTCTACAGTGTCACGTATGCAGTATAAATAGGTTCATATGGAGAGAAAAAGAAACTGCTCCACCATATACATAGCCGGGAGCCTACACAGTTGCTTGCTGGGGTTGCTCTCTTCACACTCTCTCGCACAAAATGACTGTGGCCGCATCTCTAACATCCGGGCAGATCACGTCTGCTGGGGGAAGGGGTGGATGCTTTGTGTAGATTCAGTCGTCGTCGCCGACGGCGAAAACCCACTATCGGCACGTCCCGATCAAGGGTCCCCGCCGTTTTCTCTCACAAAACAGGTGCGGTTGCCTTCACTCCTTGCTCACTGCCACGACATTAGAAGTTGCCGCCTCCCACCGACCTCCTCTAAGATAGCTACATCCCGAGATCCCTTAGGTACAACTTCCTTTACAACTGGCTTGCAACACTGCCCCAGCTGCCCACATCGCTCCATGTGGATATTTCTCTACTTGCCCCGCACGTACCTCTACTAGCTTCTACTGTATTTGTGATGAGTTTATGTCTCATAAAAACTAGTCCCACTAGTCTTCTTCTAATCACACTTCAATTTCTTTGCCATAGGGTTGCACAAAATGATCCGATGGTCAAAGGGTTGCAAACTTCATTCCTTCAGAAGGTTTAACCTCACCAGCAAATTAAAGCCTGGTGAGGGTTTAGGGTTCAAGGCCTAGGGACTGCATGGATCATTTTTCTTTAGCTGTCTCTATTCCAAAATAAGTGTCAACTTTAGCACAACTTTGTACTAAAGTTGGCAAAGTTGGCATAAAGTTGAGACACTTATTTTGGAATGGAGGACGTATTGGCTATGTTTTGTGAATCATTGAGATGCAATAGCATGCATGTTCATCTCCTTTGTATTTGATGGAATGTTGCAACGAGGCAACCTTGGATGCAAGATACATGAAACAGAAGCTGAAAGCTTCATATCATTGTACATTTTTTGCTGCTTCCGTGTTTTCGCTGATTCACACTCCTCCACTATAAGAGTGGAGAAAAAGGTAAAGAGTGGATATGCTCTACCTTCTTTCGCTAAAACGTGGCACATCTGGCATTAGGTGCATGTGTCATGCACCAAAGTAAAGTGTACAGTACAAGTGAGACTCAGCATCGTCGTACCACCTCAGTTATAATGACCAATGGGCCGTCAAATCACGTAGACCCGGCAGTAAATTGGACGGATGAAGCAACCATCACTCTTCATTCAATCTGCTTCTCCCTTCAATGCATGCGCCAGTGAGAGGTCGTGTCCGCTCTGCCCGAGCATGAATGCGGCACCGATTCTCTAGAGCGGCGCTGGCCGTTTCGGGTGGGAAGCGCACGCGGGCAATGGAGGGGCCTTGGGTGGCCAGGGTGATCAGAAGCGGGCATGGCAGCTATCCCGACCAGACGCCCGGAAACCAGAGGATGCACCGACTCTCACAGCTTCGTAGTTAGTACGTAGTACTACACACCATCTCTCTGTAGGTCGATGTGTCTCTCTCTCTCTAGCACACACATGCTGTTAAAAAACACACACGCACACACACAGGTTCATAGAATAGGAGTATCGTGGAAGTGGGAAGCCACAAGAAGTGAGATAAATGAAGTACGTACAAAAACAGAAGAGGTACACACACGTTTGTCGAAGACACAGTCGCTGCCTCGCACTATAGCATTTAGAACACATAAAAAAGAAGCCAACATTATTTATTTTTTGTTGGCATGTATTAGCAGTTTACTACTTCCTGGCTAATCTCATTTTCTTTGTTTTACCATATTATATAGTCTTATTTTCACTTCTTTCCACCACATGCTCACATTCCAGGGTGCATTAAATTGATGCATGCAAGGATTAAAAAGATACCAACCAGTGGATGTAACCATTCCTACTCATTTAGTGGTCGGCCATGAATATATTGTAATTAATGTAGATTAAAGTTTGAGTAATTTTGTAAACTAGGAGATGGAGTACATTTCTCCACTCATCATCTACCTTGGTTGATGAGATTTCGAATTTATGCCCTATAAATGGGAAAGGAGGGAGTAGTTAAAAAATTTGGTCAAACTTTGACAAAAAATATATGACGTGGCGTAGAAACCTGGACGGCGGTAGTACTACGAGATACAGTGGCATGCTAACTTAGGCCGAATACAAGTGCTCGCTCATTATTGGAAGAGAGCAAAGTGTACACACAAAGTAATTAAAATTGAATTTCTCGAAAATATTTAAAATTGGAGGATGGTGCAGCCCACCTTTCCGATATTTTGACCGTGTGTGGTTTAGTTGTTGTTCACTTCGGAGGGTCGTGTACCACACGTGAACGATAGTAAGCACGACCAGGAGGCATGTAGCTTTAATTGTGAGTTTACTCCTTCGAGCGTTAAATTTTCTTCATGTATTAGCATTGCTCTAGTATTTTTCTTCACTATGTTAAATAAAGAGTTCTATTTCATGCACAATCTAAGACGATTTTTATGGAGAGAAAAAGAAAACCACTTCAACTATATATGCTGCAGCCTCGGCGCATGTTTCCTGGGGTTTGCTCTCCTCACACTCTCTCTCCACTATATATATACACGCTGGAGCCTCAGCGCTTGTAATTGCTCTCTTCACACACTCTCACCCACTCCAGATCTAGACAAGACTGCATTGGCCACTCTCTCGCTCTCCCCTCATTGCTGGTCAAAGTGCCGGCAGGATCCCGTCCACCGGGAAAGGGAAGGAGGCTTAACGCTATCGCCGTCGGCGAGGGAGGGAATCCACTACCGGCGTAACTGTTCTCTTTCACCCAGCGGCGGCTCGGGAGGGCCTCCGACCCCTTCTTCCTCGCTGTCGTACATAGTGTGGGTACATCGACCTCCGGCCACCCACTGAGCCACACCCCGAGAACCTTAAGGTATAATTTACTTAATCCACATGCATTGCTCTAGCTGCATGTGGATTTTTTCCGCTTCTGCACTTGAATCTAGGTGTTGGATCAAACAGGAAGGTAGTCGGAAAAGTTGTATAGCACGAATCCAGGACGTGGTTCAAAGAGGAAAGGAAGGGGGAAGTAGTACAGACTGGCTATCCAGCACCTACATTGGTCGAAAAGGGAAAACAATGACAAACGCAGTGCACACATCTTTAATGAACTGATCTTTTTGTGGGTGGGGGACAAGGCGGTAGAGTTTGAGCAGGACTAGATTTGCTGCCCTCGCATAGGGAAAGGTGTCTAAAGATAAAAAAACTAGGACCAACACAAATATGCTCCTTGGTTGTTTTTTCTTTGTTGAAACAGACTGTGCATCACCCCTTTATACATCGGTAGATGCACATGGTGCTGGTGCGTCCACTGTCCCGTAAAACTCTTTAGTTGTTGTTAATCTAATAATGCCGCTAGAAAATTGAAGCAATGCCACAGTTAAAAGAAAATTACATGCTTAACAAATTTTATTGTTAATATAATCTCTCTGTTAATAAGAATTAATGCCACTATTTGAGAAATGCTACTATCTTGCTTTCTTTCCCATTTAGATAAGTAAGATGCTTCTTTTTGTGGGCCTCTGTGTCATCCACCGTTATTGATAAGTACTTGTTTCCGTTGCACCTCTATGTAAACAGGGTTATCTACTTCACCTCATTACTATTGTGACCTTTTGTTGCACTGCACAAAACACTCTTAAAGAAAAAGTGTTTTGTGCAGTTCAACCAAAATGTCACACCGACAATGTTGCTTGATTGGTTGATCTTAGTGGAACTTCACAAGAGGAGATCTGACTTCCTATCTGTGTTGGCAAATTTGTTTCAGATCTTCTTCTTGTGAGTTGTTTGAATTCCGCGTCATGAGAGGTCAGTAATGACCTTGTTCACATTATTGTGCAGTGTGCTTTCATCTGTTGTGTTACTTATATGGTAATGTTGCTTGATTTTAGTTAACTGCGCAAAAGGAGATCTGACTTCCAATATGTATGTGCACTGTAATATCCCATTGAGGTAAGATAATGATATTTCACAACTGTTGGCCTGTATTTTGCTACTGTCATCAGAAAATAATGTTGTTGTTTAGTGCTATACTTGTGCTCCCTAATTGACATGCAAAATCTTACATTGAAGGAGAAGCTTGTCTTTTATTGAACCAAGTGATGAAGGAGAAGAACAAGCGGAAGAAGAACAAAAATCAACTCTTGGTGTTGTAATGAAGCAGTGGAACTGTGATGACACAAGTAACGATATAGTTTTGGATCTTAATTTATTGCTATGGCGGGAACGAGCAATTGTTTTGCCATTGTGATTTGATGCCACTCTTAATGTAATACGTAATTATCTCAACTTGTGCAAACAGGGATCTTGTTTGAAGATAACATATATTTTAGTGGAACTGCACAAGAAGATGTTGGAAACATTAAACTAATCGAGGAGTTTATTGTAAGCATGGCAACCACAGTAGATAATAACGGATGGTTCTGGAGAAGTGCTTCATCTGCATGCTCTGCACCATAAGCCTCCTGACAAAGGTTGGTACCGGCCCACGGATTTCATCCATGTGATTGAGCTTTGTCATCTCTATTGGTGTTGTGCTACTATTTAGCTACTGTCATGAGAAAGTGGTATTGTTTCGCATGTTAATCTAAGGCTGCTAATAATTGATGCACCGATTTGCCACCGTTATAGCCACTGATAAAATCAAGTAATAATACAGTTCAAGTTGAGCTGCTGTATTTGGGATCATATCATTTCCTATGAGGATGCATCTCTTTGTGACTATACATTTCATCAGTTACTCCCATTGTTAATGTAATGGCTGTTTTAAATATTTCATTTCCTTTTTTCGAGCAAACAGGGATGCTAGCATTTAGTTGTTCTCTTGTCTTTGCACAACAGGATCATCCTCCTCTGAAGAAGAATATGGAGTACGTGAAGTGCCTAGTTTTGATTATGCCAGGATGAAGAAGCCCAATCTATCTTCTCATTGGAAGTAGCAGTTGAATGATGGTTACATTACTCCCCACAAGACCAAACTAACTTCAGCTAAGAAGGACTCACAGATTTCCATCTTTTTTGCTGTCATGGGCAAGTACAATGTTGCTTTATGATTCTTTCTGGTGACTTCCATTTTTTTAAATGTGTCTCTGCATGGACCATGTAGGTGCATGTTTAAACTGTAAATTCATAATATAGTTTGCTTTACTAATCACATCTTTTGTATTTATGCAAACAGGGGTGCTCAGCTTGATTTCAATGGTAACTGCAGAAAATGTTCTGATGGTTGATGCCCATTATACTTCATCATGCATAATACATCGAATGTTCTTGAATCATTCATTTCTACCTCCGGCCACAAAATTAGCTACAAGAAAGGAGGTGCCGATATGTTCAAGGCGTTGCAACATATAAAGGCGAAATCATACAAGCTACGCACGAATTTGGTTGATTTTGGTGGAACTGCACAAAAAGAACAGCTGGTTTATTTAGCACAAGGTGCCATCTCAATGTCCGAACTGATGGCAAACCCCGCCCAATCCACAATCGTAGGGATTTGATATTTTGGAATGGGACAACCTTGTCAAAATTTGCTCATTGATGTTAGCAAGAAGGCACACATTTGATATTTTGGAATGGGACAACCTTGTCAAAATTTGCTCATTGATGTTAGTAAGAAGGCATGCATTTGATAGTTTAGAATGGGACGCCCTTTGCTGTCAGCAACATTGATCGATGTTTCTTTATTCTTTAGTTGTGAACTAAATATTGGCTCTGACATGTGAATCACTGAGATGCATAATCATCGATTGTTTTGAATGTTCTCTATGAATTGCCAGGCCTGTGAGTTTGATTGCAATGTACATGCACGCTAAAAAGCTGCTCAAACTTTTTGTATGTGTGAAACTGCTGCAAACGAGATGATCACCGTGCGTCCTGGGAATAATGCAAGTACGTATTGTTTTGCATGTTGTTCCAATGCCAGTGATACAAGAATTAAAACTAATCGAATTAAATTCGTTCATACCGTCCGGATTTCATATAAACATGTCGGATTTCATTACATTTCATACATTCTTCAAGTAAAAAGGGGTGCGATAGAGGTATAATTAATTAACCTAATCTATGATCTCCGGTGCCCATTTCCCCTGTCCGGCTAAAACAAACAGACGCTTCTTCTCCAGCTCAGCTCTTCGACTCCATGTCGCCGCCAAGAAGCTAATCGATCGTCAATGTTCAACCCTCCAGGCTTGGCTTCAACCAGAGCGTAGCAGGGGTGGCCTTACTTGGACCCGAGCGGCGGCGACCTACCGTGTTCTACTCTTCCTTATTTTCTGTGTGGTGCGGCCTCATTGGCAGTGGGGTGGGGCCTCGACAGAGCCGCCGATGTTCTCTATCTCGTTGCCGGTGGGGCGGCGGCTCGGTGGAGCAGCCTCCCCCTGGTTGCCGGCAGGGCGGGGCCTCGACGGAGCCGTCGATGTCCTCTGCCTTGTTGTTAGCGGGGCGGGGCCTCGGCGGAGAAGAGCCTCACCGAAGCCGGCAAAGTCCTCCACCTCGGTGCCAGCGGCACGGGGCCTCGGCGGAGTTGGTGATGTCCTCTGCCTTCTTGTTGGCTGGGCGGGGCCTCGCCTAAGCCGGTGAAGTCTTCCGCCTCGGTGCCGGCGGGGCGGGGCCTCGGCGGAGCCGACATTGTCCTCCTCCTCCTCGTCAGTCTCGCCAAATAGCGCCTGGCCCGCTTCATCGCCATCTTTGTAGGCGGCCGCAACCTCCGCCACCTGCATGCGGTACTGCTAGAGCGCGAGGCGACACTCGCGGGCGGAGCGGTAGAACTCGAGCAGCACCTTCTGCTCCTCCCGCTCCGCGGTGATCTGCTCCTCCACCTGCAGGTGCTCCTAGAGGACATGGTTGTTGTAGGCGGCGTCAGCGCAGATGCCTCCCGGAACTGCTCCTCATGCTTGTGCCTCACCATGTCCATGTATTGGGCACGGGCGTCACCGATGGTCATGGTGCAATGCACCGGCGAGGATGGCGTGGTGGAGGAGGTTGGCATCGGATCATCGACTACCACATTCTTCATTGGGGCGTCATCATCCTCCGGCTGCCTGCTAGCCAGCCAGTCAGCAAAAATGGCTGGCATCTCCTTCTAGTCTGTTGTTCACCCATCTTGAAGAGCGCTGGAGCGCGAGGAAGCCATGGTGGGAGTGGTGTGGATAGGAGAAAGGGAACAGAGGCGGATGACTGCGGCTATGGCCGGTGCAGCAGTTTATATAGCAATGGTGGGCGGCAGAAGGACGGACAGGTGGCGCCAGAGTATCCACCTCGGCAACCGCGTATCATTAATGTGGGCGACAGATGGACGGATGGGCGACACTTGTGTTGTTTGAACATGGAGCAATCGCCTGTGCCGAGAAACGGCATGGGTGACACTGACCGTTTCTGGCAGAAAGCGCACGCGGGAGAGGGAGGGGGTCTGGGTGGGCTAGGGTGGTCAGACTCCTGCTTGGCAGTAGTCCATTCAACCAACCAGACATGCTGGCTCGCCAGCGAGCTCGCCGTGCTCAATGATGACAGTCAGAAGATGGATGTGGTTTCCGACCAGGAGCCAGCGCAACTAGCCAAGTGGGTTCATGCAGTGTTTACCATAGAGCAGGTGCATCCGCACTTCGACACCCTAATGGCGGAAGAGCTACCAGCACAGGAGGACCTGTGCTGCAACCTCCGTCTCCTCAACGAGCACCGGCTCGTGGAAGGACGAATCACCAGGGAACAAGCGAATGCTAATTGCAAACTAGCTGGAGATAAGGGTTGTCCTTGCACCTGAACATCTTATCCGGTTACATTTATGCCAAGATAGGTTTCCTGATTTGTGCAAGTGTAAGTTAATGTCACACACTGATGGTCCTTTTAAGGCGTTGGAGAAAATAAATGATAATGCATATAAATTTTGAGTTGCGCAGATTTTGAGTTAGTCCCACATTTAACATATCAAATTTGAAGCCTTATTTGGGAGAAGATGATGAGGTTCCGTTGAGGACGACTTCAATTCAAGAAGGAGAGGATGAAGGGGACATCCCTACCATTATTACACCCATAGCCCCAATTTCTACATGGATTGGACCTGTTACTACAGCTTGCGCACGTCAAGTAAATTATCAAGTACTTTCATTTTCTTGGAAATATTCTGATGTTCATGAGAGTATTTTATGATGGTGAAGTTCATGAGATTATGATGTTGCCTAAATTAGATAAGTTGGTATTAATTAGGAAGGAACGACCTAGCATGGAGAAGAAGGATGAACATTGAAGCATGATCAAGCATGGAGAACAAGGCAGGCGCATAGGGGTTGCCAAGGGCGTTCCAGGCAAAGATTCTACAACACTGAGGCTATCGTCATGATGCGAGGAGGCACAGACGAAATATACAAAGACCATACTTCCTATTTTCGCCCGTAGACATATATAGGTGCCGTGCCACCTCACTTTTGGGCCAGCCCTATGTAATTTCGAAATACCAGATGATACATCTATTTTGCATCATGTTTTCTTACTGTTATTTATAATGATTTTGGTCATTATTCCACTTTATGATGCAATTAAAATGTTGTTTCTCTCTTAATTTGCGAGATTTACATGGAGAGGGAAATTACCGGCAGCTGGAAGTCTGGACCTAAAAGAGCTACAACAGAGATAGCTATTCTACAAAGCTCCAAATGACATGAAACTTCACAAGAATTTTTTATTGAATATATAAAAAATACTGAGCAAAGAAATGCCAAAGGGGGGCCACCATTTTCCCACAAGACAACAGGGCCCCCACCCCGAGGGCATGCCCTGATGCCTTTTGGGGCCCACAGTTGGCCTCTAGTGCCCATCTTCTACTATATGAGGGCTTTTACCCTAGAAAAAATAGAAGAAGAATTTTGGGATGAAGCACCGCCGTCTCGAGGCGATACCTGGGCAGGAGCCCGTTTGCTCTCCGACGGAGCGCCGCCGGGGGAACTTCCCTCCGGAGGGGGAAATCAAAGCCATCGACATCACCAATGATCCTCTCATAGTGGGAGGACCAATCTTCATCAACATCTTCACCATCACCATCTCATCTGAAACCCTAGTTGATCTCTTGTATTAAATCTTTGTCCCAAAACCTCAGATTGGTACCTATGGGTTGCTAGTAGTATTGATTACATCTTATAGTTCATGCTAGTTGGTTTACTTGGTGGAATATTAAATGTTCAGATCCTCAATCATATTCCATACACCTCTGATCTGGAACATGAATATGATTTGTGAATAGTTACTTTTGTTCTTGAGGACATGGGAGAAGTCTTGTTATAAGTAATCATGTGAAGTTGGTATTCGTTTGATATTTTGATGATATGTATGTTGTTCTTCCTTTACTGGTGTCATGTGAATGTCGACTACATGACAGTTCACCATACTTGGGCCTAATGGAAGGTATTGAGGAGTAATAAGTAGATGATGGGTTGCGACTGTGATAGAAGCTTAAACCCTAGCTTATGCGTACTTCCGTAAAGGGCTGATTTGGATCCATATGTTACATGCTATGGTTAGATTTATGTTAATCCTTCTTTCGTACTTGTGGATGCTTGCGAGTGGGGGTAATCACAAGAGGGGTGTTTGTTCAAGTAAGAACATCACCCTGGCATCGGTCCACCCACATATCAAATGATCAAAGTAGTGAATGCGAATCAACTTAACAATATGAACGTGACCAGACGACAATTCCCATGTGTCATCGAGAACGCTTTGCTTCATATAAGGGAACATTCCAGCTTGTCCTTTGCTATAAAAAGGATTGGGCCACCTTGCTGCACTTTGTTACTATTGTTAATTGTTACGAATTACCTTGCTACAAAACTATCTGTTACCGCCACTTTCAGTACTTGCAGAGAATACCTTGCTGAAAACCGCTTATCATTTCTTTTTGCACCTCATTAGGTTCGACACTCTTACTTATTGAAAAGGGCTACAATTGATACTTGCGGTTCATCACCAGACCACAGGTTGTTTTTATAGTCCGTATTGATAGGGAAAATTACTTAGGACGGAATTTAGCCCCACCTTGCCAAGGGTGTACGAAATTCCACTCTGTGTCCATATAAATACAACCCTTAGGGCATTCTTTTAGACCTGCGTTTTGTTTAGATAAAAGTTTGCCATAGCCGCAACTTAAGTACTTTATTTGTGTCCAACGACCAGGCCAAGATGTTCACGAAACCGCAAACTTTATCAATGAAGCTTTCATCTTAATTCGCAATATCCAGATTGCAATCTTAGTACTTTCTTGTTCTTCATTTGCATGCAGGAATTAGGCCTTCGTGGTCAGGTTGATCATGCTCCTTTGTTGTTAGTAATCTCGGAAAGTTGGTTTAACAATTGCTAAGGCACGACGTCTTCACACGTTCGTAGTCGGATCGTGAAAGTCTACTCCACCAAAAAGATAGTTACCCCTCATTGAAAGATCGGGATAAGCCTGCTCTATCAAAATCTGTCTTTTCTCTGCAATGAACTTTACTTCTCTACCTTTTAGTTATACCCCTTGATATTGTAAATGTTAACCCATGCTCTGACAACGTTTGGCTCACGTCGAGAGGATATCAGGCATGTATGATGTCCTTCATGGAATGTAATGGGGCGGGTGGCCAGCGTTTGTGGGTGCCGGATCCTCTTACTTAGGAAGGACTCTCTAGTTTCATGAACAATGTTCATTTCAATTTTTTAAATATTGAGTTCATTTTTCAAAAGATCCGTTTCAGCTTTTAACATACGAATTTCAATTTTCAAAAGATTCATTTAGCTTGTTCAACAGTTCCAGTTCAATTTCAAAAGGACTCTAACTTGCTTTCCCCTTCTTTCTTTTTTACAAAAGAGCACTTTAGCTTCCCGACTTGCCTCGTGCAAATTAGAGGATCGGCTTCATGTTGGTATTCCATTTCAAAAAACAAAAAAAATCCGATATACACACCTACGAGTAACAAAAAATCAAGAGGGTTTTACAGGTCTTTTTGATGTGTGCCCAAGGAACTAAGGAAGGATATTGACAAACTATCAGAGTCCGTTTCCACCCGCACACCTCTAGGGTCCACAACTCGGAAGAATGTACAATCATTTATAGCATCAAGAACACTTCACCTGCCTGCCTGCTATACTAGGCAATCACACACAATTTTTTTCACATGAATTCTAGTCTGCTTCTATGAGCTGAAGTAGAGGCGATGGATCTGACAACACCAGCAAGGCCTGGACTAAAACTTGAAATGAGGATCACAAGTTGGCGGGCACGAGCTCCAGTTGCTGCAGCGGCTCGAGGGAGGCGACGATGTCGCGCATGAGCGGCCGCGCCTTGGGGTTGCTGCTGAGGCAGTGGTACGCGAGCATGGCCGCCTTCTGCACGGACCTGACGGGGTAGTCGTCGGAGCCGAGCCTTGGGTCTAGGATCCCCAACACCTACTTCTTGTGCATCAGCATCGGCAACGCCCAGTCCGCCAGCGTCTGCTCCCGCATCGGCCAACACTTGTCCAGTGACTTGCGCCCCGTAACCAGCTCCAACAGCACCACCCCGTAGCTGTACACGTCGCTCATCGCCGTCAGGTGCCCTAATCGCTTTCAGTCAAATCAATTTAGCCACCAGACAAGTATATATGATCGAGCTTAATTTGAGTTTGTAGTCTCTCTATTTTTGGCATGGCACCTGTCATGATGTACTCTGGGGCGGCGTAACCGTAGGTGCCCATGATGCGGGTGGAGACGTGGGATATGTCGCCGACGGGGCCATCCTTGGCGAGGCCGAAGTCGGAGAGCTTGGCGTTGAAGTCATGGTCGAGGAGGATGTTGGAGGTCTTGAAATCGCGGTAGATGACGGGCTTCTCGGCCTCATGGAGGAAAGCCAGGCCCCTCACCACGCCCAGCGTGATCTTCATCCTCGTCGCCCACGCCAGGGGCGCCATCACCCCTGAAATGAAAACCACATCCATCAATCGCACCTGCTCTGGACACGCACCAAACTAAAAGTGTGGAAAATGAAGGTGGTACGCCTACGTACGTGAGAAGAGGTGTGACTCCACGCTACCGAGCGGCATGTACTCGTAGACCAGCACCCGGTGCTCGCCCTCACAGCAGTAGCCCGCTAGCTTCACCAGGTTTGGGTGCGACAGGTGGCCCAAGAAGATCAACTCCACCTACATAATCTCGACACAAAAAGGCATAGCAAGATAGATGCTTGTCAGGCTAGGCGTACAACCAAAATCTGCACCTACCACGCTTACAATTACTACATTTATGTTACCTCAAAAAAATTACTACATTTATTATGGAAATAAACACTAGTAGGAGTAGTAAAGATTTGTGAGAGTTTAATTAGTGTAGGTGCCAATTTGAAAACAAAATGTAGGTGTCACGATTAGAGAGACTGACCAGCCACTCCCTGTGGCCCTGGAAGCTGTTATCCCCATCGTGCACCTTGACGGCGACCTGCAGGGGCTCGTCTCCGCCGCCGTCCATACCACGGCGCCCTTGTACACCCTGCCGAAGCCGCCGCCGCCGATTAGCGAGTCCTGCCGGAACCCGTTGGTCACCTTCCGGAGCTCCTCGAAAGAGAAGGCGGTCAGCGGGTTCCGCGCCGCCGAGTCGAGCTGCATGGCCTCCACCTCCCTCGCGTTCGACGGCAGCCTGCTCTCATCGCTCCGGTCCCTCTCCGATGGGCTCTGGATCTTGGGAGTCTCTGCACACGTACGTACCACAACTGTCAATACCATCACCACGCCAACTGAATTATCTCTCTTTAAATAATGGATTTTGCTGGAGCTAGTGGTAGTGGGTGGTCAAAATTTCAGGAAATAATCCATTTGCCTATAGAATACTGAAATAGAGTGCCCAATCAGGACTTCCGGTTCGGACAAAAAACGAAATCAAATTTCTGAATCTGAGGGCGGTGGATCACGCATAACGATCACTTAGAAAGCAGAGCAGCAAGGAAGAGGAGTATTACTCACCTGACTTTGCAGTGGAGACCCTGTTAATGTAGGAACTCCCCCGAAACCAGCAGTTGCCCATAAGACAGAGTATTTATTCCCTCTATATCTATCTCTCTCCCCTATTTCTGCCACCAAGAACAGCCCGAGGAAGAAGAAGATGGTACAGAGGTAAAGACTGGAAAAATAGAGAAGGAAGCAGAGCGAGTATCCTGATAAGAAAGGAAGAAGACGATCACTATGTCTATATGCAGGGCTCAAGAGTTGACGAGAGTCCGGACGATCAAACCAGCTTTCGTCCTAAACGAAACAGGGAAAGGGCCAAAGGCCCACGGAGAGAAAAGTTGGTCACAGACGAAAGAGGAATGAATGAACACAGAGAGAGAGAGACCCGAGGAGGAGGATCGGTACTTGGTACTACTACTTCAACAAGAGGAGAAAGGAAAGAAACGAAAAGAAAAACAAACAAAAGGCAGTAGTACGATTCAAGTGAACCATCACTTTCTTCCCTTTATACTTTTAATCATGAGAAACCACTAATCAAACGCTAGGTAAAAGCATATAAAATTTGCAATTATGCAAGGCAGTTGGCCTGTTTCTGGTAGCCGGTTACACCAGGAGAGCATAATTCGTGAGCACGAATCCATGTTTGGTTCGTACAGGCATTTCATGTGCCAATTTCGCTTGAATTGCCAATACAATACAACACCATTGATTATCTATCATACAAGGTGGTGCGGAGCACCCTATGAACATCATCAATTCACCATTGATTCTGCACCAATATGATGCGGAGCATCCTACGGCCATCCTCATGGATGCGTCATCATCATCCCAAGCACCGAAGCGGACCGATAACAAGGGTACGTGCAAGAGCTATTGAGACTAAGGTGACATCTCTGCTTAATGAACTTCCATTTGAGTCACTTGAGACATGGCTACTACCTCAAGAGGAAATGCTATCTGTCCTTAGGTATCAAAAAGACAACCTCGGAGACACTCGGGACGAAGGCCAAGCCACCATAGATGCGAACGAAAGAACACCTCAAGTGGAGTCACTGAAATGCTACACCGGTCGGACATCCAACCTCAGCCCAAAAATCCGACGCCTCCATGTCCAACGCGAACTCCAAGAACCTGCGCCTGCTAAAGCTACAACGGCCGGACATCAGGCGTACCGTGACAGGCCGGACATCCGGCGCCTCCCCGAAAATCCGTCCAGAGGAGTCCAGAACCGTTTCTGAATTGGGCCATCACCTGGCCGGTCATTCGGCGCCCCAAGTTGAGCCGGACATCCCGCATGCCCCCGGACATCCGGCGCTTGCGTGTGCAGAGCCGAGCCAAAGGCCCATGTAACCCTCCCCCTCTCACTTATTCCGTACTAGATTATAAATAGACAATCCCCTACCTCTCGCTAGGGTTAGCAAATAACTTTGTGAGATCTATAGAGCTTTGCTCCTATCTATCACATCTCCCATGGAGATCAAGACCTCCATGTGAGAAGATCCCTAGTGGATATCAAGACCCCATCTAGACCTAGGGAAGATCTTGTAAGGATATCAGGGCCCCCCTCTTCTTGAGATTAGGATGAACTATCTACCTATTTGCCTACCTATGTTCGATTTGGGTCTTTTAACTCATATGTGTATGTGGATTTAGTGGATGTGTTACTTGAATCTTGTCTTGAGTGTTTTCCTCCTTGTGTTTTCCTCTTGATTGCTCTTTTTCCCACCTCCAAGTGTGAAAAGATCAGCTACGATGGTTTCACCCCGTATCGTCTTGAATCAGAGCATAGGATGATTCACATCTTGAACCCCATCCCCCCACTTTCTAGCCTAATTTTGTTTGTTTTTGACCTAATTCAAAAATTCCCACCAAAAATAGCCATACAAAAAATTCTATGATTTCTTGGTTTTGATAAGATTTTGTTGATTCTGATCCACAGATTTGAAGTACTGCAGGTGGATCTATCTTTCCATCACCTCTCCCCATGAAATCCACCCATTTTTTCTCCATGTCTTTAAACCCGTTAGATCAGATTTGGCTCGGACCAGTTGCCGGACATCCGCCCCGATGCAACCAACGTCCCCATTTCACCCATTGTTGGTGTCAAAACCGGCAGACCTCGGGGTAGGGGGTCCGGAGCTGTGGATCCTAGATTGGTGGCAACAGGAACAAGGGAGACGATGTTTACCCAGGTTCGGGCCCTCTTGGTGGAGGTAAAACCCTACGTCCTGCTCCTGTTTATATTGATGGTGATGTATCGAGTACAAGCTTGATCTACCTCGACATCGTAAGTTGTGTTCTAACCCTATGGCCAGGTGAATGTAATTGTGATTTGGTCCTTTCTGTGGGCTAAACCCTTTGGCTTATATACACGCCAGGTAGCGCATCTAGGGTTGCATGGTCGATATCTAGGGGGATCGCATGATGTCTTGGAGTATACGTGATGCGGAGCATCCTATGGTCATCCCCATGGAGCTACCATCATCTCACCAAGTGCCAAGAGGACCGATGACACAAGCACGAGATAGAGCTCTTGAGACCAAGGTGACATCTCTCCTTAGTGATATTCCATAGGACCCACTCGGGACATGGCTACTACCTAAGTCTGGAATGTTATGCATGGTTAGGTATCAAGAGGACCCTCTCGGAGATATACATGAAAATGGACAAGTCCCCAAGTTCATGGATGAAGAGGCCCAACGGAAGGAACCGAAGAAGTCCCGAGGACCCGGACATCTGGCCCCTGGAACATCAGCTGCCGCAGCCCAACAACCGAAGCTACAAGGCCCGGACATCCGGCCCAGGCCCCGGACATCCGACCTGATGTGTACCACAGACATCCGGCCCTAGCCCGGAAATCCGGCACTCTTCATAGAATGCAACTAAGGCCACCCCGGACATCCGCCTCCCCTAGCTCGGACATCCGGCCCGACCTGAAGGCCTGGACATCCGGCCCCTGCCCGGACATCTGGCCCTTGTGTGTGCACAGTGTAACGGGCCTCCAACCCTTGTATCTCTCCATCTCGCCCCAACTTCATCCTAGATTATAAATAGACCACTCCCTCCTCTTGTTAGGGTTGACATTGGTTTAGCTCATTTTAGAGATGGAGCTTTGCTGATCCACTTAATACATACTCCATTGGAGAACGAGGCCTCCGCGGAGAAGATCCCAAATGGATTCAAGACCCCGTCAAGGGAAGACCCCCTCGCAGATTCAAGACCCCATCTCATCACGGATTGGGAAGAACTGCCGACGGTTTGTATCGTCCCTTGTTGTGTTTGGATTATGTATCACTCTTTATGTTCGTGGATCTAGCACATGTGTGATTGTTTCCCGTTGATTTGAGTGTTTCCTCTCATTTCCCCTCTCGTGTGTTCTTCGTGTTCTTCGTGGGATCCCCTCCAAATCGTGAAAGATCGGCCCTAGGGTTCCACCCTTCATCATCTTGGTATCATGAGCCAAGGTTGATCATGATTTTGGAGCCTCCCCCTTCGTTTTCGAGCCTAATTTTGTTGTGTTTTATCCTAATTTTGAAAATCCCCACAAAAATAGCCCCCAATTATTTTTTGTGATTTGTTGGTGTGATGATGTTTTGTCGATTTTGATTCGTGGATTTGATGTGTTGCAAGTAGATCTAGCTTCTCCTAACTTTCCCCCCAAATCCATCCACGAAATCCCTCGAATTTTACCCCTAATTTTTTCTTTCCCCCGAGATCCACTGAGTTCGTCACTGATTTGGAGCCCCGGACATCTAGTCCGTGGCCCCCGGACATCCGGCCCGCAAGCCCGGACATCCGGTCTCCCGCATCATGATACGTCTCCAACTTATCTATAATTTTTGATTGCTCCATGCTATATTATCTACTGTTTTGGGCAATATTGGGCTTTATTATCCACTTTTATATTATTTTTGGGACTAACCTATTAACCGAAGGCCCAGCCCAGATTTGCCGTTTTATGCCTATTTCAGTGTTTCGAGGAAAAGGAATATCAGACGGAGTCAAAACGGAACGAAATCATCTGAAGAAGTTATTTTTGGAAGGAAAGCCACCCGATGGACTTGGAGTGCACATCAGGGAAGAAGGGAGGTGCCCACGAGGGTGGGGGGCGCGCCCCCTGCCTCGTGCCCCCCCCTTCGGTCCACCGACGTACCCCCTGGACCCATATATACCTACGTATCGTAAAACTTCCAGAACAGAAGATAGATCCGGAGTTCCGCCGCCGCAAGCCTCTGTAGCCACCAAAAACCTCTCGGGAGCCCTTCCCGGCACCCTGCCGGAGGGGGATCCTTCACAGGTGGCCATCTTCATCATCCCGGCGCTATCCATGACGAGGAGGGAGTAGTTCACCCTCGGGGCTGAGGGTATGTACCAGTAGCTATGTCTTTGATCTCTCTCTCTCTCTCGTGTTCTCTCTCGTGTTCCCTGTATGGCACGATCTTGATGTATCCCGAGCTTTGCTATTGTAGTTGGATCTTATGATGGTTCTCCCCCTCTACTCTCTTGTGATGAATTGAGTTTCCCCTTTGAAGTTATCTTATCGGATTGAGTCTTTTATGAGAACACTTGATGTATGTCTTGCCGTTCTTATCTGTGGTGACAATGGGATATCATGTGCCACTTGATGTATGTTTTAGTGACCAACTTGCGGGTTCCGCCCATGAACTTATGCATAGGGGTTGGCACACGTTCTTGACTCTCCGGTAGAAACTTTGGGGCACTCTTTGAAGTACTTTGTGTTGGTTGGATGAATCTGAGATTGTGTGATGCATATCGTATAATCATGCCAACGGATACTTCAGGTGACAATGGAGTATCTAGGTGACATTAGGGTTTTGGTTGATTTGTGTCTTAAGGTGTTATTCTAGTACGAACTCTTTTATAGATTGATCCAAAAGAATAACTTTGTGGTGGTTTCGTACCCTACCATAATCTCTACGTTTGTTCTCCGCTATTAGTGGCTTCAGAGTGACTCTTTGTTGCATGTTGAGGGCTTGTTATATGATCTATCTATGTTATTATTGTTGAGAGAACTTGCACTAGTGAAAGTATGAACCCTAGGCCTTGTTTCCTATCATTGCAATACCGTTTACACTCACTTTTATCATTAGTTACCTTGCTGTTTTTATATTCCAGTTTACAAAAACCCATATCTACTATCCATATTGCACTTGTATCACTATCTCTTCGCCGAACTAGTGCACCTATACAATTTACCATTGTATTGGGTGTGTTGGGGACACAAGAGACTCTTTGTTATTTGGTTGTAGGGTTGCTTGACAGAGACCATCTTCATCCTACGCCTCCTACGGATTGATAAACCTTAGGTCATCCACTTGAGGGAAATTTGCTACTGTCCTACAAACCTGTGCACTTGCAGGCCCAACAACGTCTACAAGAAGAAGGTTGTGCAGTAGACATCACATCACCACTTCATCCACCACTTCCTTTTCCGACTAATTTTTGCCAATTTTGATCGGGTTTCCACCAAAACTTTCGTATACCAACACCGCTTTTCGCAACCACCATCGCTTACTGCTACAATCTCCGACAATTTTGAAACATTTTGTTCTTTGAGAACTTGAGTTAAGTGTAACATCCCAAATTTTCAATTTGGAATGTTATACAAATAGATCATTATTGCATATCATATTTATTGCATTTTGCTCGATCCTAGAAATTCACCGCAACTCAAGGACCCACGGAGAGAGATGGAGATTTCGTTATTTTCATATTTGAGTTTTCTCAAAATTTTGAAAATAGGATCATTTGATTTTATTTATTTTATCTTCAATTATTTCAATTATAAAAATATGAGAGAGGGAATAAAATGACTTTCCCCAAATTAAGAAATATTGAGGATTTAATAATAAAATCAAATAAGATTTTATTTTGGATTTTATTGCTATTTGATTTCAATTTAGGAAAAATGCGCGTTTTTCAAAAATTGCATTTAGGCCCCAGATAAATGTTCATCTAAACTGGCTTGATTTTAGAAGTTGGGGAAAATTGATTTCGGGATTTTTGGAGTCCGTTTAGTATATCTTTTAATTGTTTTTCTGCGCGTAATGATTTATAAAAAAAACCGAACCGACCTAACCGGGCCGTGTTCGTCCGGACTCCGACCCGGCCGGCCTTTAAAGCCTAAGGCCCGAGCCGCCCAGCCCCAGCCGCCCCGCCCCCAAACCCTAGCGCCGCCGCCGCCAGCGCCGCCGCCGCCGCCGCCGCGTTCCGCCGCCGGCGCCGCCGGAGCTCGCCGCCGCCGCCCGCGCCGCGCCACGCCGCCGCCGCCGTCCGCCAGCACCGCCGCCTCGCCGCCCGAGCGCCCCGCCGCCGCCTCCCCTCGCCGCCGCTGCCAGCCCTGCCGCCGAACCCGCCGCCCCGTCGCCCGAGGTAGCCGCCGCCGCTGCCGATTTTCGCCGGTTAACCGTTCGGTTTTTTTAAAACCGCGGTTATTTTTTATTTATTTTATAGATCGTTTTTTTTCTGGTGTAGTTATTTAGCGAACGCCCGTTCGTTCGTTCGTTTTAACGAACGATTTTCATTTTTTTCGCAGACAGCGAATGTTTGTTCGTTAGCCTATTCGTCAGTTTTTCTTTTTATCGGATTTTCCGCGATTATTTCTGATCGCGATTTAGGATCCAATTTTCGTTTTAGTTTATCTTTTTGCTCATTTATCGGAATCAGGCGATTCAAGTGCCTAGAGTTTCATATCGAAACCCTCTTTCCGTTTAACAAACTCAAACAAGTTTTTGCTACTGTAAAATTTGACTTAGGTGCAGATTAGTAAACGAAGCTTGTTTCTTTCGCCGTTTGACTTTCGTTGCTTCATTTGATTTGATTCTTTTTGCAAATCGGAGTTATTAAGTTGAACTTTCTGGTTAGATCTCTTATTTGAGTTTTATTTGTGCGTTAGATGAGTACTTATTGTATGCTTGTTTGTTTGCGATAGAGTACCCGGAGTGCATCGCTTGCTACTTCGAATCTCTAGGTTTCGCGGATCATCAGCAAGGCAAGTAACACTTTGATCAGACCCCTTTACTACCCAGTTTTATTGCATTAGATCAATCCTCAAATATTGCATGATTAGGATCTGATTAAAATGTGGGTTTTGGGAAGTAGATGAGGTAGTACCTATTACTTATTTTATTATCAAATCCTTGGGAGTTACTCTACGTTTGCTTATTATGCCATGCTATGCTAGTAGACGTGGATTGGGTGACTGTATCCATGACAGATGTGAGATTGTTAATTTAATGGTTTATTTAAGGTGGCAACTTTAATACACATCTGGGTGGATTGAGGTACCTGGGTATTCCAGGATTGCCTGTTGTTTTTCTTTATGGACTGCCACCCAGGCTCAAAGGGATCATGAGATTATTCATGCTAGAAACTTCCGTGTGCAGCCACAAGCTACTATGGGCTCTAGCATAGTTGACTAAGTCATGCGAACTCTTACAGTGGTAGACTAGCAGATGTAGGGGATGTAGGTTGGTACTGTCTACCCGATCATAAGGTGCTAGCGCTTCTGAAAGACTATGTCTCGGTCATCCGTTTCTCAAACATCATGTAGTGCGAGAATCCCAATGGAGGAGATCAAGTCTTGTGGGGAAAAGTGCGCAAACCTTTACAGAGTGTATAAACTAATCATGGTTAACCGTGTCCCCGGTTATGGACGTCTTGGGTATCTAGTACTTGGATTATCATGTGAATCTCATCATGTTACTTTAATGAATATTATTGGGTTTTAATGATGATGCTTAATTGGGATTGAGAGGGTGTCTACGCTCTCAATGTTTAACAACAACCACGATAGTTAAATAAAAATTATTCCTTTGAAGTAGGAAAAAAATTGGCTTTGCGCAAAACTGTAACCATAGAGCTTTTCCATCAAGCCATACATGCATGTAGTATAGCTTTACTCTTTTACTCTCTATGTGTTACATTGCCAGCATATTCCATGTGCTGTCCCGTTTCGGGCTACAACGTTCATGTTGCAGACTTTTCATATGACGGGTAAGGTGCCTTAGGTTGTGGTTCTATACTTAGTGATGATGTTGGAGTTGATGGACTCACTTTATCTTCCAAGCCTTCCGCTGTTATCGTTATTAGATGGCCTTAAGCCATATTTATTGTAATAAGTTCTCTTTGGATACATTCGATGTAATAAGTGTGTGATTGCTACTCTGTTATAAATCCTTCAAGTACTGTGCGTGTCAGCATTACTGATCCAGGGATGACACTGATGCATAGAGATCAGACTGTTTGAGGTCTGGTCGCTACAAGATGGTATCAGAGCCCACACTGACTGTAGAACACGATCACTAAACTAAAAGCTCTAGATCACTACTCTCTCTTCTCATTTATGACTCCTCATATTTTCTATTCTTTTAGGATGGCGGATGCAAGGAACAAGTTCATGCAACCGGATGAAGAAACACCCTTTGGACGACACCTGAAGGAAGTTACCAAGTACCTGAACATTGGAGTACCAAGCTTCACCGGGACCTACAACGCCACTTTACCTGAAGAAGAGCGCTGGATGATTCAAGTTCAAGTTCCAGGAAGGACGTTCATGCCCGTCACTGAGCCCATAGAGTTTTCCTTCGATGCACCAACCTGGAGTCTAGGAAAGAGCATGGAAGCCCACATCACCATGGGATGTATTGGAGAAGTTTACCACAAGGAGCTTAAGGATACTATCTACCAGATTTGTGGGTGCCGAGATGAGCAATGGGAGATGATCAGCACCAGGAAGGATAGATCAATTGCAGCTTTCATCCAGGAGTTAAACCAGCACATTCGACGCCAGGAGAACTAGATGTGTGTAGGCATGATGGATCCGAAGAAGGCCATGACCAAGATCACGGAACTGGAGGAAGAACTCAAGTCTACACGCGATGGATATGAGGAGGAAATAGAAACTCTAGTAGAGAGGAATGATGATCTGAAGAAGAAGCTAAGAGTGTTTATGGGATTTCCCGCAACTGGAGAAGACAAAGATTGCACTTGTCCAGAGAACTACATCATCATCGACGACACCGACTCGGACCCAGATGATAGCGATGATGACTATGTTGATGAAGCTGGAGCAGATATCATGGAGTCTTCATCGGAGCAGTTTTTCTAGTTGACCACCATAACAGTAGTAGTATTCCCCCATGTATATAGTATAGTCCGAGCACTTTTGTAACGATAGATAGACTGTTGTATGCCCTTGCTTGTTTGAATGAAGTGTTTTGACTGCAATTTGTCTCATGTGCATATGGGTAGTGTTTTCCCTCTAGACCTCATTCTATTATGTGTTCTCATCTTTTCTAAACCCTCAGATGCCTCTGAGATGTGACAATGGATTTGCTTTCCAATCGGAGCTCACTCAGTTGATCAGTAGCAGAATGCATTGATGCAGATACTAGTCCAGAATCAGAATCAGGGGAACAACAACAACAACAACCCACCACCACCACCTGTTGATCACTTAACCCATTTTCTTAGGCTGAATCCGCCGGTGTTCTCCAGTAGTACCGAGTCGATTGTTGCAGATGATTAGCTTCGCAAGACAGCCAAGGAGTTGACCACTGCAGGATGGACAGATGCGGAGAAGGTGCGATTTGCTGCACATCAGCTTGAAGGACCCGCAGCATCATGGTGGGAGAATTTCACTGCCACTTACCCAGTAGACACTGTCACATGGGATCAGTTTCAGCAGGCTTTCCGTACTGCCCATGTTTCGGCAGGAGCAATGGCTATGAAGAAGCGCGAGTTTCGCAACTTATGCCAGGGAGGACGTACAGTTGGCCAGTATGTGGATGACTTTAGTAAGCTAGCACGTTATGCCCCAGATGACGTTGCTACAGATGCAGCTAAGCAAGAGAAGTTTCTGGAAGGACTGAATGATGAGCTGAGCATGCAGTTGATGGTAGCAAGTTTCAATAACTACCAGGAGTTGGTAGATAGAGCTCTCATGATTGAAGGGAAGCAGCAACAGATTGAGAACCGCAAGAGGAAGTATGGACAAGGGAAGTACAATTCTGGAGCTCAGCAGAAGCCACATTTTACCCGTAAATCGGGAGGACAGTTCCAACATACTCATGGAGGTGGTAGCTCACACAACCATCATGGTTCCAAGAATGGTAACGAGAATGGAGGAAGCAATGGCCAGAACCATCCCAACCCCTCAACACCAGCCAAGAGGGATTTGAGCCAAGTCACTTGCTATAAGTGTCAGAAGACTGGACATTATGCCAATGAATGTCCTGAAACCCAGAATGGAAATGACAATGGAAGCTCTGGGAAGAAGCCAAACCCTTTCAATAGAGGACAGGTGAACCACGTTAGCGTGGAGGAGGCTGAAGCCCAGCCCGATGCAGTAATAGGTAAGTTTTTGGTTAAGTCATTTACTGCACTCATTCTTTTTGATACTGGTGCATCGCATTCATACATATCAAGGGGATTTGTGGATAAGTGTAAACTGCCAACCCAAGCCCTTAGGACACCCATGTTAGTAACCTCGCTTAGAGCTGAGTATATGGCTAGTTTATGGTGTGATCGGTTACCATTAAGGATTGGTAACTACGTGTTTCCCTCAGACCTAATAGTATTGGAATCACAAGGATTGGACGTGATATTAGGCATGGATTGGTTATCGAAGTATGGAGGGAACATTGAATGCGCCAGTAAGACGATTTTGCTTACAACGCCAGAATGAAGGAGGATCAAGTATGTATCCCGGCATGTGCCGAAGAGAACTCAAGTAAATTCCTTATCAGGAGTTGTGCAGGAGGAAGTACCAGTGGTGAAGGATTTTCCTGATGTATTTCCAGAAGAGTTGCCAGGCATGCCACCGGACAGAGACATTGAATTTTTGATTGAGCTTTTGCCAGGCACTGGACCAATATCTAAGAGACCATACAAGATGCGTGCAAAAGATTTGGAGGAGATTAAGAAGCAGATTAAGGAATTACTCGATAAAGGCTATATTCACCCAAGTTCATCGCCTTGGGGATCGCTAGTACTTCTAGTGGAGAAGAAGGACGGATCATTGAGGATGGTTGTTGATTATCGAGGATTGAATGCAGTAACAATCAAGAACAAGTACCCACTATCGATGATCAATGATCTCTTTGACCGATTGCAAGGAGCTAAGGTATTTTCCAAGATCGATTTGCGATCAGGATACCATCAGTTGAAGATTCGAGAGCAGGATATACCTAAGACGGGTTTTACCACTAGGTATGGGTTGTACGAGTATACCGTTATGTCATTTGGTCTGACTAACACACCTGCATATTTCATGAACATGATGAACAAGGTATTTATGGAGTTTCTGGATAAGTTCGTCGTGGTGTTCATTGATGATATTTTGGTCTACTCGAAGAACGAAGAGGGTCATAAGGAGCATTTGCGTTTGGTACTTGAGAAGCTCAGAGAACACCAGTTATATGCCAAGTTCAGCAAATGTGAATTTTGGTTGAATGAAGTTGGATTCCTCGGACATGTTATATCCGGAGAAGGAATAGCAGTAGATCCCACCAAAGTTGTCAATGTGACCAATTGGGTAGCACCAACGACAGTTGGAGAGATTCGGAGTTTTCTTGGACTTGTAGGATACTACCGGAGATTCATTGAGAATTTCTCAAAAATTGCGAAGCCCATGACGGAGTTGTTGAAAAAGGATACCAAGTTCAAATGGACTGAGGAATGTGAGGCCAGTTTCCAGGAATTGAAGAAACGTTTAGTTACCTCACCAGTGTTGATTCTGCCAGATCAGAGCAAGGATTACGAGGTGTATTGTGATGCTTCACGTCGAGGACTTGGAGCAGTGCTTATGCAGGAGGGAAGAGTTGTTTCATATGCTTCACGACAGCTTAAACCTCATGAGTTGAATTATGACACACATGATTTGGAGTTAGCAGCTGTAGTACATGCGTTGAAGACTTGGAGACATTTTCTTATCGGAAATCATTGTGAGGTGTACACAGATCACAAGAGTTTGAAGTACATTTTCACGCAGAAGGAGTTGAATCTCAGGCAAAGGAGATGGTTGGAACTCATCAAAGATTATGATATGAGGTTGCATTACCACCCGGGAAAGGCTAATGTAGTAGCTAACGCGTTGAGCCGTAAGATCCATGTCAATACACTCATGACCGGAGAGTTACCAAAGGAGTTAGCTGAGGACCTTCATGAGCTACGTTTAGAGATAGTTTCGAGAGGCTATGTAGTAGCATTGGAGATTGAGTCGACTTTGATGGATAAGATCAGAGAAGCTCAGAAGGCCGACAAGGAAATTTCCGCCATAAAGGAGAAGATGAGCAAAGGTAAAACTAAGGGATTTCATGAGGATGAGCATGATACCCTATGGTTTGAAGATCGTGTTTATGTGCCTAATGACCTGGAGATCAGGAAGTTGATTTTGCAAGAGGCCCATGATCCACCATATTCGATTCACCCAGGAAATACCAAGATGTATTTGGATTTGAAGGATACTTTCTGGTGGACCAGAATGAAGAAGGACATTGCGGAGTATGTAGCAGTTTGTGATGTATGTCAGAGAGTAAAGGCAGAGCATCAGTAGCCAGCAAGATTGTTACACCCATTGCCCATACCCGAATGGAAGTGGGATAAGCTAGGCATGGACTTTATTACGGGATTGCCCAGGACTCGTTCAGGCTACGACTCGATTTGGATTGTAGTTGATCGTTTGACGAAGGTAGCTCATTTCATCCCAGTAAAGACCACTTACACCAGTGCTAAGTTAGCCAAGATATACATGACCATGATTGTATGCCTGCATGGAGTTCCAAGGAGTATTGTATCAGATAGAGGAACTCAGTTTACCTCAAAATTTTGGAATCAGTTGCACGAAACTTTGGGTACCAGGCTAGAGTTCAGTACATCCTTTCACCCGCAGACAGATGGACAGACCGAGAGAGTCAATCAGATTTTGGAGGATATGCTGAGAGCTTGTGCGCTAGATTATGGATCTAGTTGGGACGACAATTTGCCATATGCAGAGTTCTCTTACAACAACAATTATCAATCCAGTTTCAAGATGGCCCCTTTCGAAGCCTTGTATGGAAGGAGGTGCAGGACCCCATTGTCATGGGATGAAGTTGGAGACCGCAATTGTTTGGGCCAGATTTGATTAAGGAGTCTGAATAGAAAGTGAAGTTGATCCGCGATAGGCTCAAGGTAGCCCAGTCCAGACAGAAGAGCTACGCAGATTCTAAACGCAAGGAGACTATTTACAAAGTCGGAGATAGAGTCTATTTTCATGTATCTCCACTTCGAGGAGTTAAGCGCTTTGGAGTTAAGGGAAAGTTAGCGCCACGTTTTGTGGGACCCTACAAAGTTTTGGAGCGTATGGGAGAAGTTGCTTACAAGTTGGAATTGCCTGAGGGATTGTCAGGAGTTCATGACGTGTTCCACGTTTCCTAGTTGAAAAAATGCCACGCAGAGATGGCCGATATACCGCTAAGAGATACAGTGCCGCTGGAAGCGATTCAGTTGGACAGTGATTTGACCTATGAGGAGAAACTAGTTAAGATTCTTGAGTATGGCAGCCGAGTCACCCGCAGCAAGGTTATCAAGTTTTGCAGAGTTCAGTGGATCCACCACACAGAGGATGAAGCCACCTGGGAGCGAGAGGAAGATCTGCTGAAGGACCACCCTCACCTATTTTATAGCCAACCCGAATCTCGAGGGCGAGATTCATCTTAGGGGGGGGGGTAGGTTTGTAACATCCCAAATTTTCAATTTGGAATGTTATACAAATAGATCATTATTGCATACCATATTTATTGCATTTTGCTCGATCCTAGAAATTCTACGCAACTCAAGGACCCACGGAGAGAGTTGGGGATTTCGTTATTTTCATATTTGAGTTTTCTCAAATTTTTGAAAATAGGATCATTTGATTTTATTTATTTTATCTTTAATTATTTCAATTATAAAAATATGAGAGAGGGAATAAAATGACTTTCCCAAAATTAAGAAATATTGAGGATTTAATAATAAAATGATTTTATTGCTATTTTATTTGAATTTAGGAAAAATGCGTGTTTTTCATAAATTGCATTTAGGCCCCAAATAAATGTTCATCTAAACCGGCTTGATTTTAGAAGTCAGGGAAAATTTATTTCGGGATTTTTGGTGTCCGTTTAGTATTTCTTTTAATTGTTTTTCTGCGCGTCATGATTTATAAAAAAACGAACCGACCTAACCCGGCCGTGTCCGTCCGGGACTCCGACCCGACCGGCCTTTAAAGCCCGAGGCCTGAGCCGCCCAGCCCCAGCCGCCCCGCCCCCGAACCCTAGCGCCGCCGCCGCCGCGTTCCGCCGCCCCGACGCCGGATCCCGCCGCCGCCACCGTCCGCCAGCGCCGCCGGAGCTCGCCGCCGCCGCCCGTGCCGCGCCGCCCCGACGCCGGATCCCGCCGCCGCCACCATCCGCCAGCCCCGCCGCCTTGCCGCCCGACCGCCCCGCCGCCGCTAGCCACGCCGTCGAAGCTGCCGCCGACCCCACCGCCCCGTCGCCCGAGGTAGCCGCCGCCGCCGCTGGTTTTTGCCGGTTAACCGCTCGGTTTTTTTAAAACCGCGGTTATTTTTTTTTATTTTATAGATCGGTTTTATTTTCTTTCCAGTTTAGTTATTTAGCGAACGCCCGTTCGTTCGTTCGTTTTAACGAACGATTTTCGTTTTTTTCGCAGACAGCGAACGTTCGTTCGTTAGCCTGTTCGTCAGTTTTTCTTTTTATCGGATTTTCCGCGATTATTTCTGATCGCGATTTCGGATCCGATTTTCATTTTAGTTTATCTTTTCGCTCGTTTATCGGAATCAGGCGATTCAAGCATCTAGAGTTTCGTCTCGAAACCGTCTTTCCGTTTAACCAAGTCAAACAAGTTTTTGCTACTGTAAAATTTGACTTAGGTCCAGATTAGTAAACGAAGCTTGTTTCTTTGGCCGTTTGACTTTCGTTGCTTCGTTTGATTTGATTCTATTTGCAAACCGGAGTTCTTAAGTTGAACTTTCTGGTTAGGTCTCTTATTTGAGTTTTATTTGTGCATTAGATGAGTACTTATTGTATGCTTGTTTGTTTGCGATAGAGTACCCGGAGTGCATCGCTTGCTACTTCGAATCTCTAGGTTTCGCGGATCATTAGCAAGGCAAGTAACACTTTGATCATACCCCTTTACTATCCAGTTTTATTGCATTAGATCAATCCTCAAATAATTGCATGATTAGTATCTGATTAAAATGTGGGTTTTGAGAAGTAGATGAGGTAGTACCTATGATGAGGACATCAATACCATTGTTACACCCACAACCCCTACTGCTACATATACGGGACCAATTACTAGAGCTCGCGCACGCCAATTAAATTATCAGGTACTTTCGTTTCTTGGTAATGATTCTAATGTTCATGAGAATATGATACTGCCTAAATTGGATACATTTGTTTTGCTTACAAATGAAGGGCCTAGCTTGGAGAAGGATGAACATTGGAGCAAGAACAAGCATGGAGATGATGCCATGCACAAGGGGAACAAGAACGGAGTTACAAGTGATGATTTCAGGACTTTGAAGCCACCATAATGGGTGCATGAAGCCTTGGACGAAATATACAAGATGCCACTTCATAAATTTCGTCCCGAGGCTATTCTAGGTGCCGCGTCACCTTATTATTGGGCCAGGCCCTTGTAATTTCGAAATACATAAGTATAGGCTATTTTTAGAGTCCGTGTGTGTGGGGAAACAAGAGATAGGGTTGATTTCGGACCCCTCCACCAAGGGCCACTAAATTCCCCCCCCCCTCTTCCTCCATCTATACAGCCCTTAGGGCACCGTTTAGACTTTGGATTTGTTTAGTTAAAAGTTAGCCAACGCAACTTTGTGTACTTTGTTTGTGTCCAACGACCAGACCAAGACCGCTCTCGGATCCCCACCTTTATCAATACTTCATATATACTCGCAATATTCAGATTTCTTTTATCATATTCTTGCTTGTTCTTCGATTGCTTGCAGGAATAGACCTTCGTGGTCAGGTTGATTGTGCTCCGGCGTGGTCAATAACCTCTCGGAGTTGGTTTAGCGATTGCTAAGGCGCAACGTCGTGCATGTTTGTAGTCGGATCGTCAAAGTCGTCTCCACCAAATCGATAGTTATCATCTCATCGAAAGATCGGGACACCCCGCCTCTATCAAGTGGTATCAGATTTCCAGGTTGCTCGGTGAGATTTTACAGTTTTTCGCAGTTTAGGTCGAGTCTTTTCTTCATACCTATAGTCCATGAAAAAGCCACAAAAAAATTAGGGTTAGTTCATCATATCCGAACCAGTCTGAGCCATTGCATAATCTTTTTAGGGTTTTGCTTTGTTGAATTGCGGTTGCATCGTTGTGTCTAGTTGCTGGTCTTAGACTCTAGTCTTTTAGAGTTTCGAGTTCTGGTCATAAGTTGTCACGCCGCCGCCGCACCATCATCATCGCCCCTGCCATCTACCACCACCGCTTATCCGCCACCGCTTCGAATCCGTATCCATATACCACCACCGCTGCCATCTACCACCATATATCCACCACCAATCCGAGTTCTTGTCATATTAGGTTTGTTTTCGAGATCCATCTAGATTTCGATTCGTGTTTCCTTACCGGAGTAGGTTTCGAAAAAAAAGAGTCCGGAAACCACCCTCCGTTTAGGCCCAAAATTTTCCGAAAACGCACTTGTCGAAATTTTTTTTGGCTATCTTTATTTTAGGTGTTTCTAAGCGTATTGAGACAGTCGCCGTTATAGAAAGTTTTTTTTGACCCGTTTCCAGTTTTTGGGTCCGGGCAGTCGAAAAAAAAATTGGTCAAAAAAATTTCTTGCCCATCCTGTCAGTTTGACCTGGGAAGAGTTTTGAGACACTCGCCATTATAGTGATTTTTTGCAAAAAAAAGCAGCGCAAAAAAAAGAGCGAAAAAAATCCAGAGTGTGCTTTTCCCTTGTTTACGTGCAGCGCCGTGATTTTGTTAGTGTTCTAGGCTCGCGTCTCTAGTACAGTCTAGCCTAGGACCATCACAGTACCGTCGTTGAGCATTTATTCAACTTTGCATCTCTGAATTGATTATTGCTGATCCTTTTTTGCTACCATATTATAAGCCTTCCCAGCTCCACATACATCTACGTCGTGCGTTTGACTCTCCCTGGTAATCGCTCTATCCAAGCTTTGAGAAGTTTTGACTACAACAGTTGCCGATCACCACCTGCTGCTGGGTAAGAACTGGTAAGAATTTGAGATTTGCTCGACGGGTTTGTGATACACCACCACCACTTCTTAGTAGTCTGCAGGATCATATTCTTGTGTGTTTCTATTTGCTGGTAACCATGGTAGGATCACAAGCCGATGAGACTGATTGGGAGAACCTGACGAACAAACAGCTACATGATAAATTTTAGCAAATGATCAGTGGACAGGTGCAAGATGTTCTCAACAGATTTGACGAGGCCATGGAGAAGACGTTCGAAACAAAGCTTGATAGCAAGTTTAATGAATTGCTCGCGCGTTTTCCACCACCACCGCCGGCTGCACCTATCGCACCTCTGCAACAACAACAACAACGCCTCTTTCCGAATCAGTATGGATGAGCGAAGCGTGTTCCTATTGAGGATGGCCAAACTTCTGGTGCTGCTATTCCTGTTGTTGATGCTTCTTTGGCTCGTGCTACTGCTGCTGCTGGTACCCAGGAGGATGATGAGTATGCGGGCGATTATGAGGATGAGGTTGATCAAAATCCGAACTACGTGCAGCCACCAGCACCACCACCAGCAGGTCGACCTCAGGTATATATTCGTAATGGTAGGCCTGCACCACCACCTCAGGTACGAGATGATGTCCATATTCCTAAACTGAAATTGAATATTCCACCATTTGAGGGTAGATATGTTCCTGATATATATCTTACTTGGGAGTTAGAAACTGAACAACGATTTACATGTTTACAATATCCTGAGGAGAGACGGGTTGCTGCTGCTGTTTGTGCTTTCACTAGTTTTGCATGTCTATGGTGGTCTGAACATTGTAGATTATATCCTATTACAACTACTTGGGCTGCTTTGAAAATTGCTATGCGTACGCATTGGGTTCCACCATATTATCAACGTGAATTGCTTCAAAAATTGCAGCGTTTAAGACAAGGGAAAAATTCTGTAGAAGAATATTATCAGGAATTACAAACTGGCATGATTAGATGTGGTATTGTTGAGGAGAATGAAGCTATGCTTGCACGTTTTCTGGGTGGATTAAATAGAGAGATTCAGACCATTCTAGACTATAAGGAGTATACTAATATCACTCGTTTATTCCATCTTGCTTGTAAAGCTGAACATGAAGTGCAGGATCGACAAGCATTGGCGCGAACTAACTTTTCTGCAGGCCGACCTTCATCATGGACACCGCGTGCATCTTCTACTTCAACTGCACCAGCACCTCAATCAGGTGCCTCCTCCAGTCGTGATACAAGAAAACAGGCACAACCACCATTATCTGCCAAGAGCGCACCTGCCGAGCCTGCACAGAGTTCTTCTTCTTCCATGGCATCAACAGGGCACACAAGTGATATTATTTGTCGTCGTTGTAAGGGAGGAGGTCATTATGCGAGAGAATGCAAATCTTAGCGTGTGATGATTGCTACCGCGGATGGTGGATATGAGTCCGCTAGTGACTATGATGAGGAGACTTTGGCTCTTATTACACGTGAAGAACATGGTGGAGATGATTCTGATCATGGGACGCAATACATGGCTCCTGAAGACGCTGACAGGTATGAATGTTTAGTTGCTCAACGTGTTTTGAGTGTGCAGGTCACACAAGCTGAGCAAAATCAGAGGCACAATTTGTTCCATACCAAGGGCGTTGTGAAGGAACGTTCTGTGCGCGTCATAATAGACGGAGAGAGCTGCAACAACTTGGCTAGCATGGAGATGGTGGAGAAGCTTTCTCTCACCACACGACCACATCCACATCCTTACTACATCCAATGGTTCAACAATAGCGGCAAGGTTAAGGTAACACGTACTGTTCGTGTGCATTTTAGTATCTCTACATATGCTGATTATGTTGATTGTGATGTGGTACCTATGCAAGCATGTTCCTTATTACTTGGTAGACGATGGCAATTTGATAAAAATTCTGTACACCATGGTAGAAACAATCAGTATACTCTTGTTCATAAGGATAAAAATATTACTTTGCTTCCTATGACTCCTGATTCCATTTCGAAAGATGATATTAATAGAGCTAATAAAGCAAAACAGGAGAAGAATAAGAGTGAAAATCAGATTGTGGCAAAAGAATTTGAGCAACAAATGAAGCCTAATAATAAACCAGATAGTGTTGCTTCTGAAATTAAATTGAAAAGTGCATGTTTATTTGCCACCAAATCTGATATTGATGAGCTAGATTTCAGCAAATCTGTTTGCTATGCTTTTGTGTGCAAAGAGGCATTATTTTCATTCGAGGACGTGCCTTCCTCTTTGCCTCCTGCTGTCACTAACATTTTGCAGGAGTTCGCTGACGTCTTTCCACAAGACATGCCACCGGGATTACCGCCTATTCGAGGGATTGAGCATCAGATTGACTTAATTCCCGGTGCTTAACTGCCAAACCATGCACCATATCGTACCAATCCAGAGGAGACGAAGGAGATTATGCGTCAAGTACAAGAGCTTCTCGACAAAGGTTATATACGCAAATCCCTTAGTCCTTGTGCTGTTCCTATTATTCTAGTGCCAAAAAAGGATGGTACATCACGTATGTGTGTTGATTGTAGAGGCATTAATAATATTACTATTCGTTATCGTCATCCTATTCCTAGGCTAGATGATATGCTTGATGAATTGAGTGGCTCTACAATATTCTCCAAAGTTGATTTGCGTAGTGGATACCATCAAATTCGTATGAAATTGGGAGATGAATGGAAAACAACATTTAAAACTAAGTTTGGATTATATGAGTGGTTAGTCATGCCTTTTGGGTTAACTAATGCACCTAGTACTTTCATGAGATTAATGAACGAAGTTTTACGTGCTTTCATTGGACAATTTGTGGTAGTTTACTTTGATGACATATTGATTTATAGCAGAACTTTGGAGGAACATTTGGAACATTTACGTGCTGTTTTTATTGCTCTACGTGATGCACGTTTATTTGGTAACCTTGGGAAGTGCACCTTTTGCACCGATGGAGTGTCTTTTCTTGGCTATGTTGTTACTCCACAGGGAATTGAAGTTGATAAAGCCAAGATTGAAGCTATTGAGAGTTGGCCGCAGCCCAAAACGGTCACACAAGTGAGGAGTTTTCTTGGCCTCGCTGGATTCTATAGGCGTTTTGTGAGAGATTTCAGCACCATTGCTGCACCTCTCAATGAGCTTACAAAGAAAGATGTGCCTTTTCTGTGGGGTACCGCACAGGAAGAAGCCTTCACGGTATTGAAAGATAAGTTGACACATGCTCCTTTACTCCAACTTCCTAATTTTAATAAGACTTTTGAGCTTGAATGTGATGCTAGTGGAATTGGATTAGGAGGTGTGTTATTACAAGATGGCAAACCCGTTGCATACTTTTCTGAAAAATTGAGTGGGCCTAGTCTGAATTATTATACTTATGATAAAGAATTATATGCTCTTGTTCGGACTTTAGAAACATGGCACCATTATTTATGGCCCAAAGAATTTGTTATACATTCTGATCATGAATCTTTGAAACATATTAAAAGTCAAGCTAAACTGAATCGTAGACATGCTAAATGGGTTGAATTCATTGAGACTTTCCCTTATGTCATTAAACACAAGAGGGGAAAAGAAAATGTTATTGCCGATGCATTGTCTCGTCGTATACTATGCTTTCACAACTTGACTTCAAAATATTTGGTTTGGAGACCATCAAAGATCAATATGTGCATGATGCTGATTTTAAAGATGTAATGTAGAATTGTAAAGAAGGAAGAATGTGGAACAAGTTTGTCGTTAACGATGGATTTGTGTTTCGTGCTAACAAGCTATGCATTCCAGCTAGCTCCGTTCGTCTTTTGTTGTTGCAGGAGGCGCATGGAGGAGGATTAATGGGACACTTTGGCGTGAAGAAGACGGAGGACGTACTTGCTACACATTTCTTTTGGCCAAAGATGAGACGGGATGTTGAGCATTTTATTGCTCGCTGCATTACATGTCAAAAAGCTAAGTCACGACTCAATCCTCATGGTTTATATATGCCTTTGCCTGTACCTAGTGTTCCTTGGGAGGATATATCCATGGACTTTGTTTTAGGTTTACCTCGAACAAAGAAGGGGAGGGATAGCATATTTGTTGTTGTGGATAGATTCTCAAAAATGGCACACTTTATACCATGTCATAAAAGCGATGATGCTGTTAATGTTGTTGATTTGTTCTTTCGTGAAATTATTCACTTGCATGGTGTGCCAAATACTATTGTTTCAGATCGTGATACTAAATTTCTTAGCCACTTTTGGAGATGTTTATGGGCTAAGTTGGGGACTAAACTGCTTTTTAGTACTACTTGTCACCCCCAAATTGATGGACAAACTGAAGTGGTCAATAGAACTTTGTCCACTATGCTTAGAGATGTTTTGAAGAATAATAAGAAAATGTGGGAGGAATGCTTGCCTCATATTGAATTTGCTTATAATCGTTCATTGCATTCTACTACTAAGATGTGCCCTTTTGAAGTTGTGTATGGTTTCCTACCTCGTGCACCTATTGATTTGTTGCCTCTTCCATCTTCGGAGAAGGTTAATTTTGATGCTAAACAACGTGCTGAATTGATTTTAAAGATGCATGCGTTAACTAAGGAAAACATTGAGCGTATGAATGCTAAATATAAACTTGCTGGAGATAAGGGTAGAAAACATGTTGTGTTTGCACCTGGAGATCTTGTTTGGTTACATTTGCGTAAGGATGGATTTCCTGATTTGCGCAAATCAAAGCTAATGCCACGTGCTGATGGTCCCTTTAAGGTGTTAGAGAAAATAAATGATAATGCATATAAACTTGAGCTGCCTGCAGATTTTGGGGTTAGTCCCACTTTTAACATTTTAGATTTGAAGCCTTATTTGGGTGAGGAAGATGAGCTTCTGTCGAGGACGACTTCATTTCAAGAAGGGGAGGATGATGAGGACATCAATACCATTGTTACAACCACAGCCCCTACTGCTACATATACGGGACCAATTACTTGAGCTCGCGCACGCCAATTAAATTATCAGGTACTTTCGTTTCTTGGTAATGATTCTAATGTTCATGAGAATATGATGCTGCCTAAATTGGATACATTTGTTTTGCTTACAAATGAAGGGCCTAGCTTGGAGAAGGATGAACATTGGAGCAAGAACAAGCATGGAGATGATGCCATGCGCAAGGGGAACAAGAACGGAGTTACAAGTGATGATTTCAGGACTTTGAAGCGACCATAATGGGTGCATGAAGCCTTGGACGAAATATACAAGATGCCACTTCATAAATTTCGTCCCGAGGCTATTCTAGGTGCTGCGTCACCTTATTATTGGGCCAGGCCCTTGTAATTTCGAAATACATAAGTATAGGCTATTTTTAGAGTCCGTATGTGTGGGGAAACAAGAGATAGGGTTGATTTCGGACCCCTCCACCAAGGGCCACGAAATTCCCCCCCCCTCTTCCTCCATATATACAACCCTTAGGGCACCGTTTAGACTTTGGGATTTGTTTAGTTAAAAGTTAGCCAACGCAACTTCGTGTACTTTGTTTGTGTCTAACGACCAGACCAAGACCGCTCTCAGATCCCCGCCTTTATCAATACTTCATATATACTCGCAATATTCAGATTGCTTTTATCATATTCTTGCTTGTTCTTCGATTGCTTGCAGGAATAGACATTTGTGGTCAGGTTGATTGTGCTCCGGCGTGGTCAATAACCTCTCAGAGTTGGTTTAGCGATTGCTAAGGTGCAACGTCATGCACGTTTGTAGTCAAATCGTCAAAGTCGTCTCCACCAAATCGATAGTTATCATCTCATCCAAAGATCGGGACACCCCGCCTCTATAAACCTATTACCTGTTTTATTATCAAACCCTTGGGAGTTACTCTACGTTTGCTTATTATACCATGCTATGCTAGTAGACGTGGATTGGGCGAGTGTATCCATGACAGATGTGAGATTGTTAATTTAATGGTTTATTTAAGGTGGAAACTTTAATACACATCTGGGTGGATTGAGGTACCTGGGTATTCCAGGATTGCCTGTTGTTTTTCTTTATGGACCGCCACCCAGGCTCAAAGGGATCATGAGATTATTCATGCTAGAAACTTCCGTGTGCAGCCACAAGCTACTGTGGGCTCTAGCATAGTTGACTAAGTCGTGCGAACTCTTACAGTGGTAGACTAGCAGATGTAGGGGATGTAGGTTGGTATTGTCTACCCGATCGTAAGGTGCTAGCGCTTCTGAAAGACTATGTCTCGGTCATCCGTTTCTCAAACATCATGTAGTGCAAGAATACCAACGGAGGAGATCGAGTCTTGTGGGGAAAAGTGCGCAAACCTCTGTAGAGTGTATAAACTAATCACGGTTAGCCGTGTCCCCGGTTATGGACGTCTTGGGTATCTAGTACTTGGATTATCATGTGAATCTCATCATGTTACTTTAATGAATATTGTTGTGTTTTAATGATGATGCTTAATTGGGATTGAGAGGGTGTCTACGCTCTCAATGTTTAACAACCACCATGATAGTTAAATAAAATTTATTCCTTTGAAGTAGGAAAAAAATTGGCTTTGCGCAAAACTGTAACAATAGAGCTTTTCCATCAAGCCATACATGCATGTAGTATAGCTTTACTCTTTTACTCTTTATGTGTTACATTGCCAGCATATTCCATGTGCTGACCCATTTCGGGCTGCAATGTTCATGTTGCAGCCTTTTCAGACGATGAGTAAGGTGCCTTAGGTTGTGGTTCTATACTCAGTGATGCCGTTGGAGTTGATGGACTCACTTTATCTTCCAAGCCTTCCGCTGTTATCGTTATTAGATGGCCTTAAGCCATATTTATTGTAATAAGTTCTCTTTGGAGACATTCGATGTAATAAGTGTGTGATTGCTACTCTGTTATAAATCCTTCAAGTACTGTGCGTGTCAGCATTACTGATCCAGGGATGACACTGATGCACAGAGATCAGACTGTTTGAGGTTTGCTCGCTACATTGCAGTTTCTGTTTCCTAACATGTTTCGGCTACTTAGGGATGGTTCAACAACGACATCACCGCCGCTCATCTTCGCCACAGACGCGTCATCAACAACAACCACTTCACCATTTTGACACCTTCAACCGTAAGCAAAGGAGGTAACTTCGACGACACTCTCGTACATTCTCCCTTGCCATTGCATTGATAACCTCCTAGCCTTCCTTTTGCGTCACTTGCCTATCAAGACTAGCCATTTGATTATTGCTGGCAATGTTACTTGTGCACATTAGTGATCATCATCCCATTGCAGATATCATATAACCTTGGTATTCATATCTTGTTATCATCTTGTCATCACTAGTACAACATTTTGTTCCCGCATACACAATTGCTATCTTGCTTCGTGAAGTTTTGCATAAGTGGCCACAGAAAGCGATCAAAGAGAAAGAGCCAAAAGCTTTTAAGCAAAAGTGGAAGATAAGCAAATAGCTTTTAAGCAAGAACCATAGCATCAAACTACATTGCAATTAACATTGTCATACTCGATCATCTTGGGTCATATCACCTGAACTCCATACATAATAGCATACTTGGGATAGGAAGTTGTTGCATTTTTACTATACAGGTTTTGCACAAGTATCATATCTGCCATTGTGCAATCGTGCTTGTGTCTCTCTAGAGTTGTGCAACAAGAGCACTGATACATCCATTTTCCATCATGATTTTATGTTAATACTTATTGCATTATGGGTTGTTATTACACATTATGGTACAATACTCATGCCTTTTCTCTCTTATTTTAAAAGATTTAAATGAATGGGGAGAATGCCGGCAGCTGGAGCTCTAGACCGGGAAGGAGCAAATCTGAGAGACCTATTCTGCACAACTCCGAACGTCCTGAAAATTTACGGAGAATTATTATGGAATATATAAAATTTATTGGGAAAAGAAAATACTAGAGGGGACCCACCAGGTGGCCACAAGACTAGGGGCACACTCTACCCCCAGGATGCCCCCCAGGGCATGTGGGCCCCCTGGAAGGTCTCCGGTGGCCATCTTAAGCTGTATGAACCATTTTGACCTGGAAAAATCAAGAGAGAGCTTTGGGGATGAAGTGCCGCTGTCTCGAGGCGGAGCCTGGGCAGAAGCAATCTAGGGCTCCGGCTGAGCTGTTCTACCGGGGAAACTTTCCTTCGAGAGGGGGAAATCGAAGCCATCGTCATCACCAATGATCGTCTCATCGAGATGGTGTCAATCTTTATCAACATCTTCACCAGCACCATCTCCTCTCAAACCGTAGTTCATCTCATGTATTCAATATTTGTCTCAAAACCTCAGATTGGTACTTGTGGGTTGCTAGTAGTGTTGATTACTCCTTGTAGTTGATGCTAGTTGGTTTATTTGGTGGAAGATCATATGTTCAGATACTTAATGATATTCAATACCCCTCTGATCTTGAACATGAACATGCTTTGTGAGTAGTTACGTTTGTTCCTGAGGACATGGGAGAAGTCTTGTTATAAGTAATCATGTGAATTTGGTATTCATTCGATATTTTGATGAGATGTATGTTGTCTTTCCTCTAGTGGTGTTATGTGAACGTTGACTACATGACACTTCACCATGATTTGGGCCTAGGGAAATGCATTGGGAAGTAATAAGTAGATGATGGGTTTCTAGAGTGACAGAAGCTTAAACCCTACTTTATGCGTTGCTTCGTAAGGGGCTGATTTGGATCCACATGATTCATGCTATGGTTAGATTTATCTTAATTCTTCTTTCGTAGTTGTGGATGCTTGTGAGATTGGTTAATCATAAGTGGGACGCTTGTCCAAGTAAGGACATCACCCAAGCACCGGTCCACCCACATATCAAAGTATCAAAGTAACGGACGCGAATCATATGAGCATGATGAAAACTAATGTGACAATAATTCCCATGTGTCCTTGGAAGCGCTTTGCTTTATATAAGAGTTCGTCCAGGCTTATCCTTTGTACAAAAAGGATTGGGCCACCTTACTGCACCTTTATTACACTTGTTACTTGTTACCCATTACGAATTATCTTATCACAAAACTATCTGTTATCGATAATTTCAGTGCTTGCAGAAAATACTTTGCTCAAAACCGCTTGTCATTTCCTTTTGCTCCTCATTGGGTTTGACACTCTTACTTATCAAAAGGACTAAAATAGATCCCCTGTACTTGTGGGTCATCAAGACTCTTTTCTGACACCGTTGTCGGGGAGTGAAGCGCCTTTGGTAAGGAAACATTTATATTACGTGCTGAAATTTATTCTCACTTGTCACTATGGAAAGTCATCCTTTGAGGGGCTTGTTCAGGGTATCTTCACCTCGACCGGAAGAGCAAAGAGTTGCTCCTCAACCTACTGCACCTACTAAAAATATTTATTTTGAAATTTCTTCGGGTATGATAGAGAAACTGCTAGCTAATCCTTATGCGGGAGATGGAACACTACATCCTGATTTGCATCTAATCTATGTGGATGAAGTTTGTGGATTATTTAAGCTTGCAGGATTGCCTGAGGATGAAGTCAAGAAGAAGGTCTTCCCTTTATCTTTAAAGGGAAAGGCATTGACATGGTATAGTCTATGTGATGATATTGGAGCTTGGAATTACAACCTATTGAGAGTGGAATTTCATCAGAAGTTTTATCCTATGCATCTGGTGCATTGTGATCGGAATTATATATATAATTTTTGGCCTCGTGAAGGAGAAAGTATCATTCAAGCTTGGGGGAGGCTTAAGTCAATGTTATATTCATACCCCAATCATGAGCTCTCAAGAGAAATTATTTTTCAGAATTTTTATGCTCGACTTTCTCGTAATGATCAATCCATGCTCGATACTTCTTGTACTGGTTCTTTTATAAAGAAGACTATTGAATTCAAATGGGATCTCTTGGAAATAATTAAATGCAACTCTAAAGATTGGGAGCTCGACGAAGGTGAGGAGTCAGGTATAAAACGTGAGATTGATTGTGTCGGCGTTCTGGGAACGGGGGTCCCCGGACTTGCCTGCCTGCGGCTTGCAGCGTGGCTCAACCAGTGGCCTAGTACGGCCCGTCTTCATCAACCAAAGCTCAAGACCCTCGCGAGGGGCCATGCCTCACGGGGCGGACGACACAAGACCTCCTCAAGAATGGCTTCGCCAGGCAGGCTCGCGTGGAGGTGGAGAGATCAAGCCAAGGGGTACCTCGTGAGGTGCCTGTGACGCAAGCCATGACAATCAAGACCAGGCAGGCGCCAGGCGGGCGCCAGCCTGCGTAGTGTCCTCGTTTCCTCTTTGGTGCAAAGGAGCAAGCGCAGGCGCAGAGTAGCGAGGCATTAGGCAAAGGTTTCCTTATCGGTGCAACGAGACCAAGATCACCAGGGCGGCAGGACGGAGGTCAGCATGGAGCCCAAGACGGCGTCATCACCAGTGCCTTTGGCAGTTGAAGACCACCTTTAGTCAGGATAGCTTGTACTAGTTGTCCCCTTTCAAAATGGCCGTTGTTGGCTCCCTTCCTGCTCAATATTTGGGAAGAGGAATAGGGCCTCTATAAATAGGGCTAGCCACCACAGTAGAAGATACATCTCATCTGGAGCCAACAGAGATGGATCAACTCCTCTCCAAACACACCACCAAACACAAGAACACCTCTCCTCGCGAGGCTGTTCTTCCCTTGTACTGTTCATCATCAGCCCAAGAGGCAATCCATCACACCACACACTGGATTAGGGTATTACACCAGAACAGTGGCCCAAACCAGTATAAACCTTGTGTCTCTTCTGTTGTTCACCGATCTAGCTTAGAACCGCGGTGAGGCTGAGGGCGTGTTTCGGTTGGGAGAGATCTTCGTGTGCACCCCAGAGTTCGATCCTTAAAGGTTTTTCCGGAACCCGATATTCGACATTTGGCACGCCAGGTAGGGGTGCGCCGAATCTTCTTTCCGCTGATCTGCGTCCCATCGCTTCATCGCATCCATGGCAGACGCTCGCTGAGCGCCGAGCTGCTCTTGCCGCACGCGTCGCCCAGACAGCTCCCGTCGGCGGGCCTCCTCGTCATTCTTCATCCCCTGCCGCCAACGCCGCCACTGGCCCGGCGGGGAACGAGCAGCAAGCATCTTCGCTGCACCCCTCGGCGCGGCGGGAAGGCCACACCGCTACTCCGTCGCTGACTCCAGCTGGTTCGTCTTCTCACGCTCGTCGCGCCCCTACGAACATGCAGGCCACGTTGCTCCTGGCACACGAGCTCCTGCACTACCGCCCCGTCAACAAGCTCTATGATGAGAGGCTCGCATCACCGAGCTCGTCAGCGCTGCAGGGGGCTCTCTCGTGCCGTCCCTCTTGCTGCCTCTCCCTCCGTCATGCATGGGCGACGTGGCTCAAGGAGCGCCTCCGCCACCTCCTCCCCAAGAAGGCGCCTTGGCTCCAAGGCGCACGGCCCCTGGACGTGACCCACTGCGTCCAGCGCCCGCGCAGAAAGAACGAAGCTGCCAAGAAATCCCTCGACCTCAAGAAGGTGCTCCCATGCTCCCTGCACCAGCACGACAAGACTGCGTCCCTGCACCAGCGCGCCAAGACCCCGTGCTGCCCCTGGCGGCAGCACGCGGGTACCACCAGGAGCAAGCCCCGCGTCAGCAAAGGGCTTCGGTGGCCATGGCAGGTTGCCGTGCCTTCACCACCGAGCTGCGCAGCGTCGCCTGGCCACGCAAGTGCAAGCCGAACCTGCCTCCTCGCTAGGACGGTACTGCAGACCCCGCGGAGTTCCTGCAACTCCATGAGTTGGGCATCGAGGCAGCCAACGGAGATGAAAAGATCATGGCGAACTAGTTTCCCATGGCGCTCAAGGATGGTGCCCGCACCTGGCTTCTGAACCTGCCTCCCGGCTTGATCTCCTCCTGGGACGAGATGCGTAGCCGCTTCAACGCCAACTTCCAGGGCACTCGCGACCGCCCCTCGGCCACGAGTGACCTACACCGCATCAAGCAGCAGCCTGGAGAGATCCCGCAGAAATACATCCAGCGCTTCAACAGCGCCCGCCTCAAGATCCCCAAGGTGACGGATGAGGCCATCATCTCAGCGTTCTCTGATGGCGTCCGTGACGTCAAGATGAAGGAGGAACTCGCCATCCACAAGGAGTTGTGCACATCCCTAGAGCTGTTCAACCTGGCGACCAAGTGCGCAAGAGCTGAGGAAGGACGCCTCTCCCTCCTCGAGCTTCCAGCTGCCGACCCAGAAGAGAAGAAAGCCAAGGCCAAGGACATGAAGCGCAAAGGAGCCGCCGTGCTCGCAGCAGAGCCTGACACGAAGCATGACAGGGACCAGCCAGAGTCGTCCAAGGGTAGTCGACCATTCTGCGCCTACCAGAACCTCCACACCCACAACATCAACGAGTGCCAAGAGCTTAGGGCCGTTCAAGAAGGACGCTTCGGTCGACGCCCCGAGTGCAATGACCGGGGCTACGGCCGAGGAGGAGGGCGAGGCGGAGGACGATGGGACGACCGTGGCCCTCGCCAGGAGTGGCGTGACGGACCTCGTGAGGTTCGCTGGCCGGACCAGCCTCGCGAGGGAGCCCGGAGGGATCAGCCTCGCAAGGATCGCCCGCAGGGCAACGCGGGCCTTCCTCCTCTGCCGCCATCTCCAAGAAGGAACGACGACCACCACCAGGACGAGGGGGCTGGGGGCTTCCAGGAGCCACGTGTTATCGCCCGCATCTTGGGCGGAGCTCAGGTCCCAGTCTCTTAGCGCATCTTCATGCAGTTTTCTCGCGAGGTGAATGTAGTCCTCCCCAGGCTTGAGGCCACGCGCCCGCTCAGGTGGTCCAAGTGCGCCATCACCTTCATCTCAGCAGATCAGCTCAAGTGTGCGGCCACTGCTGGCATTCTCCCGATGCTTTGTTCCCCAGTCATCAGCAACGTGCAAGTCACCAGGACCCTCATTGATGGCGGTACAGGGCTCAACATTCTGTCCGTTGAGATGTTCAACAACCTTCAAGTGCCATATGATCAACTTCAGCCTACCAAGCCTTCCTCAGGACTTACTGACGGCTCCACCACCCCGATAGGGCAGGTTCGCCTCCCTGTCTCCTTCGGACAGCGCAACAACTACCACACCGAGCTCATCGACTTTGACGTCGCCCACATCCGCCTGCCGTACAATGCCATCCTCGGATATCCAGCCCAGGCCAAGTTCATGGCAGTAACCCACCACGGCTACAACGTCCTCAAGATGCCAGGAAGCGGTGGAATCATCACAGTCTCCTGGGAAGAGAAGGATGCGGTGTGCTCCCACGAGCGCGCCTTCCAAGCTGCATCAATCGAGGACCCGGACAATAAGGGCGAGAACCCTCCTGAGGCAGTCCCCAAGAAGAAGAAGACATCGCCCAGCTCAAGGCCTCAGGAGGTTGGCATCTCAGGAGGTGTCGCATCAGGATCCGCGCCCGTGCAAGGGGCGCATCCTTCCATCGCATAGGAAGGCGCGCCCGACGGCCTCCTCGGGCAGGGCTCGAGGGCTCTCTTCTGGAGGGCCTCAGACTTTGCCAAAATCATGAGGGAGGCGCTCGGACACCACTTGGAGGCATGCTTCGTAGCACGTTTCCCTCAGGAAGGCATGGGGCAAGGAAAGCCCAACCCTCAGGAGTTCATCACCAAGGCCACTCAGGAGCTTCAGGAAGCAAGAGTCATACGCGGCGACCGCTGTTTGCCTGGCGTAGCTCCCCATCCAGGCGAGGATGGTGGGCTGCACGTCTGCATCGATGTCCCAGGGCTCAACTGAGTCGCATCTCAGGAGCGCCTCTGGCCTTCGCGTGTGGGATATTGCGAGGGTCCGCCGCACAGCTATGTTCGCATGCCTTTCGGCCTACCGAACGCGGCTGCCTCCCACCAGCGCCATATACGGAGCATTCTAGTAGCTCAGGAGGCCAGACATCACGCGGTCCTGGTGGAGATGGAGATGGTCCTCAAGGAACTTCTCGGATCCCCAGAGCCTTCTGAGGCTCAGGGCTCCAGTGGCTCGTGAGGATCGGCCTCTTCATTGCGCATCTTCTGCTACTCCAACACCCCTTCTAAAATGGTACCAGGTGACATCCTCTGAGTTCATTTCAGCTAGGAACGCCCTTAGGGCTGCATCATTCCCAGGCCGCATGGGTTCGTCCCTGCGGCATGTATTCCTTTTGCTTTTGTCTTTAGTTTACCTTGCTGGGGCGCCCCTCGGGCTGCATCATCCCCAAGCGGCTCGGGCTTAACCTGCCTATGATTATCATCTTCCGCCTACCACGGGCCTCCTCTCCCTCATGCAAATCGCTTGCGCATTAAAAGGGGTGCTCCCGAGCATCGCGACTCAGGAGCTCTTACTGGCTCTCCAGCCCTCACCCCCTGGCCTTGTCCACGACATCATGACCTGGCATACCAACAGAGGCCGAGCTCGCTCGAGGGCCCAGACCTGAGGACGTAGAGCATTTGTATCTAACCATCTCGCAGGAACACACAACCATCCAAGGCTCAAGACCAGGCGCAACCCACCTTGAGGTAGGGCCTCGTGAGTCCCGCGCTGGCTTACGAGTGCCCAGATACACCTCGTCTAGGCCTGCCATGCAAGCCACGTGTCAGGGCGGGGCTGTACACGCCCCAGGGGCTCCTCCCGGAGGGGGGGGGGGCCCTCCCACGCACCAGTGGAAGCACCATGCTCCGCGCTAGCTGACGACACTACCGAGGAGTGGGTATGCCCGTACAAATACGGAAGTGCTATGCTCCGTGCTAGTGGTAAACAACTGAGGGCGGCCCACGGCCGTATCAACCTCAGGGAGCCCAGAGCTCAGTGTCTGGCCTCATCGCAACACCTCCCCTCGGGAGCGTCATGCGAGGGGGCTGGACACGGGGGTGACCCGGGCGCATGCTACCCAGCCAGGTCCTTCGGACCTGGTCATCGCGCACCCTTCCCCAAGCGGAGCCAAGGTATGAGGATCATTTGAACGTCAAGGGGGACTCCTGAGCATCGCGACTCAGGAGCCTAACTGTTCACTTAGCCCCTCACTCCTTAGTCCCGTCCTGGTCGGGGCTAATGGCAGTTGAGGTATGCACGGGGCCGGGCCCTGCCGACGTAGAACGATAGATCTAATCCTATTTCCCCTCCCAATTTTCTGTTTGTGCATCAAGGGGGACTCCTGAGCATCGCGACTCAGGAGCCTAACTTGTCACGTAGCCCCTCACTCCTTGGGCCCGTCCTGGTGATCCGGTCGGGGCTAACGGCGATTGAGGTATGCGCGGGGCCGGGCTCTGCCGACGTAAAACATAAAGCAAGTAGGAAGGAAAACCGCAAAATCTCAAAGCAAATCCCGGAGCAAATATTCCAAACCATAATTGTCATCACAATACCAAACGCAAGTTTAAACGCCTCCACGAGGCATGGTGCATATTGCAGGAGTTAAAACAGGAAAGAAGCCGCGAGAAGATCACCCTTGGAGAACGCCGTCATTCGCCAGGGGCTCCACCCCCGTGGTGGTGTTGCCCTCACCAGATCCACCTCCCGAGGCTGCAGGATCAGCATCGCCTGCCGTGGGCGCAGTAGAAAAGGCGCAGAACATCCCCAGCAAGGCTTCCACCTGGCCCTTCATGGCTTCAGCAGCCGCAACAAAGTGCTCGTTTTCCACGGGCTCCAGCAGCTTGTCGAGATTGGCGCCAGGGTCACGAAGGTAGACATGGCTGAAGACGCACATCAGCGCTGCAGAAGAAAGGACGCGAGCTTCCACCATGGCCATGGAGCCGGCGCCAATCACAACTTCCTCGAGCGCCTCGACCAAGAAGGGAAGCAGCTGGGAGGGGCCGTCCTCGGCGCCAGCCAACAGCTTCTCCAGGCCATTCTCATAGAGCATCTTTAATGACGCGCGAGCCCTATTCTTGAGGAGTGCGAAGGCCATGCGATCCTCGGCCAAGACCTTCGCCTTGGCGTCCAGCCCAGTCCTCTCCGCTCCCAGCTTCTGCTCTAGCGTCTCCAGCCGGCTGCGCTCAGCAGACTGCGACTCCGACAACCGCGTCAGCTTGGTGTCGCGGTCCCTGACGGCGTCCTCCCGAGCCTTCATCTTCTTATCGTTCGTCTGGCGGTCGCGAACTTCTTTGGCGTGCTCATCAGGCAAACCCTGCAGTTCGGCCTCCAGCACCTTGCAGTGGTCCTGGGTGACCACGACATCCTTCAATGCCGCCTCGCGAGCGCCTGCGGCCTAGGTGGCGGCCTGCTTCTCCTCCTCAGAAGCTGCGCGGCCTGCCTCAGCGCCGCTCGGACGGAGATGTCGAAATGAATCCAGCCGGAGACCAGCTCCAGGTGCCCGGCTACCTGGTGGGAGTCGGTACCTTGGAGGTCTTCCCAAAGCTGGCCTAGCTCGGAAAGGGCAAGGTCCAAGACAACACAGGAGGTAGCAGAACCCGAAACCAGCGGCGCAGGGGGAGGAGGCGACAACGTAACCACAACTCAGGAGACTGGGGGCTCCTGAGCCTTGGGTACCTCAGCAGCAGCATCAGGCACCGGCACCTCCGGAGTCTGCGGGGCCACGGGGGCTGGCACACCGCCAGAGCGCTCCTCTGGGCCTCGCGAGGATGATCGAGCAAGGGAGGTGCGAGCATCGTCGCCTCCCCTCCCCGCGGATGAAGGAGCGGCCGCGGCAGATGAGTCTTCCCTAGACGGAGTCACCGTGTCCCCCTTCTTCTTCTTCACCACAACCGGGGGCCTAGCCAAGTGATGGAGAACATCAAGCCTCGGCAGCAAAGACAAGGACAAGATGGAGTTCGAGCACTTACTGGTCAATCGCGGCATAGGTCACCGTCCTCTTGCCGAGCTTGAAGCCAGAAAGCTTCGTGGTCCGGGGTGTAGCCTCAAGGGGTCCAGGAGCGGAAGTGGGCGCACCAGAAGGGCTGGAGGTGGCTTTGGGCGGTGCTTGGGCAGGAGTATCCCCTCGGGAGATTAGCGCGACATGTCCTTCTTTGGGATCGCGGGCGGATCCTCTTCCTCTCACGTGGCGTCGGCCTCGTCATCATCCAGCAAGGTGTGGAGGATGCTGGCCCTGCGCCGGGGAGAGGTCTCCCTCGTCCCCTCAATGGTCGCCTCCGAGTCGTGCTCTTCTTCTTCGTCGTCTTCCTCTCCTCCCCCACGGGAGTCACCTGAAGACACTTCCACCGGCGTCGTCGCCCCTTGGGCCACAGGAGGCACCGCCGGCACCAGGCCACGCCCATCAAAGGTGGGCATGGCATCCACCACCTGTTTCCAGTCATCATAGAGGAACAGGGGGGTAGGGGCACCCTTCAGACCTTCCTGGTCGTCCCCAACCAAGAGGTGAAGAGCTGTGGCCAGATCCTCATCGGCCAAGGCCGCCGAGTTCAGGCGAAGCTCGTCGTCTACGCCCCCAAGCGTCCACAACGGGCGCGAGTGCACTTAAAGCGGAGCCACCCGCTGCGTCAGGAACTCCCTCAGGAGCGTGGCCCCTGTCAGCTTCGCCGCCTTCACGTTGCCCGGTTTCAAGTCGGTGTTCATCTTCTCCAGCACCAACTTCGCCCGGTCATCGGTAAGCTTTGCGGGATACCACCCTTCGTCAGACTGGGTGCCTCAGTTGCCAACGCCAACCGGGAGTGGATACATATGGCATCCATCATGACCCACTTGCTTCGGAAGTTGTCGACCCTCTTCCCGGTCTTCGAGATCGCGTTGGCCTTGGAGTATGCGATGAAGTTGGCGCACGCTGAGGTGTGCTTGCCGTTGATTTGGAGGGATAAGAAGTGGTGTAGCAAAGCCACGGACGGTGTCACCCCAACATGCGCCTCATAGTAGTAGGCAAAAATCGACAAAAGGAGGACAGAGATGGGATGAAGATGAAGGGCATGTAACCTGTAATGGCGGAGGGCGGCATATAAGAACTCGGAGAAGGGAGGAACCAGGCCGGTGACGACAACGTTCATGAAGAAGGGGTAGAAGGTGCTCCCCTTAGCCTCCGGCTCGGCGGAACCAGCCTGGAGTTCGGTTTCCCCCATCTCACTGCCCTCCACCGCCATCATCAGGCGCGTAGCGACGAGATTCTTCTCCGACATGTTGGGGGCATCCAGGGCCGACGAATACCAAGCCGACAGCGTGTCGACCTTGACCTTGCGGGGCGCCATTGCTCGCTGAAAGGGAAGGAGTGGAGCGGATCTGGAGATTTCGGAAGCAAGGGAGCGAGGAAGGGGATCTGGAGCAAGGTGAAGGAGAACAATGAAGGCAAGCCTTACCCAAGCCTGCCTTTTGTTAGTCGGGCAGTTGCCGAGGCAGCATGGGGAAGCAGAGACGCCCATGTCCAATCAGCCGCCATGCGGCAACCAAGGCCATAGGCTGTTGGGGCCTGCGGTGCTCCGCACTTGCCCTTTGGCTTTGCTGCTAAGCCAAGTCCGAGCACGCCTTGGGCCCTGGGGCTACTATCGGCGTTCTGGGAACAAGGGTCCTCAGACTTGCCTACCTATGGCCTGCAGCATGGCTCAACCATTTGCCCAGTATGGCCCGTCTTCATCAACCAAAGATCAAGACCCTCGCGAGGGGCCAAGCCTTGCGGGGCGTACGACACCTTGCCTCCTCAGGAGTGGCCTCGCCACGCAGGCTCGCGAGGAGGCAAAGAGATCAAGGCAAGGGGTACCTCGCGAGGTGCCCGTGATGCAAGCCATGACAATCAAGACCAGGTGGCGCCAGCCTGCGCAGTGTCCTCGTTTCCTCTTTGGTGCAAAGGGAGCAAGCGTAGGCGTGGAGTACTGAGGCATCAGGCAAATGTTTCCTTATCGGTGCAACGAGACCAAGACTAGCAGGACGGCAGGACGGAGGTCACCATGGAGCCCAAGACGGCGTCACCACCAGTGCCTTTGGCAGTTGAAGACCACCTTTAGTCAGGATAGCTTGTACTAGCTGTCCCCTTTCAAAATGGCTATTGTTGGCTCCCTTCCCACTCAGTATTTGGGAAGAGGACCAGGGCCTCTATAAATAGGGCTAGCCACCAAAATAGAAGATACATCTCATCTAGAGCCAACAAAGACGGATTGACTCCTCTCCAAACACACCACCAAACACAAGAACACCTCTCCTCGCGAGGTTGTTCTTCCCTTGTACTGTTCATCATCAGCCCAGGAGGCAATCCACCACACCACACACTGGATTAGGGTATTACAGCAGAACGGTGGCCCGAACCAGTATAAACCTTGTGTCTCTTGTATTGTTCATCGATTTAGCTTAGAACCACGGCGAGGCTGAGGGCGTGTTTCGGTAGGGAGAGATCTTCGTGCGCACCTCAGAGTTCGAACCTTAAGGGTTTTTCCGGAACCCGATATCCGACAGATTGCATTAAATCTTTTATGGACACCGATGTCTTTTGTGAATTTAGCGCTAAATATGGACTTGGCTCTGAGGTAGTAGCTTCATTTTGTCAATCATTTGCTACTCATGTTGATCTCCCTAAGGAGAAGTTGTTTAAATATCATCCTCCCATTGAAGTAAAAATAGTAGGACCCCTTAAAGCTGAAGAAGAAACTATTACTTATAATGTTGATCTTGTTATTCCTACTGCTTATATTGAGAGACCACCTTTTCTAGTTAGGATAAAAGAACATGCTAAAGCTTCAGTTGTAGTCCGTAAGAGTTATACTAGAACACCTACACCCCCTGAATAAACTAAAGTTGAACCTAATATTGGTGTGGTGAAGGATCTCATAGTTGATAACATTGATGGGCATGTTATTTATTTCTGTGATGAAGCTGCTAGAATTGCTAAACCCAATGATAAAGATAAACATAGACCTATTGTTGGCATGCATGTTGTCTCTGTTAAGATAGGAGATCATTGTTATCATGGCTTATGTGATTTGGGTGCTAGTGTGAGTGCAATTTCCTTTACTTTATATCAAAAAATTATGAATGATATTGCACCTGCTGAAATAGAAGATACTGATGTTACTATTAAGCTTGCTAATAGAGATACTATCTCACCAATTGGGATTATTAGAGATGTTGAAGTCTTGTGTGGGAAAATAAAATACCCTTCTGATTTTCTAGTTCTTGGTTCCCCACAAGATGATTTTTGTCACATTATATTTGGTAGACCTTTCTTGAATATTGTTAAAGCTAAAATACATTGTGAGAAAAACAAACTGCTAGTGTAAGTTTTCGGGATGTGTCTCATGAGTTTAATTTCTCCAAATTTCATAAACAACCCCATGATAAAGAATTTCCTAGTAAAGATGAAATTATTGGTCTTGCTTCTATTGCCGTGCCTCCTGCTGATCCTTTAGAACAATATTTGCTAGACCATGAAAATGATATGTTCATGAATGAAAGAAAGGAATTAGACGATATTTTCTTTAAACAAATTCCTGTTTTGAAACACAATTTGCCTGTTGAGACTATTGGAGATCCTCTACCACCCAAGAGTGATCCTGTGTTTGATTTTAAACAATTACTTGATACTTTGAAATATGCTTATCTCGATGAGAAGAAGACATATCCTACTATTATTAGTGCTAACCTTTCAGAGCATGAAGAAAAGAAATTATTGAAAACTCTAAAGAAACACCGTGCCACTTTTGGATATACTCTGGATGATCTTAAGGGCATTAGTCCCACGCTATGTCAGCACAAAATTAATATGGAACCTGATGATAAACCAATTGTTGATCATCAGTGACGGTTGATCCTAAGATGAAGGAAGTGTTAAGAAATGAAATATTAAAGCTTCTGGAAGTAGGTATATTTATCCTATTGCTGATAGTAGATGGGAAGTCATGTTCATTGTTTCCCTAAGAAGGGAGGTATTACTGTTATTTCTAATGATAAAAATGAATTGATTCCGCAAAGAATTGTTACATGTTATAGAATGGTAATTGATTTTAGAAAATTAAACAAAGCTACTAGGAAAGATCATTATCCTGTACCTTTCATTGATAAAATGCTAGAAAGACTATCGAATCATACACATTTATGCTTTCTAGATGGTTACTCTGGTTTTTCCCAAATACCTGTGTCACAAGAGGATCAAGAAAAAACTACTTTTACATGCCCTTTTGGTACCTTTGCTTATAGACATATGCCTTTTGGTTTATGCAATGCACCTGCTACCTTTCAAAGATGTATGACTGCTATATTCTCTAACTTTTGGGAAATATTGTTGAGGTTTTCATGGATGATTTCTCCATTTATGGAACTTCTTTTGATGATTGCTTGAGCAACCTTGATCGAGTTTTGCAGAGATGTGAAGAAACTAATCTTGTCTTGAACTGGGAGAAGTGTCACTTTATGGTTAATGAAGGTATTGTCTTGGGGCATAAAATCTCTGAAAGAGGTATTGAAGTTGATAAAGTTATGGTTGATGCTTGGAAAAATGTGTGTCCTAAAGATATGAAAGGTATAAGAAGTTTCCTTGGTCATGCTGGTTTCTATAGGAGATTTATTAAAGACTTCTCTAAAATTTCTAGGCCTCTTACTAATCTCTTGCAAAAAGATGTTCCATTAGTTTTTGATGATGATTGAGTAGAAGAATTTGAAATCCTTAAGAAAGCTTTAATTTCTACACCTATTGTTCGACCACCTGATTGGAACCTACCCTTTGAAATTATGTGTGATGCTAGCGATTATGCTATTGGTGTTGTTCTAGGACAAAGAGTTGATAAGAAATTAAATGTTATCCATTATGCTACTAAGACTCTAGACAATGCTCAAAGAAATTATGCTACTACTCAAAAAGAATTTTTAGCAGTTGTGTTTGCTTGTGACAAGTTCAGATCTTATATTGTTGATTCTAAGGTAACTTTTCACACTAATAATGCTGCTGTTAAATATCTTATGGAGAATAAAGATGCTGAACCTAGATTTATTAGGTGGATTCTCTTGCTACAAGAATTTGATTTACATATTATTGATAGAAAGGGAGTTGAGAACCCCGTAGCAGACAACTTCTGTAGGTTAGAAAATATTCTTGCTGACCCACTACCTATTAATGATAGCTTTCCTGATGAAGAGTTAGCTGTTATAAATGCTTCTCGTAGTACTCCATGGTATGTAGACACGTAGTTTTACATACCAACAAAAGAAAAAGTTTTTCTATGATTTGAGACATTACTTCTAGGATGACCCACACCTTTATAAAGGAGTAGATGGTGTTATTATACGTTGTGTACCTGAGCATGAACATGAACAGATCCTAAGCAAGTGTCACTCCGAGGCATACGGAGGACACCACCACTGGTACAGTGAGGTGCTATACAAACTATTTTTAACCCCTTTCCGCGACGGTGTTTTGAACCATCACCTAGTGAGTGACTATGAAAGGGGGTCCTTACCACACGACCCAGAAACCGTCGGGGATATGCCCTCCTGGCACACACGCTTAGTAAAATGAGGTCGTGTGCAACCGGCGACCGATCAAATACGGTTATACGTACAATTGCACTAAAAGAAATACAATCATACATGAGAAATTGCTTCCGGTCGTAAGTACATCCCACACAGTCAGTCCCCGCTAAATGTTTCCATTTGTATGTACATTCCACACAGTCAATCCAAGGAATACGTTTCCGTTAGTATGTACATCCCACACAGTTAATCCAAGAAGTACGTTTTCATTCGTATATACATCCCACATAGTCACTCCAAGGAAAACGTTTCCATTTGCAGGTACATCACACACAATTTTCCCCATTAAATCATTTGTGATAGCGTTGCCATTGCACACGTAATTAACAGTTTTATCGTTTGCGTTATTGAATGCATCACACATGGTGCATAGAAGAAACTATGTGGCAAAGGCTGTCCATCACACACACTTTTGATGTGGTAAACGTTCCCACAAGGTGGCCTAACGCAAATAGTTTTTAAGAGGATGTCGTGTGTGATTGTTCATTGATCCAACACGGTTTATTCCTAGAAACTGTGTGTGTTGCCTGAGGTCTTCGCCCACGGTGTTTTTTCAATAACCGTTTGTAGTAGAAAAACCCAATTAGCTGGCTAATTGGTCATTAGTAGGCTAATTGCCCTATTATTAATAATACATTTATTAATCTAGCTGACATTTCATATTAATCACACAATATATTTCATTTACATATTAAGGAAGCAGGATTTCATAATTGAAATACATCAGAGTACAACATCATATAGCTTCAGCACTCAGCTACCCATTACACAACTTCACCAGCACCAAGTTTCACATGCAACATCTAGAACCTTTGGAAATTAGCATCTTAGACGGTACATAGACAGATGCATCTCATCTGGAAAACTGCTGAAGCGGAAGGTGAATATTGTGCCTTCATTGATGTTGAAGGTCTTTCCAACTTTAGGCCAATGCCTGTGGATGATTGACCGTCCATCCTTCGTCCTCTTCAGGAACACTTAAATATTGAACCATGGGTGTTGTATGAAAACCTTCCTCGCCTCCTGACCATAGAGGTGGTTTGAGAGGTAATCATCAGTGAACTACTTTGGAAAGGCCTGAAAACAAGGACGATGTGCATAAATATCTTGTCTATATTGGAAATGGGGCAAAGGAACAAAAAAAGGCAAGGTATAATAGGTAGTACCATCTTATAGTGAACTAATGTCTTCTTCATTGTGCTGACAAAGATCTTGTTGTTTTTTGTCACTAATTTCTTTATCCTAACAATCTTTCTGAGTTTCTTGACTTGACTGATATTCATGGACAACTCATTTCCCCACATGCAAAAAGGGTCAAACAATGGGTCAAAACCTCTAGCAGTAGGACCTACATGTGCAAGACCAAATTATTAAAAACCTAAATATTAGAATGGTTCCTGCAATTGCACAATAACATGCTATTAGACAAAGGACCATGCATGTGCTAACCTCGATTGTAAACATCAGTTCTTCCCATTGTTTCCCCACAACACATATAAGGTAGTTAGTCATCAGGTTAAGTGAGGGTTCGCATGCTATCAGTAAAATATGTTGATGAAAAATAAGCACATTGCAGATTCTTCAAATTAATTCAAGCCACATGGAAAACCCATTTATCCAAACCAAGCATGATTAACAACTAGGAAATATAGAAGTTGTATATGTTTCTCATGTATTAAGTGCAGCCAAATTCGATTTATTCCTCACATGCACAACAATACAAAATTCTAGCCATGACAATTGGACATCGCATTGCAGAATTGAACCAAGCAGTTAACTAAACACCACAACAAATGAACTAAACATTAACTAAGCACCACATTGCATAATATAACATACTCCTAGTAGAAGATCAGACAGTTAACCAAACCAAACATGCTTAACAACTTGGGAATATAGCAATTTTATTTGTTTCTCATGTATTTAGTACAGCCAAATTCAATTTATTTCTCACATGGTATACAATAATAGAATGCACCCACAACAATTGAACATCGCATTGCAAAACTGAACCAAATAGTTAACTAAACACCACAACAAATGAACCAAACATTAACCGAGCATGACATTGCACAATATAACATACTCCTAATAGAACATCAGACAGTTAACCAAACCAAGAATGCTTAACAACTTGGAAATATAGCAATTGTATTTGTTTCTCATGTATTTAGTACAACCTAATTCGATTTATTTCTCATATGGTATACAATAACAGAATGCACCCACAAAATTGAACATCGCATTGCAGAATTGAACCAAACAATTAACTAAACACAACAAAAACTTAACCAAACGTTAACTGAGCACCAAATTACACAATGAATAACATACTAGAAGATCAGACAGTTAACCAAACAAGCATGCTTGACAACTTGGAAATATAGCAATTGTATTCGTTTCTCATGTATTTTGTAAAGATAATTTCGATTTATTTCTCACATGGAAGACAATACAAAATTGCAGCCTAAAGAATTGAACATCACATTTGCACAATTGAACCAAACAGTTAACTGGAGACGACAACTAATTAACCAAACAGTTAATAAGTGAGCACCACATTGCACGACATATAGAAAATATACACTAGAGCCACCGATTGCATGGTAAAATTAGATAGCACAATTCACTATAATTTTTTAAGGAAAGGCAGGAGCAGCACACACAATGGGTAAACCGAGCATGCTTAGCCGGCGTAGCTAGCTAATAAGACAAGCTACTCCTCATCGTCGAAGATATCGATGATGATTGGCTCCTTGGACATGGAAGAGGGTGAGGCCTCCACATCGTGGGTTCCCTCATCATAGTGGTGAGTTGCCAGAGCCGCTCTGAGCATTAACCTATTGGCTCTCGAGTTGAGGTAAGCACGTGCACACTAAGAAAACACCTCATAGTTTTCGTTGAAGGCACCGACGGTGGCCTCGAGAAAACGCCACGAACTGTCGTTCAGAGCAGCCAACCGCGTCGCAGCGTCGGCGTGTGAGGCATCGACGGTGGCCTCGACGGCGAGGTTCTCCTCCAAGTTCTGGGGGTCGGCATAAATGGCAGCCATCGTGACCTCATCTGCGTGTGCGGCCGCGATTTGCTTCTCCGCTGCCAAATGCTCCTTGAGCTCCTGTCTATACTGTGTCCACCATAGGCTTAGGGAGGCGCTTATTTGGTGGAAGGGTCGGTGATTTGTGTGGAAGGTGTCGCACCAGCGGTCGGGGTGTGCGGGTTGTGGAAGGAGGAGGAGGATGGGTGTCATGGAATTGTCACGTTAGATGTCCTAGTGGAAGGACTTAGTGAGGGAGCCATCGCAACTAGGAAACTTAAAGGGGTTAATCGGGACAAAGGACACGGGATTTATACTGGTCGGCCCCTTAAGGTGAAGGTAAAAGCCTACGATCCAGTTTTGAGTGGGATTGCTTATGTCTCGATTACCAGGGAGCGAAATCGTTTGACCTGGCTCTCGGTCTGATCTTACATGCCCTGAATCACCGTCAGGTCGTCCCTTTATATACAGAGGTCGACACCCAGTGGCTCACAGAGTCCCGGCCGGCTCATAAACAGTGTCCGGCTCGGTCTCTAACTATTCTTGCCTTACAATACAAGTCACGTACATATGGCGGTTTAACTCTACGGGCCTTAAGTCGCCTTTGGGCTTTGGGCCCTTAACTGAACCGCCATCTTCAAGCTTGGTCTTCGGCTTCAAGAGTACTCATAGGTATAACCCGGCCCCTCCTGGGCGGGTCATACCTAATTGTTATATCCCCAACATTAGGCCCCAAATTGGTTTGAACTGGTTCATGTCAATCTTCGACACTTAAGAAAAATCTTCTGCTCTTGGCTTATGAAATTTTTGTAACCCGCCATGACATCATCCTTTGGACTTGTGGTAACCCGCCATGACGTCATCTTCCATTAATGCACGTTTTGTCCAACATATCTCAACGGATCCTTATCTTAATGACCATCCCGAGAATCGAGGCGTCCTTGTAGCTGGATAACCATGTTTTCAACCTCCTCGTTTTTCGCGCCCACTTATTAGTCTTCCTTTATAAATATACATGACCGGGTCTTTCCTCATTCTCCCCTCTCCCCATCTTCTTCCTCGCGCAACCCTACTGCCTCTCGAGCTCTGCCTCCACCACAGCACACCTCGTCTTCCTCGACCTTGGCCGCTGCATCAACCTGCATCAGTCTAGAGAACGGAGGCGACCCTCCGCAGTAGATCTGCAGCTGTAAGTCTTCTCCTTCCCGCACCTCAGATCTGCATTAGGGTTTGCAAGTTCCTCTGTGTTCTTCGTGGTTCATCACGGTTTCTTCGTAGTTCTTCCTCCGCGGCCTCATTTGATCCAAAAGTAGTATGGAACTTATGCGGTAGTTGTTTCACGTCCATTTTTGATACTAGTGGATCCCTTTTTCTTGCAAAGAAGCCTCGTTAGAACTCATGAACTCATCTGTACCACGGTTTTAGGTCTAGAATATTTTGTTTTCTGAACAGCCGTTTGAGCCAAAATAATTGCTGCAACCTGTGAAACTTGTTTATGCAACACTTAGGCAAAAATTATTTTTGATAGATCCATCTAGCCATGGCGACTCTTATCACCGGCTTAAAAAGGCAATGCTCAATTGATACTCTTGACCGCCCAAGGCGGTTTAGATAACTTAACTGCTTATGGCGCTCATGGCGGCTTAAATAATCTGAAATAATTAGTCTTATACCATTAGGCCCCTATATAAGCCGCCATCTTGAGTATGCACTGTAATGTTTTTCTTCGGCTTAAATTTGAACCGGAAATTTTTACTCTTTCTTAGGCTTTCATCACAATGGCACCGAAACCACCCACTTCATGCAATGGGTCAAATCCATCGTCATAGATAGTACGCTTGATGACTTTGTGAAGACCGGCTATCTGCTGAAGAAGGAAGTTATGTCTTATCGTGCCCCTAACCAGACAGAGGAAATTCCCCAGCCCAAAGCGGGGGAGGTCATCATCTTCACTGATCATATGAACCGGGGGTTTTCACCACCCGGCTCAAAATTCTTTAGGGATGTCCTACACTTCTTTGACCTCCGACCTCAAGACATCGGACCCAATTCCGTGTCTAATATTTGCAATTTTCAAGTGTTCAGCGAGGTATACCTTGGAGAAGAACCCAGCTTGCTACTCTTTAGAGAGTTATTCTACTTGAACCACCAGAATGAGTGTGCCAATGGACAAAGCTTGGAACTTGGCGGTGTCTCAATCCAGCATCGGAGAGACGTGATTTTTCCTTATGCCCACCCACCAAGTCATCCCAAAGACTGGAACTAGACATGGTTCTATTGTCAAGACACTTCTCCGACTGATGAAAATCCTCCGCCCAGCTTTTGTGCTCTGCGTCTGGAGTCCAAACATCCACTTCCTGATAAGATAACAGCCGCCAAACGCAAGACACTCGCCCCCACCCTGGCTAAAATCAAGGCTCTTCCGGGGAACAGGCTAAATGGCATCAATTTAGTCCGGGTTTGGCTCGCCTGGCAGGTCATTCCATAGAGCTGCCGCCCCGGCCTGATGTGCACCTACACAGGCAAGAAAGATGACCCTCTGCGGCACAATTCTGACGATCTACCTGACCACGTCATCAACAACATGACCAAGTCTCTCCTAAATGAAAGCCTAGCATACTGAGGTAAAGTGGGCTTAAGCCCTTTCTGTGAAGCTAACCCGACTCCAGCGGTAAACCACCCATCTGAATAAATTACCTTCATCTTTTGATATTTCATTTGTACTCACACTTTTGCCGATTTTTCACAGGCTGGTGATATATTCTAGAAGGTCAAATATGATCACGAGGCTGCAAAAAAGTCCAGGAAGGCCAAGAGAGCCGCCAGAAAAGAGGCTGCGAAGAAGAAGGGCGAGAAGGCCACCGCCTCTGACTTGCTTCGGCTAGAAGTACTTCTGAGTCAGAGGTAGCCATTGACTCTCTTGGCTCCTTTTTTAACCACCTTATTGACACTGATTATCAGCAGGAGGACATAGGAACAAACCATGGAAAGGATGAAGAGGTAACTATCATTTCCTCCAACTCCGAGCCTTTGCCAAGACAGAAAATCCGAAGAGTAACCCGGAAAGTAACATTTTCACATCCCTTAGCTTATCAAGATCCTCAATTTCTTTTGAAGCGACAGATTCATGAGAGCCGGAGGCAGACCCGGACCAACAAGGATGCGGAACTCTCCTCCGGCTTACCTGATACACCAATGAAGCATCGGAACAAGGTCACTTCTAATTTAAATCCCTGTTATCCTTTGGCGGGTCTCACTCGTCAACCACTCAATTCTTCTGACCCAAATTATCAGGAAACATCACCTTCCTCCGGTGACTCAGTGTAGTCCAATTTGCCGGCTTTTAAAACCGCTCCAGGTTACTGATAACCTACTTATCCTGTATTCATTTCAATTCGTTGTATTTACACTGACCTTTTGATCTTATGTAGCGGAAAAGCAAAGCCCAGCAAAAAGGTGAAGAAGAACAAGCCGGCCGAAGAGCCAATCTTCAAAGAGCCAGAACTTGGAACGGCCGCACCTAAAGCCTCTACTCATGAGCCGCCACCTGAACTAGCTCATGACACGCCAACACCAGCTGCTGACCCGCCTGCCGAACAAGCCGCCGATGGTTCTGAAAACCCGGAAGTTCCTAGCCCGACCAAGACAGACGATCTGCAAAGTACTGATGTTGAGATTACTGAGACCAGCTTTGCTGAGCCGGGGAGGCCAACCGTGTTGGCCAAATGTTCTGCCAAGGAGGAGCTTCTGGAACGCCGCAGGGTCAAGCTTGATGTTGCTGATTACACTCACATGAGTATTGTAGAAGTTTTTTTCTTGCTATATGAGCCAAGTACATAGTAGCCGTGACGTTGAAATTGATATGGTGAAGCAGATGCACCATAAATTTGAGGTACAATCCCTTCTGCATACTAATTTATCCTTATTATGCCAACCCCCAAGTCTATTGCTTATGATGCATATGTTGTGGACTTAGAAACAAGCTAGAAGCTAGATAACATTAGTGATATATTCGGATAACATGCAAGAAAACCGGCTTACTCCATAGTCCCCAAGGGCCGGCTTAATCAGCATGGTTGAGCCGGTCCTTCATATGCTTGTATAGAATAAAACACTTGAAAAAACTTTAACAACAATATGCATTAGCCCCCAAGTGCCAAGTACTCTTGCTTGCAAAGTGCTTGGGACTTACTCTCATGAACCGCCACTTAAGTAAAATTCTTCGGTAGACATTAGCCCCCAAGTGCCAATTGTTGTTGCTTGCAAAAGGCTTGGGACTTAATATTGTATGATAATAGTCATGATTTTGACCCGGTACTTGTACAGGCCACCACCAGTCAACTTGAATCGGAAATATTTGACCTGAAGAACCGCCTGCCATTATTATGCAGGCCCCAGGAGTTCAAATCTTAATCAAGACATGCTGATAAAGCTGAAGGAGGTTTATACGATGGTGGAAGAACTCTACGCCGGGTCTCAGCGTGCCTTAGCAACAGTGGCCCTGTCAAATGAAGTGCCCACACTCCTGGTGGATGTGCTAAGGAAACTCTCTGTGCTGCCCCAGCGACTAACTGAACTAAGGCGATCGTCCGCAAGAGCCGAAGCCGTGGCTGCCTTAAGTCGGGCCAAAGCTTGGCTACCAGAGTTAGACCCGACCGACATCACTATTGGTTATCCAAGCCTTAAGGAGGATGGCACTAACTTTGAACAACAAGACTTCGCCACTTGTGTGAAGGAGATACGCCCCATGGCCACCTTGATAGCTGGTCAAGCGGATCTCACCAAGTACCAGCCGGGTTATGACACGGAGAACCGGAGAATTCCAACACCACATTATCAAGTGACCAGCCTGATCCCCCAATCTGTAAGCATACCTTCGCCCCTGAAGTTGACCTGGCCGGACTAATTGATGATGAAGCTAAATTTGAAGCTTTGAATGGCATTGACTGGTCATCATCAACCTTCCAGGAAAGGGAACAGGGCCAAGAAGCGGAGAGGGCTGACCCGGACGCTTCCGGTCAACACGATAATTAACCCGCCAGGCGGTTCATACCTGTGATCTACTGAAAAACAATATTAATCATTTGGACTCGGGGAGTCATGTAATAGGGTGGAAATAACTTTGTCTTGCCGTGCCATCGTGCACATTTTTGGTGCTCAACATTGTTAAGCCGCCATCTTATATTTACCTGTATCATGCTTATCGTCTGTTCTCCTTATTCTTTAGCAAGTCTCTGAACTGCCGTGCACATAGGAATAGATCACAAGATCTGTCGTGGATTTGTCACGGCAGATGTCCTAGCGAAAGGACTTAGTCGTGGAGCCATCGCTACGAGTTTACTTGAAGGGGTTAAAGCGGACACAAATACACGAGGATTTTATACTAGTTCGGCCCCTTCGATGAAGGTAAAAGCCTATGTCTAGTTGTGATGGAATTGATATGATCTCGATGGCTAGGGAGCAAACAAGCTTCGCCTAGGCTCGAGTTGTGGTTGTCTGTCTTGAACCGCCACTGGGTCGTCCCCTTATATACACGGGTGACGCCCGTCGGTCCATAGAGTCCTAACCAGTTCATACTCGTATTCCGGTTGCTATCTCTCTATTCCTTACTTACAATACAAGTCATACATCAAGCCGGTTTACGGCTACATGTTCTAACCGACTACAGGCCTTGGGCCTTCATCTGTTTACGCCACTAATGAAGTTAACCCGGCCCAAGTAGGCCGGTTTACGCCTAGTGGTAATATCCCCAACATTAGGCCCCAGATTGATTTGAACTGGTTCATGTCAATCCTTCACACCATCTTGCGTCTTGGATATCTTCTGTTAATTGGCAAATCTCCATGTCGTCATCATTTTTGGTTGCTGTAAACCGGCATGACGTCATCAGTTTTGGTTACTGTAAACCAGCATGACGTCATTATGAAATTCATAACGCCCTCTTAATGATAGCTCCTGGATTCGCGCGTTTGACCTAGCTCGGTTGCCTTATAAATAAGACCGAAGGGTCATTTCCTTTCTCTTCCCCTTCGTCCCTTCTTCTTCTTCTTCCTTACGTCGCCGGCTTTGGAGCTCCGGCACCACCGTCGACCTCTGCCTCGTCTCGGGCCGCTGCATCAACCTAAACGTACCAGGGTGTTGTGGCGTCTTTCCGCATCTTCTCCGTTCCCGGTAAGTCCTCTCTCCTTCTTAACCTAGATCTGTTCTTAGGGTTCCATGTTCTTGCTATGTTCATTGGGCGTTCATAGCTATTCTCTAACCTTGAATGCATCTGTGAACTCTTGCTGTGCTTAGTAGCGATCCCTTTAGCATCCGACTGCTATTTCTCATCCAAGCGCATAGATCTCCCGCACATATCCGCTCAATGGTTCACTTCTGTTTCCGCCTTAGTCTTTGAAATATTTCCTGTTTTTGTGAGCTTGCTGTAGATCCGCGGCTGTAACACGATTTTGTGAAATTTGTTTCTGCATAACTAGTTATCCATAGTTTCAATTGCTTCCGATGCTTAGGCCAGGCGGTTTAACTTCACCATAGAGAAAAAATTGCTAAACCGGTATATATGTCATTAGTCCCCTGGTTGAACCGCTAGAATCCATCTGATGCCGCGTTGTAGAAGACCGGTTTATGGGTACTGCCTCCGGTTTACCGTATTTAGATCAACACCTTTTTATTCGGCATGTCCTTGAACCAGATCACCTATTTCTTGTAGATCTCTTCATGGCCAAACAAGTGTACGAGTGCAACTGGGTTCCCTCCCGTGTCACAGAATCACAGCTGGACGATCTAGTCCTGATCGGCACTTTGGATAGCAAAGATACGATTCACTGGAGGGTTCCTGGAGATGAATGTCCTCCCATGCCCCAGGAAGGAGAGGTCATGGTCTTCGCAGATCACATGGCCCGGGGCTTCAAACCGCCCGGCTCTAAATTTTATCGGGATGTGTTAGCCAACTTTCAACTCCGTCCACAAGATACTGGCCCCAACTCCGTCACCAATCTATGTCACTTTCAAGTACTTTCTGAGGCATACCTTCAAGAGGAGCCTTCAGTCGAGTTATTTAGAGATCTCTTTCATCTAAACCGCCATACTGAATTCACCGATGGCCCTAATACCGAACTGGGCGGTATGGCCATTCAGAAGAGGAAGGAAATCACCTATCCCCATGTCAAACTCCATACTCACCCCAAGGAGTGGAACGCAACTTGGTTTTATTTCAAGGATACCTCCCCTGACAACGAAAATCCCTTGCCTGGCTTCTGTCCGGAACGGCTCAGCAACACTCACCCTTTTCCACAAAGGCTAAGCGCCAAGGAGAGAATTAAATATGCCCCTCAACTGTCCAAGCTCCGGGCCTTCATGGCCAATGGTTTAACAGGAATAGACCTTGCACGCTGCTGGATATCATGGAGCATTCTGCCTCTAAGCCGGCGCCCTGGTTTGATGTGCGAATACACTGGCAGTGTCGATGACCCACTCCAACATATCAAAATCCAGGTCTCCGACGACGAAGTCACATAATCTGTAAAGAAGATGTTGAATGAACCGGAGCACCTCTGTGCTCAAACCGGTCTGCTTCCTTACTGCACCACCAGCGAAACGCCAGCGGTAAGATTTTTCTTGCTTTATTATTGAACATGTTACTGCTTTATCTGTCTGACCTTTAATTATTGTTGATCCAGAGTGATAATCCGTTTTGGAGCAAGAAGCTTTCACAAAATAAAACGGAGAAGGCAGGGCGGCCAACCCGGCCCAAGACCAAGGCTATCAAGAAACCAGCTCGTAAAAGAAAGACCACCGCTTCATCTGACCCAGCCATTGATGATGATGTGGGTAATCCGGATCTTGAGGTAGAACTTGATTCACTTGGCTTACTTTTTACCCGCCTTATTGATGATGATGCTTGTCAGGATGACGCTGAGGCCAACAATGCGGGCTTCGTTGAGGTAACTATTCTCTCTTCTGATTCAGAAATCTTGCCTTTGCCAAAATCTCGCCGGACAAACCGGAATGTTAAATTTTCTCATCCTCTTGCTTATTTGGATCCCAACTTTCTTATGAAGACCCAGCAACACGAAGCTCGCCGCACAACCCGGCATAGCGGCCAGGTAGTTACTTCTGCCGGTTTACCGAACAGTCCGGTTCGAAAACGCCGCTCCGAGGTCTCCGACCTTTTTATTGATTTAAATCCTAAAGCGGGTTTCTTCCATCAACCTCTTAATCCATCCGACTCCGATTACCAGGTCACTTCTCATTCATCGTCTGGTGAATCGTCGGCCACCCAGCTACCACCTTTGAAAACAGTTGCTGGGTAAGTTAAACCGAACATATGCTTCCAGTATACTCCGCAATGGCTTACGCTTTTCCTTGACTTTTTATTTTTCTTTCAGGGCTAAACCGAAACCAAGCAAGAAGGCCCGCCTGGATAGAGCGGCTGAAGAAGATGTGGCCCCAGAACATGATCAAGCACCTGATCATGAAGTGTTTACTTGTGAAGATATCCCCAATGATCCTCCTCTGCAAGACGACGTTATCCCTGAAGAAGGTCTTATTAATACTCCAGCCTCTGCTGATCCGCCTGCCAGCTCTGTCCAGATTGAGAAATCCCACACTCCTGCTGACAAACCGGCCGCGCCAATCCAAACCGGCGAGTCAAAAGATGATGATGTTGTGATTACCGGCGTAGGCCGCTCTGAGCCCGGGAATCCTGTCACCCTTACCAGGCATACCATCAAAGAGGATTCTTCCCCTTTGAACAAAGGAAAATGGGATGTTGAATTAGAGACATACGCCGCTCTGAATGCTCAAGATCTTCACTCTGGCTATTTAAACCGGCTTTACACTAGCCGTGACTGTGAAGCTGGCCTGGTTAAAATGATGAGGGATAAATTTGAGGTAAATTCCTTCTTTCCTTTCTGCCATTGCATTCATCCTTGTAGCCCCAAGGGCCGGTTTGTGACCTTGGTCAAAACCGGGACTTGATCCTAAACATTTTTGAAATTCGTCGGCATAACCCTCGAGGGCCGGTCTAACTTAGCATAAGTAAACCGGGTCTCAAAAAGAAAAAGCTATCCTTAGAACATAATTTGATCAAATAGCCATTAGCCCCCAAGTGCCAAGTTGAATACTTGTATTGAGCTTGGGACTTTGTAATCTAGCAGTATACAAAAAATTGAAGGTGCATTAGCCCCCAAGTATCAGGCATATAACTTTGTTATGTGGTTGATACTTCCATTTCTTGGATCGCCTGTGCAAAGCTTAAAATGCCATCTGTATGCAGGCTGAGGTGAAAATCAAGGAGGACCAGATTGCCGATTTGCAGGAGGCCCTGAAGACCCAGCAGGCTGAAACAGATAAGGCCAAGCAAGAATTAACCAGCGCTTTGAGCACTGCTGAACGGCTGAAAGAAGGCTTCAAGAAAGAGCGGGCTAACTGGGCCACTGAGAAGGTCGGTTTAACCAAAAGAGAGGAAATGCTGAAGCGGCCCTTAAACCAGTGGTGGATGAACTGACGGCCGTATAGCGGCAAATACACTCCATGACTGCTGCAATCTTTAGTAAGCTCCTTGTAATTTCTGTGATAAATTTGAATCTGCTGTATCGTAAATCCGGTTTGAGACCATTCTAATCTTGTTGTAGGCACACGTATTGGGCATTTATGAAATGATGTGCGGAAGAAATTGAAAGCTGCCTACACCTTGGTGGAACAATTGTATACCGGAGCCCAACGGATCATCACCACAGCTTCTCACAACAACCTGGCGCCCTCTTTAATCCAGGACACTCTTAGCAAGTTGTCAATGCTTCCAGCCCGGATTGAGGAACTGAAAAAATCCGCTGCCCGAACCGGAGCCATCAATGCCTTAATCCGGGCAAAGGCATGGGTGCCCGACTTTGATCCTGTGGAAGCAGCTCAAGGCTATCCCAGTCTGAAAGAAGATGGCTTTGAATTCAACAAAGAAGATTTAAGGGCCATAAACCGTGCAGTGCGCCCTCTGGCTTGCCAGCTAGCTGAAGAGGCAGATTTGACGCATTATCAAGCGCAATATAATAATCAAAACAAGCGAGTGCCTGCCCCAACTGTTGAAGCGGAGAATCTGATTCCTCCAATCCGTAAGCACACTTACGCCCCTGATATTGAACCGTCTTCCCTGATCCATGAAGAGGCTATTTTCCAAGCTTTAATGGGAATCGACTGGACCACTGTTGACTTCCATCCAATGGGTAGAGACGAGGAAGCTGAAGCGGTGGAGGATGAGGAGCAGGCTTGAACCAGAAGCCGGTTTGAAGAGCTATTTGCAACATCCTTCCACAAAAACAATGATGTTAACAGGGAAAAGGTAAACCAGGCAGACTCCTCCGGATTTAAAGGGGGATCAAAAATCATTGGCTGAGCCGGAAGAAATATGCTTGTTGACATACAAGAAATCCAACAAAAGCAAAGAACGAACAAACCATGGAAACAACATGGAAGCAAAGGCAATGATAAAAACCATTTGCAAAAATATGCTATACTGAGCTGTTCAGATGGTATTACCATGGTCGGACAGGATCAAGGCCCCCAATAGGAGTGACAATGATTCAAGTCAGCCAGGTCCCCAAATGACTCGTGGCATATATGCCAGATCAAGAGGCGTGACAATGGTTCGGGTTCGACCATGCCCCCAAGTGATTTTGTGGCCTTAGGCCGACCAAGAGGCGTGTCTGGTTCAGACTTGACCATGTCCCCAAATGATCTGGTGGCTGTCGCCTATCAAAGGGTGTTCGTTGGTTCGGACACGACCAAGGCCCCCAGTGATATATAAAAAGCAAATGTCAAGGGGTAAACCGGAGGTCGCTTTAAACAGAAACCACTCCGTGTAACCTCGCATGATGAGAAAGACAGAGACCCCGCTTTAGCTGAGGCTCCGGTTTGATATATCAAAGATAATATATACATTGTCATGATATGTACATAGATAGAGCCGATGGCTCAAGTATAGTAAGGCCGAAGATGAGCTATATTCCACGGCCTGTTGGTCTCCTCCTCTGATGTACGTGAGTCTTGATGCCCTCGAATATCAATCAGATAGTACGACCCGTTGTGAAAATTCTTGCTGACCACGAAAGGTCCCTCCCAAGGTGGGGATAACTTGTGCATATCCGTTTGATCTTGGATGAGTCGAAGCACCAAATCTCCTTCTTGAAAAGTTCTGGTTCTAATCCGGCGACTGTGATAGCGACGAAGATCTTGCTGGTAAATCGCCGAACGGGCAGCCGCTATATCACGCTCCTCGTCCAATAGGTCCAAAGCGTCTTGCCGTGCTGTCTCATTGTCTGCTTCAACATAAGCTGCCACACGAGGCGAATCGTGCCGGATGTCACTAGGGAGAACTGCCTCTGCTCCATAGACCATGAAAAATGGCGTGTATCCTGTGGACCGGTTTGGCGTAGTATTGATACTCCATAATACAGATGGTAGCTCTTCAACCCAACATCCTGGTGTTCTTTGCAATGGGACCATAAGCCAGGGTTTGATGCCTCGCAAGATTTCCTGATTAGCTCATTCTGCCTGTCCATTGGACTGGGGGTGTGCCACTGACGACACGTAAAATCGGATGTGCTCACGTTCACAGAACTCCTTCATAGCGCCCTTGGATAAATTGGTACCATTGTCAGTAATGATACTGTGTGGAAAACCAAACCGGAAAATCACCTTCTTGATGAACTGCACCGCTGTTGCTGCATCACACTTGCTGACAGGCTCCGCTTCAACCCACTTGGTAAATTTGTCAACTGCCACCAAAAGGTGGGTTTTCTTATCCTTAGATCTTTTAAAAGGCCCAACCATATCCAGCCCCCAAGTTGCAAACGACCATGTTATTGGGATCATCCTCAATTCTTGAGCCGGCACATGAGCACGCCTTGAAAATTTCTGACATCCATCACACCGTTTAACCAAGTCCTCCGCATCAGCATGCGCTATCAACCAGTAGAACCCGTGACGAAACGCCTTTGCCACCAGAGACTTTGAACCGGCGTGGTGTCCACAATCCCCTTCATGGATTTCTCTTAAGATTTCACAGCCTTCCTCAGGAGAAACACAACGTTGAAACGCCCCTGATACACTGCAATGATGTAATTCACCATTGACAATCATCATAGACTTGGATCGCCGGACTATCTGCCTGGCCAGAATCTCAACCTCTGGTAACTCCCCCCGGTTCATGTACGCAAGATAAGGAATCGTCCAATCCGGAATAGCATGTAATGCTGCCACCAATTGAGCCTCCGGGTCAGAAATAGCCAAATCCGCTTCACCTGGGAGCTGGACTGACGGATTGTGCAACACGTCCAAAAAGACATTGGGCGGGACCGGTTTGCGCTGAGAACCTAACCGGCTTAAGGCGTCCGCCACTTCATTCTTCCGACGGTCCACATGATCCACTTGATAACCCTTGAAGCAGCCTGCAACATTATCCACTTCCCGACGATATGTAGCCATGAGCGGGTCCTTAGAATCCCAAGTGCCAGACACCTGTTGAGCCACAAGGTCCAAGTCACCGAAGCACTTAACCCGGCTTAAGTTCATCTCTTCAGCCATCCGGAGACCATGGAGCAAGGCTTCGTACTCAGCTGCATTGTTAGTACAAGGGAACATTAAGCGGAGAACATAACAGAACTTATCACCTCGTGGGGAAGTTAATACGACTCCAGCCCCCGAGCCTTCCAATTGCCTGGATCCATCAAAATGAATAGTCCAATATGTGTGATCCGGCTTCTCCTCTGGTGCTTGTAACTCCGTCCAGTCATTGATGAAATCAACAAGTGCTTGAGACTTCACTGCCGTCCGAGGCACGTACTTCAGTCCGTGTGGCCCAAGCTCTATAGCCCACTTGGCAATCCGGCCAGTCGCCTCCCGATTCTGTATAATATCACCCAAGGGAGCTGAACTGACCACTGTGATGGGGTGCCCTTGAAAATACTGCTTCAACTTCCGACTGGCCGTAAAAACTCCATAGACCAGCTTCTGCCAATGCGGATACCTTTGCTTGGATTCAATAAGCACCTCGCTGATATAATAAACTGGCCGCTGAACCGGATATTCCTTGCCTGCCTCTTTGCGTTCCACCACAATAGCCATGCTAACTGCCTGAGCATTGGCCGCTACGTATAATAATAGTGGCTCCTTGTCGACCGGAGCTGCAAGAATAGGCGGATTGGCTAACTGCCGCTTCAGGTCCTCAAATGCCTTATCAGCAGCTGGACTCCAGACGAAATTGTCTGTCTTCCTCAGCATTTGGTACAAAGGGATAGCCTTCTCTCCGAGGCGACTGATAAACCGGCTCAGCGCAGCGATTCGGCCCGCCAAACACTGAACATCGTTGATACACTTCGGTTTAGCTAGGGATGTAATAGCCGTAATCTTCTCCGGATTAGCCTCAATTCCTCTGTTAGACACCAGGAAACCCAGTAACTTGCCTGCCGAAACACCAAAAACACACTTGGCCGGATTAAGCATCATCCTGTAAGCTCGCAAGTTGTCAAAGGCCTCCTTCAAATCATCCACCAGCGTCTCCTTCTGTCTTGATTTTACTACAATATCATCCACATAGGCGTGCACATTGCGGCCGATCTGCTCATGCAGGGAATTCTGTACACACCGTTGATAGGTGGCTTGGGCACTCTTGAGCCCGAAGGGCATAGATACATAGCAGAAGGCTCCAAAGGGAGTAATAAATGTTGTTTTCTCTTGGTCCTTAACCGCCATCTTGATCTGATGATATCCAGAGTATGCATCCAAAAAACTCAAACGCTCACAACCCGCCGTGGCATCAATGATCTTGTCAATACGGGGGAGGGCAAAAGGATCTGCCGGACAGGCTTTGTTAAGATCTGTGTAATCCACACACATACGCCAAGTGTCGTTTTTCTTAAGAACCAGCACCGGATTAGCAAGCCACTCTAGATGGAACACCTCAATAATAAAACCAGCTGCTAAAAGCATGGCCACTTCCTCTCCAATGGCTTTGCGTCTTTCTTCGTTAAACCGGCGGAGGAACTGTTTCACCAGTTTATACTTAGGATCCACATTAAGAGTGTGCTCAGCGAGTTCCCTCGGTACACCTGGCATGTCAGACGGCTTCCATGCAAAAATGTCCCGATTCTCACGGATGAACTCGATGAGCACGCTTTCCTATTTGGGATCCAGGTTGGCACTGATAGTGAACTGCTTGGTCGAATCGCCGGGCACGAAGTCAACAAGCTTGGTCTCAGCTGCCGATTTGAACTTTAGATCTGAATCATGCTCTGTAGTTGGCTTCTTTAAAGGGGTCATATCCGCCGGATCAACATTGTCCTTATAATACTTCAACTCCTCCGTGGCACAGACTGACTTTGCATAAGCCGCATCACCTTCCTCACATTCCAAAGTGACCCTACGGCTCCCATGAACCGTTATGGTCCCCTTGTAACCCGGCATTTTGAGCTGCAAGTAGATATAACAAGGCCGCGCCATGAACTTGGCGTAAGCCGGCCGACCAAACAAGGCGTGATACGGGCTCCGGATCTTCACCACCTCAAATGTTAGTTTTTCCGACCGGGAGTCGTGCTCGTCCCCAAAGGCCACATCCAGGGCTATCTTACCAACATGATATGCAGATTTGCCTGGCACCACACCATGGAACACCGTATTCGACAGTCTGAGATCTTTGTCTGTTAAACCCATGCGGAGAAATGTCTCATAGTACAATATGTTAATACTGCTTCCTCCATCCATGAGTACCTTGGTGAATTTATAACCGCCCACCTGAGGGTCTACCACTAATGCTAGCTGGCCCGGATTATCAACCCGGGGCGGGTGATCCTCTCTGCTCCACACGATAGGCTGCTCCGACCAGCGCAAGTAACGTGGTAAGGCCGGTTCAACAGAATTCACCGCTCGCCTGTGGAGCTTTCGGTCGCGTTTATCCAAACTAGTTGTGAAAACATGATATTGCCCATTGCTCAACTGCTTTGGCTGGCTCTGATAACCGGACTGCTGCTGCTGCTGCTGCTGCTGGCCGTTCTGATTATTCTGGCTATTGTGACCGCCCTGACTGCGACCTGAACCGGAAGCTCCATCGTGATCCGGCCCGTGGAAACCGGATCCTGAACCGCCACCTGTTCCGTGATCATACCGGAAAGCATTAGAGCTTTTGAACTCCTGCATGATATAACAATCTTTCCAAAGATGGTTAGCCGGCACCTCCTTCGTCCCGTGCTTCGGGCAAGGCTGATTCAACAAATAGTTCAAACGGCTTGCATTAGGATTGGGAGCCCCATTACGATTTGCCGCTTTACCTCTACGCCGCTGCCCCCTGTCCTGTACATTAGTGTTGGCCACAAAGTCCACGCTGCCATCCGCCTTGCGCTTGCCTCCGTTTCCATGACCCGCTAGTTTGTACTGCTGCTGTTTGGAGTTGCTATTCTTGTTTCCCTTCCCTACTTCATCATCATCAGGCTGGTACTGTCCGAATCGGCATACTTCACTAAAGCGGCCATGAGGGTTCCCATGTCATTACAGAACCGCTTCATGCGTCCCAACTTCAATTTTAGAGGCTCAAACCGGCAGTTGCCTTCCAGAGTTAAGATCGCAGAGTCAGCATTAATCCTGTCAGATGAGTGCAAAATTTCCGAAACGCGGCGCACCCAACGGGTCGTTGATTCTCCTTCCTCCTGGACACAAGCCGCCAGGTCTACTATGGACTTGGGCTGCTTACATGTATCCTTAAAATTCTGTATAAACCGGGCCCGCAACTGGGCCCATGAGCTGATAGAATTGGGTGGCAGGCTCTTTAACCAAGTACGAGCCGTGCCCTCAAGCATCATGGTGAAGTATTTTGCACATGCGGCCTCATCCACGTCCAGCATCTCCATGGCCATCTCATAACTCTCTACCCATGCTTCAGGGGGTAAATCAGCGGTGTAATTCGGCACCTTGCGTGGACCCTTGAAATCTTTGGGCAGGCGCACATTACATAAAGCTGGGATTAAGCAAGGCACTCCCAAAGCAGATGTGATCCCTGGTCCGGCAAAGGTTGTAGAACGAACCGGTGTAAGTTGGCCCGCATTATCCTGTGCTGCTAACTCGGCCTCCCTTTGTGCCCGGGCCCGGTCCACCACATCCTGAGCATCGCCAACACCACCTGCCGGGTCATTACCACAGGCTGCTTCATGGCCTCGCGCATTGCTTGATATGGCCGGTACATCCATGCGCCTGCTATAGCTCCGGCTCGGACGGGGCGTAGAATGAATCCGATCACGGCTGTATGAGTATGCCTCCTGCTGAATCAGCGCAGTCCGGAGAAGCTCCTTAACCCGGCGTGTCTCTATCGCTTGCGGAGAGTCCCCTTCAACTAGGATAGCCTCTAATCGCACGGCAGCGGCAACAAGGTTGTCCATAGGATTAGAATAATGACCTGGGGGCGTCTGGACCGGTGGAAAATTCATAATGTTCTGCTGAGGAGGTTCCATCAGGCGAGGTTGGACTGTCCCCCTGGTCCTGGTGCCTCAATCCGGTTTGTCTCCGGGTACTGTGGCGGATTACTGGGTCCAGCCCCTGGAGTGTGAAAGAGATTTCGGGGGTCAAACCCTAACGGCAGGCGTGATCTGTGCTTCCGCTTCAAAACCTCCTGTGATGCGTTCTGGTCAAGCATGAGTTTATAGGCCTGGGCGTCCAAGGTGGCCCGTTCTGCAGCCATCCTGTCTTTTTCTGCTGCCAGATCCGCTTTGGCTTGCACGATCTGCTCTTTCACCTTTGCGATTTCTGCATTATGGGCCTCCTGATCCGCCGGATTGTCCTCTGCCATAAGCGCGGCTAGTGCATCAAACAGATCAGATAGAACTTGAACCGGCGGGCGCACAAGGCCTCCTGCCCCTGCTGCGGCTGCCGCTGCTGATCCGGAGAGCATCGCTGCGGCGGTCGAAGAGTGATTCGCCGCCTGTGTGCCGGCCATGAATATTCCAACCCGGCTGACCTGGCCCGGGGGGTCCGGAATACTGTCGCCATCGGAACAGCCCCTAATCTGGCCGTCTTGCAACTGGTATAGCGATTCGGTCTCTCCGGTCGAGGACTCGTCATCGGAATAGACGACGGTCTCATTACCGTGTTCTGATTCGTCCTCACGCTCTCCTTCGTGGACGACTCCAACGAAGACACGCTTCACGGCCGGTTTAACCCGGGTAGATCTCGCACGCTGAGCCGTCTCAATGAGGTTGGTGCAGATGTCCGGCTCAGGCCCAGGCTCACCGATTTTGCCAATGAAAACGTGTATGCCACCAAAGGGGATCCGGTACCCGTACTCGATCGAATCGGCCTCGGGACCCCATCCTGCGTCGTCGATGTAGATCCTGCCCTGACGACTCTTGGTCATCCGGCCCACAACATAGCCTTCGAGTCCCTTGAGCTTGCCCTCCAAGATCGTCAAACCATCGTGCGATAGCCCCACGGTGGGCGCCAACTGTCGTGGATTTGTCACGGCAGATGTCCTAGCGAAAGGACTTAGTCGTGGAGCCATCGCTACGAGTTTACTTGAAGGGGTTAAAGCGGACACAAAGACACGAGGATTTTATACTAGTTCGGCCCCTTCGATGAAGGTAAAAGCCTATGTCTAGTTGTGATGGAATTGATATGATCTCGATGGCTAGGGAGCAAACAAGCTTCGCCTAGGCTCGAGTTGTGGTTGTCTGTCTTGAACCGCCACCGGGTCGTCCCCTTATATACACGGGTGACGCCGTCGGTCCATAGAGTCCTAACCGGTTCATACTCGTATTCCGGTTGCTATCTCTCTATTCCTTACTTACAATACAAGTCATACATCAAGCCGGTTTACGGCTACATGTTCTAACCGACTACAGGCCTTGGGCCTTCATCTATTTACGCCACTAATGAAGTTAACCCGGCCCAAGTAGGCCGGTTTACGCCTAGTGGTAATATCCCCAACAAGATCCCTTGGCGAGTTACCACAAGGCAGGTCATAATATCTTTAACCATTAATATGGAGAAAAAGTCACAGATAAGTCTGTTGTGTAATATAACTTTGAAACACAACTATACTATCATACCTGTGAGCTTTGGATTTGTACTGCCGGTTTATGTGACCCGAAAAATAAGGGTGATAACCCAATTTGTGGAAACCAACACTTCCAAAGATATGATGATTATCATATGTTGGCAACTTATCATCCAAAATTAAGCCGGGTTAAATTTAAACCATACTTATACTTAGATCTTTGAACAAAAAGTCTCAAGTCAAAAGAAAGGTTGCTTTCAAATAAAACTTAAACCAAATAAGAAGAAACAATCAAGGCTCCTATTTTGAATACGATCAGTAAATCATCCCAAAGGGGTTAAGCTAGGATTCAAATACGACCATGTAGCCCCCAGTGGCTTTGGCATTGCACCGATCAAGAGGGTACCGACATCTATGTTCACTTTTGTTCGAGTACGACCCATCTTTGAACAGGAAGCCCCCTACTGACCTTGAGAGTTTTTTAACGACTCTGATTCGAATACGATCAAAGACGGACCCAAAAGGGGTTAAGCTATGATTCGAATATGATCAAGAAGCCCCGTAGTGAGTTTGGCAGTGTGTCGATCAACAGGGTACCGATAGCTATGTTCTCTTTGGTTCGAATATGACCTATGTTTGAATAGGAAGCCCCCTGGTGATCATAAGTTTCGACGGCTAGATTCGAATACGATCATGAGCCGGACCAAGAGGGTTAAGCTAGATTCGAATACGATCCGCCCCCGATTGGTCATTTGAAATGATAATGATGAAGGCATATGACCATTGAGGATGAAAAGGACAAACGTCCTGCTTTATTACTTATCATAATATATACATCTTCAAAATATTACATCATGAGAGCCGGTGGCTCAAGTGTAGTAAGGCCGCAGATGCACGATATTCCATGGCCGACGGGTCTCCTCCTATGACTTATGTGAGTCTTTGTGCTCTCGAACATCGATAAGGTAGTATCACCCTTTGTTCAAGTTCTTGCTGACCACAAAGGGCCCTTCCCAAGGTGGGGATAACTTGTGTGCATTAGTTTGATCCTAGATGTGCCGGAGTACTAAATCACCTTCCTGAAAGGTTCTGGACTTAACCCGACAGCTGTGGTAGCGGTGCAGATCCTGTTGGTAAATCGCCGAACGGGCTGCTGCCAAGTCACGCTGTTCATCTAGCAGGTCCAGTGCATCCTGACGAGCTTGTTCGTTATCAGCTTCAACGTAAGCCGCCACATGGGGCGAGTCATGCCGGATGTCACTAGGGAGAACCGCCTGATACATCTCCGTCATATCTACTTTTCCAAACACTTTTGCCCTTGTTTTGGACTCTAACTTGCATGATTTGAATGGAACTAACCCGGACTGACGCTATTTTCAGCAGAACTGCCATGGTGTTATTTTTGTGCAGAAATAAAAGTTATCGGAATGACCTGAAAACCCATGGAGAAACTTTTTAGAATTAATAAAAAATACTGGCAAAATAAATTGCGTCAGGAGGCCCACACCCTATCCACGAGGGTAGGGGCGTGCCCCTGTCAGTGTCAAAACCGGCGGATCTCGGGTAGGGGGTCCTGAACTATGCGTCTAAGGCTAATGGTAACAGGAGGCCGGGGACACGATGTTTACCCAGGTTGGGGCCCTCTCTATGGAGGTAATACCCTACTTCCTGCTTGATTGATCTTGATGATATGAGTATTACAAGAGTTGATCTACCACGAGATCGTAGAGGCTATACCCTAGGAGCTAGCCTATGACTATGATTGTTGTTGTCCTACGGACTAAACCCTCCAGTTTATGTAGACACCAGAGGGGGCTAGGGTTACACAGAGTTGGTTACAGAGAGGGAATCTACATATCCGAATTGCCAAGCTTGCCTTCCACGCAAAGGAGAGTCCCACCCGGACAACGAATTCTTCAATCTTGTATCTTCATAGTCCAATAGTCAGGCATAAGCATATAGTCCAACTGTCCGAGGACCACCTAATCCAGGACTCCCTTAGTAGCCCTTGAACCAGGCTTCAATGACGATGAGTCTGGCGCGCAGATTGTCTTCGGCATTGCAAGGCGGATTCCTTCTCCGAATACTCCAAAGTAGATATTGAACACAAGAATCGTGTCCGGCTCTGCAAAAAAAAATTCCACATACCACCGTAGGGAGTACAATATTCCACGAGTCTAATCTGCTGACAACTTTTACCTAGCGTGACATCACGCCACATCCCAGTTATTATTCAAACCGTTTTCCAACCTGCCACTACACGTCTTGCGAGGCAGTTTTATTGGCACGTCTTGTCAAAGCAGAGATCGTGTCCCCCTTATCACGTGATTCTCATCAATACGGGCGTGGGTAACTCAACCGCTCCATTAGTACGACTCCTTGGTTTTGGCAAGTTCCAAACGGCCATGCGGAGGACACTTGACATTCATCCTCTATAAAAGAGGTCAAGATCTGTCCTTTTCTTTCCACGCATGATCCTTCCCTTCCCCCACCTCGAGTTCCAACACACGAGGTTCAGTCCAATTGCTCCGGACCTTCAATCATGTCCGGATCCAACCTTCAAGGCCGGTGGATGGCCTCTTCCATCACAGAGGAGGACATCAAGAAGCTTAGGGAGGCTAGGTACTTGACAACCGAAATCCTCCACAGGCTTCCTGCTCAAGGGCAGGTTATTCCTACTCCCAAACCCAATGAAAGTGTCGTATTCATCTCCCACTTCCTATGAGGGCTAGGCTTCGGTCTTCATCCCTTTGTTAGAGGGCTCATGTTCTATTATGGGCTAGATTTTCATGGTCTAGCTCCAGATTCCTTCCTTCACATCTCAACGTCCATCATTGTGTGCGAGGCCTTCCTCCGCATTACCCCACACTTTGGCTTATGGCTCAAGACCTTCAACATGAAGCCGAAGATGATCGACAGGCGACACGCGGAGTGCGGAGGCGCTATAATAATCAAAGGTGTCAATGCTTTATGGCCAAAGGGTTCCTTTCCGGAAGTTTCTGACCTATGGCAACGTGAGTGGTTTTACATCATAGCACCCCGAGGTAGAAAGTGGGCGGCCGCCCCAGCCTTCCGCTCCGCTCCTTCACCCCAGCTTGCATCATGGGTCAACAAGGGGCTGGACTGGGGATGGGTTGATGACGTGCGGACATTGCAAAGCCGCTTTCAGGACCTTATCAAGATGGACATCAGTCTTGTCAAAGTAATCCATGTAATGCTAGTTCGTCGGGTCCTGCCATGCCAACATCGATCTCTCCATGTGTGGGAGTTCAACCCGGAAGGAGCGTTGACTGTTCACGAGTGAAGTGTCCGGACACAACAAAGGATGCATGCCTCGATTGCAACCATCCAGACACCCAGGTAAGTAATTCCATGACCGAACATGCTTTCATTATATTTGTCACAACATTATTATGAAAAACCACCCTCGGCCAGAGCTGGATAAGAAAGGCAGAGAGGATCAGGTGTTCGGCCCCACTTCCTGAAGATTCGCCGGATCCTGTATTAACCAGGATGCTGGCTCCCGCACCTTATCAAGTGCCATCAGGGTAGGATAAGGAGAGGAATGGGGAAGCCAAAAGCGGACTTCATGCTGGAGGTACATTACGCATCCTAACTAGGGAAACTAGTACCCCCGTGTCGGAGGATGAATGGGGAGGAGACTCTAGCATCCCCTCTCCCTACGGGAAGAAAAGGACCGCCCCGAAGACTTGGAAGCAGAGGTCTCCAAATGAGGGAAGAAACCTTCATCAGGGGGCCCTGCCCCGGAGGGCAACATTGCCCCACAGCGCCCACAGGGGGCCAGCCGTTAACCGAGCCATAAGTGAACAAAGGTGCTTGGTAAGCATACCCTGTTCTTTTCCTGAGAATAATGACCAGTTCGGCTTATAGCCTCCCTCAACAATGTTCGTCCTCGGGGGATCTTCTTTCGGAGATGATGGAGAGTGAAACGCCTCCTCCTACTTCTCCGCCTCATGAGGTGGACGATCCTGAGGTGTCGTCTCGGAGGATCTCTCCCGATCCGCAAAGACCATAAGGTAACTCTTCGGCCGCCCAAAGTTCGGGGTTTCCAGCTCCTAGAGAAACCAACAGAAAAAGCCCCGGACTGTTTGATATACAACCGGACACATTGACGAGTCTTCTGCGGCAAGGGGTTATCTCAGAGGCACATCGTACCTTAATGGGTACTGTGGTTGAGAGGATTTCATCCGCAAAAAGCGGGTTGAATGAAGCTTTTACGAGCCTGCTAAGAGGCTTTGAGGTACGCAAAGTGATATTTTTTGATTATATCGTAAACGCAAGGTGAACTTTGTATAGATAGTAGCCCCTGAGACTCTAGTTGCCATCCGGACGAGGCAAGCAGAGGATCATAGTTTCAGGTAATGGTGGTGCCAATTTTGTACACGGGCAGTTGCAGCTCCGGCGGCTGACCGGACTACTGAATTTGCCGAACTGAAGCGGCAACTTGACGTGGTGGATGCAGACATCACACTTGTGAACAAGAGGCTTGATGAGGCATATGGTATGTATATTTGGGTGGTCAGCAAATATTAATAAGAGCATGATGCTAGGATTTATGATATGCTTTGACTGCAGATGATGCTGCCGCCATGGCGACCCTTCGAGTAGAGCTTGCCCGGGCCAAGGAGCAAGCCAGGAGAAGCAATGCGGCTACCGTGAAGGCAGCTGATGAATTAAAAGCCGAACAGGCTGCTCATCGCCAAAGTGAAGATAAAATAGCCAACATGGCTCTTGAGCTACAAAATGCCGCTAGCCGATATGAGCTTCTCGAAAGGGAAAACCGAGCGAAAACGGCTGACCTAAAAAAGGCTTTACAAGCAGCAAAGGAAACTCGCTCTGAGATTAGAGCGGCTCGAGAGGAGCTCCGGCAAGCCGGTGAGATCTTGGCTGGGAAGCCCTTTTTATTGCGAACCAAATTCGGCGATCCGAAGTATGGCCCTCTTGATCAGTTATGGAGCTCTCCGGACACATACTTGGATTTGTCAAAGAGGGCTGCCGATGCGACATAGTATTTCCAAGATCAAGAAGATCATGAAGCGGAAAGATTGTTTTGGTCACAGTTCAGTACTCCAAGGCGTCCGCTGCTGTTGAACGAGCAAATGGCCGAATGGGCCGAGCTCCATAGTTTATCCGGGCTTGCCATGAAGGCTGCCTGTGGCTGAAGGAACCATAGTTTGGTGCGATGATTTATTCGTGTTGTGTCCCATATCGACGCTGTTGAGCGATCGGCGTGCATAGAAGGTGCGCAGATGGCCCTTGCCCGTTTAAAGACATACTGGGCGAAGATGGAGAACACAGATATTGCAACCAGGTGTCCACCTGGGTTAGGACTCTCCCGAGCACTATTTTGAAGAAGTCTTAGAAGGTGCCCGTTTAATAAAGGCTCAGTGCTCAAAGAATACCATGTTCGAATGACATGTATCTTGATTGTAAAATCAATGCTTTTGGTAACAAAGACTATATTTATACTTTTGCCCGTAAAGTATTGTAGTGCCTCCTGTGCGACCGCTTATGTATATATGTATATAACCTGAAAGAGTGCAGTCGTCGTCTTTAGCCCCCTCGCATATAATGCGGGGGTGTTCGGCAAAGCATGTAATCACACTTGATCCAACGTCTTGGTCCGTTAAGGAGGTGGTAGCGTGGAGAATGAGGCAATTGGACTATATAGCTTTAACACTTTCACTTAGCCATAGGAGTTTGACGCTAGGACTACTATATAGCCCCTGGTATGTCCGCGTTTATCCGAATACGGTGCGTTTACATACGTGACCGGGGAAACTAGTCCTTCATTAATGTGGAGGAATCGCGAAGATTCCGCTGAGTCATCAAGTGGTTGACTAGTCTCTCGCTTTATCATGACAATCAGTTTTCGTCTTTCTCTACTGAGGTGCTCATCCGGATGAACCAGGGCACAATCGTAGTAGTTCTCCCTGTGCCACCTTAGCCGATAGAGCGGAACGTAAGGTAGAAAACACGGGAGCCGGGCAAACCTAACTATTGACCAAAGACATGATTCGGAGCTGATGCATATAAGGCCAAACTCGCGACGCCGAACACTCCCAAAGGTATTCGGACTTTACAACATATACTGGGCTGAGTACCGCCTCGGTAATGGACCCAAAATTTCAAGGTACGTGCATCAATCTGGCGTGACGAAAGAGCGCCTGTGGTTAGAGCATAGATCTGAAAAACACACTGGTTGCTATCTCTGTAACATTTATTTTAGAACTGTGAATCATAAGCTCACCGGTAACGCCGGTATCCCTCTTGGTCATTTTAAGTGCCATGAGGGCGTGAGACAACAAGAGACAATAAAAAAGGTTTACACAGGGTCTTAATCTAAAAAGAAACCTTTGTACGGGGCCCTGCTGCACGTCTGCGCCTTTGTCTCCGTTGTGCCGTATCTTTGAAGGGTATAACACAATAGTCACCTGTAAAAAAAAAGAAAAACCCAGGTGAAAGAATCTGTTGTGACCGTGCATAAAGTCGGTTAATCTTAATGAATCGTAAAAATTCAATCTCTTGAGTGTAAATAGGGTCAAGCCGAACTATGGAACTTTTACATGCGAGCAGCCCCCCGCACCACATATGGGGGCATAGCCGTTAATCAAGCTCAGGTTTATCTGGGCTGCTACAACTAGGTGTGCGCCAAACACGTCTAGCCGTGTCCGTGGTCTCGAAGGCCGATGAGTTACTTGGGTTGGAGAGGCCGTTCAGTGGTTCGGCTGCTAGAGCCGCCACGTATTCTTCCGCATGAAGAGAATGCTATGTGTTTCCGCTGATTGTGATGACACCACGTGGACTGGGCATCTTAAGTTTGAAATAAGCATAATGCAGTACTGCATTGAAACAAGCGAAGGCCGTTCTTCCGAGTAGAGCATGATAACCGCTTCGGAACGGAGCGATGTCGAAGATTAGTTCTTCGCCTCGAAAGTTGTCGGGAGAACCGAATACAACCTCTAATGTTAAATTGCCCATGCAGCAGGCCTCTATGCCTGGTATTACTCCTTTGAAGGTAGTACTGCTTTGGTTGATTCTTGAGGGGTCTATCCCCATCTTGCGGACAATGTCCTGATATATCAGATTAAGACTACTGCCGCCGTGCATGAGGACTCGGGTGAGATGGTATCCGTCGATTATTGGGTCGAGCACCAAGGAAGCCGAACCTCCATGCCGGATACTAGTCGGATGATCCCTGCGATCGAAAGTGATCGGGCAGGCCGACCATGGTTGAATTTGGCGGCGACGGGCTCTACAGCATATACATCTCGGAGTGCGCGTCTGCGTTTCCTCTTTGGTATGTGGATGGCGTAAATCATGTTCACTGTTTTGACCTCCAATGGAATTTTTTTGTCCCCCAGTGTTCGGCTGGCGACGTTCGTCCTCATCTTCACTTGGCGGCTCCCTCCCTTTGTGTTCGGCATTTAGCTTGCCAGCCTGCTTGAAGACCCAACATTCTCTATTGGTGTGATTCGCAGGTTTCTCGGGGGTGCCATGAATCTGACAGGACCTGTCTAGAATTTTATTTAGGCTGGACGGACCATCTCTGCTGCCTTTAAGTGGATTTTTCCGTTGACCGGGTCTAGAGCCCTTGAATCTGGCGTTTATCGCTGTATTTTCTGGGCTATCTTCATTATTTCGACGCTTGTTTTTATTGTGTCGCGGTTTTCCATTGCCATCCCTGATTTCGGATGTGCCTGGATCGCTGGTGCCGTTGCGGGCCAAACAACTGTCCTCGCCCGCGCAAAAGCAGGTCATAAGAGTTGTTAGGGCTGACATTGTCCTTGGCTTTTCCTAGCCGAGGTTTCTGGCAAGCCATTCATCCCGGACACTGTGCTTGAAAGCTGCTAGGGCTTCGGCATCCGAACAGTCGACGATTTGGTTCTTCTTGGTGAGAAATCTGTTCCAAAGCTTGTGGGCTGACTCTCCGGGTTGTTGAATTATGTGACTTAAATCGTCTGCATCTGGAGGTCGGACATAGGTCCCTTGAAAATTAGCCCTGAAAGCATCCTCGAGTTCCTCCCAACTTCCAATGGAATTTTCGGGGAGGCTTTTCAACTAGTGTCGAGCTGGTCCTTTCAACTTGAGGGGCAGGTATTTGATGGCGTGGAGATTGTCTCCGCGAGCCATATGAATGTGAAGAATAAAGTCCTCAATCCAGACTGTAGGGTCTATCGGTCCGTCATATGCCTCGATGTTTGCGGGTTTAAAACCCTCTATAAAGTCATGGTCCAGCACCTCATTGGTGAAGCACAGGGGGTGTGCGGTGCCACTGTACTTGGCTGTGCCATGGCATGGGTCCGATGGCTATAGTGTTCGGTGTTGATTCCGAGCTGGCAGTCGATCAGTATAGTCGGTTTGGTGGCCATGATCCTGCATGGGAACACGTTTCCTAGATCCATAGATGGACCTGGTCATACTAGCTCTTTTATCCAGGTGCTCACGTAAATCGTGTGCTGACTTGCGTGTGGCGTCATTAGCCGCATTGTCTCGGCCACAAGGTGGTCGGTCTGGCAGAACGGCCGTATTGTTTTTCGGCGGAATGGGCGCTATAGCCTCGTCGTCGAATTCGGGAAGGAGCTTATGCTTTGGGTAACTCTTTTTCTGGCGGTCACTGTCGTATCTTTCCTCAGTGTCGAGCACTTCGTTCCATCTATAGTTGAGCGTATCCTGCGTGGCTTTAAGCCATTGCTTCTGCTTCTTCAAGCTCCTCGCGGTGGTAATAAGTCTCTTGTGGAGGTGCTCTTGTTCCAAGTGTTTTTCCGGGATGATGCGTGCATCGTCGTCCGGACTATTCTCCTCTCCGGAGACATGTTTATAAGTTTTGTCTTCGGCATCGCTGTGATCAGACAGCGGGCCCGGACCGTGTTCGGCGTCCCCTTGCTCGTCCCGCTCCATCGCTGGGTCTACGGGTTTGTCGTTATCTTTGGCATCGTCCGGGGTGTTATTCTTTCTTGTGCCGGTAACACTGTTTTTGCTATGGCGGGGTTTAGAGCGGCGCCGCTAGCGTCGGCGCTTTGTTTGCTTCTCGAGAGTATTATCCTCCGTTGCATCCTTTTGATCCTCGCCATTGTTATGTTTGGGTGTGTCCACCATATATATGTCATATGATGAGGTGGCTGTCCAACGCCCTGTGGGTGGTGGTTCCTGTTGTGCTCCGGAATCGTCGTCCATACCGTCGATGTCTTCGGAGTCGAAATCAAGCATGTCGGTTAAGTCGTCGACAGTGGCTATTAAGTGGGTGGTGGGTGGGTAACGAATTCCTTTGTCGTGCACTTCCCACTCAAGCCGGACATAGTTCGACCAAGAGTTTCCTGACAAGGAGAGAGATTTTAATGAGTTTAGCACGTTGCCCAAGGGCGAGTGCTGGAAGATATCCGCGGAGCTGAACTCCATGATCGGTGCCCGGTTAGATCCGATGGGCACGGATGCACGCGGTTCAGAGCCTATGGCCGGAAATGAGTCTGAGGGTCCAATGACACATGCCTCATCGGAAGTGGAATCTATGTTCGGCTCTATCACCGTTAAGTGTGCGGCTTCCATGGCGGGGTCCATCCTCCCATCCTCGAATGGCATGATCTGCACTGGATCTAAAGCCAGGGCAGCTGCAGGTGGGATCTCCTCAACACCGTCCGATGGCAGATCTAGGTCACGCTCATCGTGGCTGTAGGGTGCACCTATCATGGGCTCGAATCCGTCGAAGATCAAGTCTCCATGGATGTCGGCAGTGTAGTTCAGGCTTCCAAACCTGACCTGATGGCCAGTGGCGTAGCTATCGATCTGCTCCAGATGGCCAAGCGAGTTGGCCCGTAGTGCGAAGCCGCCGAATACGAGGATGTGTCCGGGGGGGGGGGGGCTCACCCTGGACCGCATCATTGTAGATGCTTGAAGGATCCATCAATCCTTATGGTGACGACACAGTGGAACTCTCAATGAAAGCACCAATGTCGGTGTCAAAACCGACGGATCTCGGGTAGGGGGTCCCGAACTGTGCGTCTAAGGCTAATGGTAACAGGAGGCGGGGGACACGATGTTTACCTAGGTTCGGGCCCTCTCTATGGAGGTAATACCCTACATCCTGCTCGATTGATCTTGATGATATGAGTATTACAAGAGTTGATCTACCACGAGATCGTAGAGGCTAAACCCTAGGAGCTAGCCTATGATTATGATTGTTGTTGTCCTATGGACTAAACCCTCCGGTTTGTATAGACATCGGAGGGTGCTAGGGTTACACTGAGTCGGTTACAGAGAAGGGAATCTACATATCCGAATTGCCATGCTTGCCTTCAACACAAAGGCGAGTCCCACCCGGACACGGGACGAAGTCTTCAATCTTGTATCTTCATAGTCCAACAGTCCAGCATAAGCATATAGTCCGGCTGTCCGAGGACTCCCTCATCCCCTCCCCCAGGGCGCCCCCCTGCCTCGTGGCCCCCCTGGACATCCACCGATCCCAACTCCAACTCCATATATTTGCTTTCGTGGAGAAAAAAATCAGAGAGAAAGTTTCATTGCATTTTACGATACGGAGCCACCGGGAGGGCTGATCTGGAGTCCGTTCGGGGCTCCAAAGAGGGGGATTCGTCGATGTCGTCATCATCAACCATCCTCCATCACCAATTCCATGATGCTCACCGCCGTGCGTGAGTAATTCCATCGTATGCTTGCTAGACAGTTATGGGTTGGATGAGATTTACCATGTAATCAAGTTAGTTTTGTTAGGGTTTGATCCCTAGTATCCACTATGTCCTGAGATTGATGTTGCTATGACTTTTCTATGCTTAATGCTTGTCACTAGGGCCCGAGTGCCATGATTTCAGATCTGAACCTATTATGTTTTCACGAATATATGTGAGTTCTTGATCCTATCTTGCAAGTCTATATTCACCAATTATGTGTTATGATCCGACAACCCCGAAGTGACAATAATCGGGATACTTCTCGGTGATAACCGTAGTTTGAGGAGTTAATGTATTCACTATGTGTTATTGCTTTGGTCCGGTACTCTATTAAAAGGAGGCCTTAATATCCCTTAGTTTCCACTAGGACCCCGCTGCCACGAGAGGGTAGGACAAAAGATGTCATGCAAGTTCTTTTCCATAAGCATGTATGACTATATTCAGAATACATGCCTACATTACATTGATGAATTGGAGCTAGTTCTGTGTCACCCTATGTTATAACTATTGCATGAGGAATCGCATCCGACATAATTATCCATCACTGATCCAATGCCTACGAGCTTTTCACATATTGTGCTTTGCTTATTTACTTTACCATTGCTACTATTGCAATTACTACAAAACTACTATCGTTACTTTTGCTATGGTTACTGCTACTTCCATACTACTTTGCCACTGAATACTTTGTTGCAGATACTAAGTTATCCAGGTGTGGTTGAATTGACAACTCAACTGCTTATACTTGAGAATATTCCTTGGCTCCCCTTGTGCCGAATCAATAAATTTGGGTTGAATACTCTACCCTCGAAAACAATTGCGATCCCCTATACTTGTGGGTTATCAAGACTATTTTCTGGCGCCGTTGCCGGGGAGCATAGCTCTATTCTTTGAGTCACTTGGGATTTATATCTGCTGATCACTATAAGGAACTTGAAAAACGAAAGAACTAAGATTTTTCCCTCAACTACGAGGGGAGGTAAGGAACTGCCATCTAGCTCTACACTAGATTCTCCTTCTGTTATGAGTAAACTTGCGACACCTAAACCTGCTACTGCTATGAATTTTGATATGTTACATGTTATTGATGATGCCACTTCTGCTATGCATGATACTTATGATGAAACTACTTTTGTGCTTGATACTACTGTGCCATTAGGTGAATTTCTTGATGAACAACTTGCTAGGGCTAGAGAGAATGAAATTCTTGAAGCTGATATTACTGAAGATAGTGATGATGAAGGTTCTCCCCCTAAATATGAATTGCCTGTTGTTCCCGAGGGTTATGTTATGGATGAAGAAACTACTAGAGATATTCTTGCTTGCAATGATAGATCTGATCTTAAGAAGTTACTAGTTAAACTGAAATAGAAATCTCTAAATGCTAGAATGAAATATGACCCTGCTTTTGCTAGTTCACCTATTTTTGTCACTGATAAGGATTATGAATTCTCTGTCGATCCTGAGATAATTACTTTGGTTGAATCCGATCCTTTCTATGGCTATGAATTTGAAACTGTTGTGTCACATCTTACTAAGTTAAATGATATATCCACCCTGTTCACTAATGATGAGAAATCTCGGTACTATTATATCCTTAAGATATTTCCATTCTCATTAAAGGGTGATGCTAAAACTTGGTTTAATTCTCTTGATCCTGGTTGTGTGCGTAGTCCCCAGGATATGATTTATTACTTCTCTACTAAATATTTCCCTGCTCATAAGAAACAAGCTGCCTTGAGGGAAATATATAATTTTGTGCAAATTGAAGAAGAGAGTCTCCCACAAGCTTGGGGGAGGCTTCTCCGATTACTTAATGCTTTGCCTGATCATCCTCTTAAGAAAAATGAAATACTTGATATATTTTATAATGGACTAACCGATGCTTCCAAGGACCACTTGGATAGTTGTGCTGGTTGTGTTTTCAGGGAAAGAACAGTCGATCAAGCTGAATTACTATTGAATAATATGTTGACTAATGAAAATAATTGGACTCTTCCTGAGCCAGTTCCTGAGCCAATTCTTGAGCCAACTCCCGAGCCAACTCCTAAATCAACTCCGAAGAAGAGGGGTGTTCTATTTCTCAGTCCTGAAGATATGCAAGAGGCAAAGAAATCAATGAAAGAAAAAGGTATTAAAGCTGAAGATGTTAAGAATTTACCTCCTGTTGAAGAAATACATGGTCTTAATATACCACCTATTGAAGAAACACATTCTATTGATAACCCGACACAGTGAGTAAAGGTAAATTCTCTCTGTAGATATGATAAATTTGAAATCCCGTCTACTAAGTTTCCTAGCCAATGTTTGGATGAATTTGATGACTTTATGGCTAGGCAAGAAAATTTCAATGCTTATGTTGGTAGAGAATTAAAGAGTAATGCTTTCATGATTGGACGCTTGAGTGATTATATGGCTAGACTTAAAGGTCAACTTGAACTCATTAGTAAATATGCTTCTATGGTTACCACTCAAACAGAACAAGTACTTAATGCTCAAAGTGATTTGTTTGATGAATTAAATAATAAACATGATTCTACTATTAGAGTGGCTACTAGAACGGGTAAAATGACTCAGGAACCTTTGTATCCTAAAGGCCACCCTAAAAGAATTGAGCAAGATTCTCAGAGAAATAATATAGATGCACCTAGTCCTTCTAAAAAGAAGAAAAAAAATTATAGGACTTTGCATGCTTCTAGTGAATCCATTGTAGAAACACCTGAGAATCCCAATGATATTTCTATTTCTGATGCTGAAACACAATCAGGTGATGAACATGAACCCAATGATAATGTTAATGATGATGTTCATGTTGATGCTCAACCTAGCAATAATAATGATGTAGAGATTGAACCTGCTGTTGATCTTGATAACCCACAATCAGAGAATCAACGTTATGATAAGAGAGACTTTGTTGCTAGGAAGCACGGTAAAGAAAGAGAACCATGTGTTCAGAAACCCATGCCTTTTCCTCCTAAGCCATCCAAGAAAAAGGATGATGAGGATTTTGAGCGCTTTGCTAAAATGATTAGACCTATATTCTTACGTATGCGCTTAACTGATATGCTTAAAGTAAATCCTTATGCTAAATACATGAAGGATATTATTACAAATAAAAGAAAGATACTAGAAGCTGAAATTTCCACCATGCTTGCTAATTATACTTTTAAGGGTGGAATACCAAAGAAACATGGAGATCCAGGGGTACCAACTATACCATGCTCCATTAAAAGAAACTATGTTAAAACTGCTTTATGTGATCTTGGAGCCGGTGTTAGTGTTATGCCTCTCTCTTTATATCGTAGACTTGAATTGAATAAGTTGACACCTACTGTAATATCTTTGCAAATGGCTGACAAATCAACTGCTATTCCTATCGGTATTTGTGAGGATGTGCCTGTTGTTGTTGCAAACGTCACTATCTTAACGGACTTTGTTATTCTTGATATTCCCGAGGACAATAGTATGTCGATTATCATTGGTAGACCCTTTTTGAATACTACAGGAGCTGTTATTGATTGCAACAAAGGCAATGTCACTTTTCATGTTAATGGTAATGAGCATACGGAACACTTTCCAAGGAAACAACCTCAAGTTCATAGCATCAATTCTATTGGAAAAATTCCAACTATCATTATTGGAGGTTTTGAATATCCTCTTCCTACTGTCAAGAAGAAATATGATATTCTTATTATTGGGGATGTACATATCCCCGTTGAGGTAACCTAGTGTTATTCAAAATTTCTTCGGTTCCATGTTATTCGGAATGAGTTTGTTAACTAGACTTGATCAACCTTGTTAGTGGATTCCTTTTGATAATCATGAGATGGATGAAGTTAGAAGGCACAACCTTCTGTACCCTCTTTTTACTTTCTGTTATTTAGAATAAATAAAGAAAACATAGTATTTTCTGTCTGTTTTCTGAATTACCCATGCAATAAAAATACCCCGAAAATAAAAGTTCTCCAAATGCCCTGCCAATTTAGTATGATTTTTTCTGAAATATTTGAGAATATTTGGCACTAAGAACACAACAGGGGGAGCTGGCACCTGGCCACGAGGGTCCAGGGCGCGCCCCCTGCCTCGTGGGCCCATGGCGGCCCCCCTCCACTTATTCCTGCACCCACACACTTCATCTTCCTCCCAAAAAAATCACCATCCAACTCAAGCACGAGTTCTAGCTCATTTTGCTGCGATTTTCGATCTCCTTGCTCAAAGCTCCATTCAAAAAACTGCTTTAGGAGATTGTTCCTTGGTATGTGACTCCTCCAATGGTCCAATTTGTTTTTGTTCTTGTGCTTTATTCATTGCAAATTTTTACTGCCTAGGTGACCCTGTTCTTGAGCTTGCATGTCAAATTTATGAGGTCCCAAGTTATTCTAATGCATGATATAGGCTCTAGGCACTTGTGGGAGTAGTTGCTATCAGTTTTGTTGAGTTTGATTCACTTTTATTTTGAGTTACTAAAAATTTCAGAAATTTTTCAGAGGAAGAAATATGTCTAGGAAAATGTACCAAGGTGGTTCTTCAAGAAAGCAAGGACCCAGGCTCGCAATGCGTGAGCAGGACGATGAACCACCAAGGGAAGCTGATGTGAGGCCTTGTGAATGGCCGTCAGAAGAGTTTATGGTCAATGCAGGCATCAAGGATGAATTTGATGCATATGTGCGTAATGCCGATCTTGAGGACTTCATGCAAGATAAGTGTCCTTAGTACTACTATTTGACTGATTCATTTGTGAGAAGGTTTAAATTTACATCTTCACGTAATTCTCAAAGTGTCCTGTTTGATAATTATGATCAATCATATACCATGGACCTAGAAGATTTTACTGCTGCTTGCAAACTCCCGCAGTGGGGTAGTGTTAATGAACCCCGTCAATCTGAATATAAAGACTTTCTTGCTAGTATCACTATGGGAGAATCTAGAGAAATAGCACAAGCTACCATAGGGAGCATTCATTTTCCTGCTATAAATTATTTTGCTCTTTTCATTGGTAGATGTATTAACGGTAAAGATGAAAGATGTCACATGCGTGTTCCTGATCTTTGTGTCCTCAAGAGTGCTGTATTAGGTGATAAAGAATATAACTTGGGGGCAATTGTTGCGCGTAAGTTGCATAGTAATGGTTTAGTTGGAGATTTGTTTGGAGGGATTTATGCGACCTGTGTGGCTAATTATCTTGGTATACCTCCACATGAAGATGATAGGGAGTTGCCTCCCACTTATTTAGATTATAATGCTATGGTTAGTCATCATTTTCTTGAGAGGAATGAACAATTCCTCCAGTATCGACTAATCTTTGACAAACCTCGCGTTGTCCATGTTACTCTTCCTGCTCCTGCCCTTTTTGATTACCAGGCAAAAAGAATATATGTTATAACCAGGGAGGAAGCAACCGAGTACGAGAGGAGGACGGAGGCAGCTCGCCGCCGTGCTGCAGCCCAGGAGGCATTGGCTGCTGCATCTCAGTACGACCCCAGTTACAACTTCGGATATCAGCCAGGCTACCCATGGCCATAGACCAACTTAGGCCAAAAGCCTAACCTTGGGGGAGTACATATTTCTCACCGACATTACATTCATGTTCACACACTCATTCGAGTTGTCGGTGCTCATACTTTTTCATTATACTATCCATGCTAGTTTAAATCCTTTTTCTAGCTTTCTTCTTGTGTGTTCAATAAATCTTAAGAAAAAACAAAAAAATTAGTTAGTTTACTTTCCATGTTTGTAGTAGTAATTAAAATGAAAACCCAAAAAGATTTCTCGTTGTTCTTTTGCTTGTTGGGAGCTTTCCCGTGTAAATAGTTTTATTTCTTTTCTTTTCTTTGGGGGTCGAGAGGAGAAGACCATAATGAAAATGTTAAGTGGCTCTTATATGCATTATTGTAGATTTAACCAAGATCCCATATTACCTTGTCTTCTCCCTTGAGTTGAATGCTTGCAGATTCCAGCTTAGTCCAATGTACGTGCACTATTATTATTTTCCACACCGTTTGGTCGTGCAAGTGAAAGGCATTAATGACGATATATGATGGACTGATTGAGATGAGAGAAGCTGGTATGAACTCGACCTCTCTTGTTTTTGTAAATATGAATAGTTCATCGTTCCTGATTCAGCCTATTATGAATAAACATGTTTGCAATGACAATTAGAGATTATAGTTGCTTATGCCATGCTTAATTAGCTAGAAGCTTATAATGGTTTACCTTGCGTGCCAACATGCTATTAAAATGGTTGTGATGTGGTATGGTAGGGTGGTATCCTCCTTTGAATGATTCGAGTGACTTGACTTGGCACATGTTCATGCACGTAGTTGAAATGAAATCAACATAGCCTTCATGATATTTATGTTCATGGTGGATTATATCCTACTCATGCTTGCACTCAGTGTTGATTAGTTTTAATGCATGTTCATGACTGTTGTCGCTCTCTCAGTTGGTCACTTCCCAGTCTCTTGCTAGCCTTCACCTATACTAAGCGGGAATACTGCTTGTGCATCCAAACTCCATAAACCCCAAAGTTATTCCATATGATTCCACCATACCTTCGTATATGCGGTATTTACCTGCCGTTCCAAGTAAATTTGTATGTGCCAAACTCCAAACCGTCAAATGAAATTCTGTTTTGTATGCTCGAGCAGCTCATGTATCAACTAGGGCTATCTGTATCTTCCATGCTAGGTGGGTTATTCTCAAGTGGAGCGGACTCCGCTCCTCATTCACGAGAAGATGGCAAGTAACCAGGATGCCCAGTCCCATGCTTAAATCAAATCAAAATAAATAAACAAAACTCCCCCAGGATTGTTGCTACTTGGAGGCACCCGTTGTTTCGGGCAAGCCATGGATTGATGCTTGTTGGTGGTGGGGGAGTATAAACTTTACCATTCTATTTGGGAACCGCCTATAATGTGTGTAGCATGGAAGATATCGAGATCTCATAGTTGTTATGTTGATAGTGAAAGTATACCGCTAAAAATGTTATTCATCTCTATTTCAAAATCGAGCTCTGGCACCTCTACAAATTCCTGCTTCCCTCTGCGAAGGGCCTATCTATTTACTTTTATGTTGAGTCATCACCCTCTTATTAAAAAGCACCCGCTGGAGAGCACCGCTGTCATTTGCATGCATTACTATTAGTTTATATTGGGTATGACTTAACTGGATCTCTTTTACCATGAATTACAATGTTTAGTCAGTCCTTGATCTTTAAAGGTGCTCTGCATTTATGTTTTGTGGTTTCAGAAAGGGCTAGCGAGATACCATCCTGTTATATCATATTATGATTGTTTTGAGAAAGTGTTGTCATCCCAGTTTTATTATTATTGCTCGCTAGTTGATTATGCCATTGATATGAGTAAACATGAGACCTAAGTGTTATTGTGAATATGGTTAGTTCATAATCTTTGCTAAAAACTTGAATGCTAGCTTTACATATTTACAACAACAAGAGCAAACAGAGTTTGTAAAAGTTTTTCTTTATCACTTTCAGTTTATCAACTGAATTGCTGGAGGACAAGCAAAGGTTTAAGCTTGGGGGAGTTGATACGTCTCCGTTGTATCTACTTTTCCAAACACTTTTGCCCTTGTTTTGGACTCTAACTTGCATGATTTGAATGGAACTAACCCGGACTGACGCTGTTTTCAGCGGAACTGCCATGGTGTTACTTTTGTGCAGAAATAAAAGTTCTCGGAATGACCTGAAAATCCATGGAGCAACTTTTCAGAATTAATAAAAAATACTAGCGAAAGAAATAACGTCAAGGGCCTCACACCCTGTCCACGAGGGTGGGGGGCGAGCCCCCTCCCCCTGGGCGTGCCCCCTACCTCGTGGGCCCCCTGGACGTCCACGGACCTCAACTCCAACTCCATATATTTGCTTTCGCAGAGAAAAAAATTAGAGAGAAAGTTTCATCGCGTTTTACGATACGGAGCCGCTGCCAAGCCCTAATCTCTCTCGAGAGGGCTGATCTGGAGTCCGTTCGGGGCTCCGGAGGGGGATTCGTCGCCGTCGTCATCATCAACCATCCTCCATCACCAATTCCATGATGCTCACCACCGTGCGTGAGTAATTCCATCGTAGGCTTGCTGGACGGTGATGGGTTGGATGAGATTTACCATGTAATCAAGTTAGTTTTGTTAGGGTTTGATCCCTAGTATCCACTATGTTCTGAGATTGATGTTGCTATGACTTTGCTATGCTTAATGCTTGTCACTAGGGCCCGAATGCCATGATTTCAGATCTGAACCTATTATGTTGTCATGAATATATGTGAGTTGTTGATCCTATCTTGCAAGTCTATAGTCACCTATTATGTGTTATGATCCGACAACCCCGAAGTGACAATAATCGGGATACTTCTCGGTGATAACCATAGTTTGAGGAGTTCATGTATTCACTATATGTTAATGCTTTGGTCCGGTACTCTATTAAAAGGAGGCCTCAATATCCCTTAGTTTCCACTAGGACCCCGCTGCCACGGGAGGGTAGGATAAAAGATGTCATGCAAGTTCTTTTCCATAAGCACGTAGGACTATATTCGGAATACATGCCTACATTACATTGATGAATTGGAGCTAGTTCTGTGTCACCCTATGTTATAACTATTGCATGAGGAATCACATCCGACATAATTATCCATCACTGATCCAATGCCTACGAGCTTTTCACATATTGTGCTTTGCTTATTTACTTTACCATTGCCACTGTTACAATTACTACAAAACTGCTATTGTTACTTTTGCTATTGTTACTGTTACTTCCATACTACTTTGCTACTAAATACTTTGCTGCAGATACTAAGTTATCCAGGTGTGGTTGAATTGACAACTCAACTGCTAATACTTGAGAATATTCTTTGGCTCCCCTTGTGTTGAATCAATAAATTTGTGTTGAATACTCTATCCTCGAAAACTGTTGCGATCCCCTATACTTGTGGGTTATCACCGCCTCGGCTCCGTAAACCATGAAAAAAGGCGTATAACCCGTAGACCTGTTAGGAGTAGTATTGATGCTCCATATCACAGAGGGTAACTCCTCAACCCAACAACCCCGCGTCCGTTGCAAGGGAACCAAAAGCCAGGGCTTGATGCCTTTCAAGATTTCCTGATTGGTTCTTTCAGCTTGACCATTGGACTAAGGACGAGCCACGGATGGAACATCAAGCCGAATATGCTCACATTGACAAAATTCTTCCATGGCGCCTTTCGACAGATTGGTACCATTGTCAGTTATAATGTTGTGTCGAAAGACCAAGCAAAATATCACCTTCTTCATGAATTGAACCGCCGTAGCTGCGTCACACTTACTAACTGGCTCTGTGTCAACCCACTTTGTGAACTTGTCAACCGCCACCAAGAGGTGGATCTTTTTATCTTTTTGTCAAGTCCCCAGACTGCAAACGGCCACGTAATTGGAATCATCCTTAACTCTTGAACCGGCACGTGAGCATGTCTCGAGAACTTCTGACAACCGTCACATTTACTAACCAGATCCTCCGCATTAGCATGAGCCGTCAGCCAATAAAATCCATTATGGAAAGCCTTGGCCACAAGGGTTTTGACCCAGCATGATGGCCACAATCCCCTTCATGAATCTCACAAAGAATTTGTTGACCTTCCTCAGGAGAAACACAATGCTGAAACGCCCCAGTGACACTGCGATGATGCAACTCGCCATTGGCAATTGTCATTGACTTAGACCGCCGAGTTATCTGCCTGGCCAAGGTGTCATCCTCAAGCAACTAACCCTAGGTCATATAAACCAAATATGGCACCGTCCAATTTGGGATTACGTGAAGAGCCGCCACCAATTGTGCTTCCGGGTCAGGAACAGCCAAGTCTTCCTCTATAGGCAATTTGACAGAAGGGTTATGCAGAATATCCAAGAAAGCATTAGGCGGCACCGGCTTACACTGAGACCCCAGCCGGCTTAAGGCATCAGCTGCCTCATTCTTTCTGTGGTCAATGTACTCCAGTTGGTAACCCTTGAAATGTCCAGCAATGGCATCAACTTCACGGCGATAAGCCGCCATGAGAGGGTCCTTGGAATCCCACTTTCCTCAAACTTGTTGAGCCACCAAATCTGAGTCGCCAAAGCACCTTACCCGGCTTAAGCTCATCTCCTTAGCCATCTGAAGACCATGGAGCAAGGCCTCATACTCAGCTGCATTGTAAGTACAGGGAAACTTTAACCGTAGCACATAACAAAATTTCTCACCTCGAGGGGAAGCTAAAACAACTCCAGCCCCCAATCCCTGCAATTGCTTGGACCCATCAAAGTGAATAGTCCAATACGTGTTGTCTGGCATCTCTTCAGGCATCTGCAGCTCTGTCCAATCGTTGATGAAGTCCACCAGTGCTTGAGACTTGATAGCAGTGCATGGCACATACTTTAAACCATGAGGCCCAAGTTCAATGGCCCACTTGGCGACTCGTCCTGTGGCTTCTCTGTTTTGAATGATATCTCCTAAAGGAGCAGAACTGACCACAGTGATAGGATGGCCCAGGAAATATTGCTTAAGCTTCCGGCTTGCCATGAACACCCCATAAACGAGCTTCTGCCTATGTGGATACCGTTGTTTGGACTCAATAAGTACCTCACTGATGTAATAAACCGGCCGTTGAACCGGATGCTCCTTGCCAGCCTCCTTGCGTTCCACCACAATGGCTACACTGATGGCACGTGTATTAGCAGCCACATATAACAATAATGGCTCCTTATCAATGGGAGCAGCAAGGACTGGGGCTCAGCTAGATGTCTCTTCAAGTCTTCAAAGGCAACGTTAGCAGCATCACTCCAGACGAATACGTCTATCTTCATCATCATCTGATACAGCGGTATCGCCTTCTCACCTAACCAGCTTATGAATCGGCTTAAAGTAGAAATACGACCCGCCAAACGCTAAACATCATTGATACACGCTGGTTTAGCCAAAGAAGTGATTGCCCTGATCTTCTCCGGGTTAGCCTCAATGCCCTTGTTGGAAACAAGAAAATCCAAAAGCTTGCCTGCAAGCACACCAAAAACACACTTGGTTGGGTTAAGCATCATCTTGTAGACCCGGAGATTATCAAAGGTCTCCTTCAGATCATCTATCAGGGTCTCCTTCTCTCTGGATTTCACCACAATGTCCTCCACATAAGCATGAACATTACGCCCAATTTGATTATGAAGATAGTTCTGCACACACTGCTGATAAGTCGCCTGGGCACTCTTAAGCCCAAAAGGCATAGACACATAGCAGAAGGCTCCAAATGGAGTAATAAAAGCCGTCTTCTCCTGGTCCTTAACTGCCATCTTGATCTAATGATAACCGAAATAAGCATCCAAAAAGCTCAAGCGCTCACAACCCGTCGTAGCGTCAATGATCTGATCAATATGAGGGAGAGCGAAGGGATCAGCCGGCCAAGCTTTGTTTAAATCCGTGTAATCCACACACATACGCCAAGTGCCGTTCTTCTTAAGCACCAGCACCGGGTTACAACCACTTTGGATGAAAAACTTCAATAATGAACCCGGCCGCCAAGAGCCAGGCCAGTTCCTCACCAGTGGCTTTACGCCTCTCTTCATTGAACCGCCAAAGAAACTACTTGACCGGCTTAAATTTTGGATCAATATTGAGAGTGTGCTCAGCGAGTTCTCTGGATACACCCGGCATGCCAGAAGGCTTCCATGCAAAGATGTCCCAGTTCTCATGGATGAACTCGATGAGTGCGCCTTCCTATTTGGGATCCAGATTGGCACTGATACTGAACTGCTTAGATGAGTCGCCTGGAACAAAATCAACAAGCTTGGTGTCATCAACCGACTTAAACTTCATTACCGGTTCATGCTCTATGGTTGGCTTCTTGAAAGATGTCATGTCCGCCGGGTCAACATTGGCCTTGTAGAACTTCAACTCCTCTATTGCATAAACAGATTCAGCGTAAGCGGCATCACCTTCTGATGCGGAGCATCCCACGTTCATCCCCATGTACACTCCCACTACTCCCCAAGCCCCAAGTGGACATATGACGAGACCTCGAACATACGCCATTGGACACAAGGTGAACTCGCTCCTCTCCGAACCATCACTTTCTACGTGTGAGATATGGCTACTACCTCCAACGTGTGTTCTATGCATGATCAGGTACTTGGAGGAAAGCCACGAAGCCACCACATCCAACGGAACAGCTAGCGAGGACGCCAAGTACAAGGACCCAGAGAAGAAGCTGCGCGAAGCTACAGCCACCGGACGACCGGCCCAGCCCGGACGTCCGGCCCCTGAGGACCCGAGCCGAATCCACGGACGACCGGAGCCACCGGACGTCCGACGACTCCCAGCGCCCGGACGACCGCCAGACACCGGACGTCCGACACTCTCCAGCGCCCGGACGACCGACGCCGACCGGACGTCCCACACCACCTGTCCAGAGCCAAAACACCGGACGTCCGACATGCACCGGAAGACCGGACCCTCGCGAGCCACCGGACGTCCGGTACCTGTCGGACGTCCGACGCCTGTGCGCTGCCATGTGTTGGGCCGCAGCCCATGTACCCCTTCACTTACCCCTTCGTAGCCCTAGACTATATATACTCCTCCACCTCCTCCTAGTTAGGTTTAGCGTTGATTTAGCTCAATTAGAGATAGAGCTTCGCTCATCCACCGGATCTCCTCCTCGTGAGAGACCGCGGCCTCCTCGGAGAAGATCCTATCGAATTCAAGACCCCCTTGTGGATTTCAAGGCCTCCTCACGGAGAAGAACGGTTCCTATGTATCCTTACTTTTGTTGACTTTGGATCTCGTGTATCTCTTTGTGTTCTTTGATCTAGAACTTGTGTGACCGATTCCTTGTTGGTTGAGTGTTTTCCCTCGTTCTCCCCATGTTTTCCCTCTAGTTCTTCCGCGTGTTCTTCGTGATTCCATGTAGGATCCACTCCAAACGTGAAAGATCGTCACCATAGGGTTCCGCCCTACATCATCTTGGTATCATGAGCCACGTTGATCACGTTTTTGGAGCCCCTACCCCTCTTTTTCTAGCTTGATTTTGTTGTGTTCTTCCCTAAATCCGAAAATCCCCATCAAAAATAGCCCCAATTTTTTTTTATGATTTGTTGGTTTGATGATGTTTTGTTGATTTTGATCAATGGATTTGCTTGGTTTCGAGTGGATCTAGCATTTCCCCAAGTTTCCTCATCTTTCATCCACGAAATCCCGCGAATTTTGACCCCGAAATCACCAATTTCCGCCCAAAATCGCGCCCCGGATCTGAAATTTCGCGTTGACCCCGACCCGCCGGACAACCGGAGTTTTACGGACGTCCGGACCCCCTGGAATGACCGGACGTCCGACCTTTTCCGGATGACCGGAACCCCTAACCCGAACCGAATTTATGGATTTCCAACTTTTCCGGACGTCCGACGCCCCAGACATCCGACCTTTCCGGACGTCCGTAACCTGTAGATATTGACTTCGGCTGATTCTTGTTTCGGCCATAACTAATTCATCCTAACTCCGATTTTGACGTTCTTTAGCTTGTTTTGAAGCTCTTGACATCCCCCTTCCCACAAAAATACCACCAACATCATTTGACTCCATCAAATTTTTGGAACTTTGGCATCTTTGCCTAGGCCTTCCACCATATCATCCGCATAGCCACCACCGACTTCCGCAACCTAACCCATTTTGTTCACCATAGCATTAGTGGTTGCTTGAGTAGTGATTCGAGTCTCCTAAGGTGTTTCGGCTACTTAGGGACAATTGCTTCTTCATCAACCACCACCGCCACTTCCGCATAAGCGTGCCCACCATACACTTCCGCCACCACCAACTTAACCCAATTTTGTTTGAGCTTGTTTGAGTTGTGGCTTGTGTCTCCTAAGGTGTTTCGGCTACTTAGGGACGACAACTTCAACTCGGAGACGTGTATATCCATCATTCCACTTCCGCATTGCCATGTGCAAACCACCACCGCATTCCCGCTAGCACCATTTGACATTTGTCATTTGAGATTTTGAGTTCATGGTTTTTCCGTTTCCTAAGGTGTTTCGGCTACTTAGGGACGAGTCTCCATCATCTTGGTATCTAAATCAAGAACACCGTCACTCATCATCGCAAAGGACGGTAACCTCGATGACACCATTGTTCATTCCCCTTGCAAATTGCATTGATAACCCCTAGCCCATTTTGCGTTACTTGCCTATCGAGACTAGCCATTTGAGTATTGCCGGCAACGTTACTTGTGCACATTAGTGATCATACTTCCCATTGCATACATACCATATCATATTGGTATCATATCTTATGTCACAAGTTTGTTCCTGTATATACACAATTGCTATCTTGGTTTGTGCATTGTGCAAAAGTGGCCATAGAAAAAAAAATAAAAAAAATAAAGCTTTTAAGCAAAAGAAAGAGAGCAAAGAAGCTTGTAAGCAAGTGCCATAGCATCATACCACATTGCACATAAGATTGTCATATCCGATCATCTTGGATCATCTTCAGAGAAACACCGGGAACCATACATACATAGCATACTTGGGATAGAAAGTTTATCCATTTTGCATCTTATAGGTTGTGCACAAGTGTCGTATCCGCCTATTGAGCAATCGTGCTAGCGCCTCTCTTGAGTTGTGCAACACGAGCGTTTTCCGAGGATTCCACATTTTTTGCTCATTCCTTGGTTGCACGACCCCATTTATCTATCCGTGTGTGTGTTTCCATGTACCTTTCATTGCTATTGATCCATTTTGTTTCACTTGCGAATTTGTGAATCTCTTTCAACATTATTGACTCTTGCTAACATTTTGCATCAAATTTTTGTGCCACTATCCTCACCGAGCTCCTCCATAAGCTTTACTTGTGTAGGTGTGAGAACCGACAAGGATTGGTACCAATAGTGCTATTTCATTGTCTGCATTTGAGTGAACTTGATTCATTGTCAACATCGGTCAAGGTACTGGTATAAGTTCTTCTCTTTCTCCCACTCATATTTGCTCGAATTTTGTGATGGATAGGCAAGGCATTTCCTCTCCGGTCCTCGACAACAACGACGGCGTGAACAACTACATCACCAAAGCGTCTATCTTCGATCTACAACGACAAGTGCAAGGCGCACAATCAAGATTGCGAGAGCACATCGAGAAGAAGCTTGCCGGACATAAAGAGGAGCAAGATGCAAGGATGGAGGAGATTAGAGACTTGATCAAGTCTACTTCCCCTTCGTCATCTTCAAGGCGGCGGCGACCAAGTCGATCATCTTTGGAACACAAACAAGATGCAAGCGCAAGTCGTCCAAGTCAACATCTACATGTCGACCACCATCATGTTCGTGATCAACATCGTCATGAAGGGCAAGTCACCTCCAAGCATCATGTGCACGATGACGACGAACACCAATGAGCTGAAGCATGACAACGACACCATCATCATGAAGATGATCCACAAGTGCAAATGCACAAGTACCAACACGCTAAGTACAAGCTTCAAGAGCACAAAAGAAGACCGCGAGACGACCACTACCAAGACGGCGCTACGGCTACCACCACCACTTTGGCATCTTCGCCAAATGCTATCAAGGCATCTTCGCCTTTGGACGTACGACATCTTCGCCTACTTCCCATGAGTACGCCTACAATGACTTCATCAAGTCCAAGGCGACCACCTACGAGAGAGGGCGACACTTCCAACTTCGGAAGCCCCCCAAGGAAGATGGCCGAGCATGGGAAATTCCCTTCATTCATGGAGACGAGCTATGAGGTGCCACATCATATGGGCCTCCAACAACAAGACCACAACAAGACGGTCGAGCAAGGACCATCCCCTTCGACTACGGCGACGAGCGCGAACCTCTTCAACAACATGAAGACGGCGCCCACATTGGACTCCTACTCCGAGTCAAGCTACGCGACCGCGGATGGAGACATTTGCACCTACATCTCCCCGACACCCACATATGAAGATATGCCCCAAGTGCCATGTGAGGAGAGCCACCACCACATGAGTGACATGAGTGACTCCACCATACGTGACATTGAGAGCATTTCCTATGAGAGGATGAGTGTGACCACCACTAGCCCCACACATGAGAGCATGCCACACATCATATGTGAGGTTGAGCTCCATTTGAGTGACTCCACCAACCATATGAGTGAGAGCATCCTTGAGGGAGTGAGTGAGCCACAACACTTAGTGAGTGAGGTAGTTGAGATGGCATGTGAGGCCACTATGATTTCTAATGACTTAACCTCTACTCCTAGTGTGTTTTCTTCTTTGGTGCTAGGTCTCCTACATGACGACATGCCTACCCTCGACGAGTCCATCCCTCCAATGGGAAAACCGATGGCCATGGTGGATAATGATGCACCCCCCACATGGTTCCATCAAGATGAAGATGACAACGAGTGGATCTTCAACACCTCACCTACAACACATGAGTGACGCTTGAAAGGTAACATAGGTGATGGTGCTTCTCTTGTCCCACTAGTGGACTCTCTTGACCATGATTGCTCCCATGATGTTGACCCACCTATTACCATGCTTCATGCTAGTGAAACTTCTTCATGCCTTGACTTACCTATTTATGATGAATATGATGATGAGCATGTTGAGTTACCTAGTTGTGATGCTATGCTTCATAGGATATCATGTGAAAATTCTATTGGTCACATCATGTTTGACAATCCATTGAACTTGTCATATGCTATGAGTGAGATCTCCCATATTGCATCATTTCAATCTCAACATAGTAACTATGCATGCCCCATTAAAATCAATCCCTTTTGCACTTATGGCATAGATGACGAGACAATGGTAATTGGCTTTTGTTTTTCATGTGATGATATTGACATGCTTCCTTTACATGATTTGTGCAATTCATCTACTATTCCATGCCATGATCACATTGGTCCGAATATGCATTGTTTTGGATGTTGTCAACATTCTCCACGTGATGTTTCTACTAATTCTCATGAGGAGACCCCCATAGTTTCCTCAAACATATTAGGAGATTTTGATGCATTCCATCCTTTGCATGTTTCTCATAATTGCTTGCACCATATGCATTCCATGAATAACAATGCTCTAGATATTTCTCATGATGCGTTACATCCTTTGAGTCTCCATTATGCCATTCATAACAACAAACCTATCATGATGGATGACATGTTTCTATATCACGCATCTCATTTATTTGAGCATTGGCTATTTAGTACTAACCAACACATGCATGTGCGCATCATGATGGATGATGTGTACATATACCATGCACACACAATTTTCTCTTTGTCTTTGTTTTGTGTAGGTACTTATGAACACTCGTCAACCTCACAATCCCATGAGTTGACGAAACAAGCTCTTGAGAGCAACGACGACTTGGGATCCCGTGGACTATCCTTACCACCGTTCCCTTCGCGCAAGGACTACGCGCATCTCTTCTACTTGGCTCTCACATGGCTATGGGCTATTTACCACTTGTCACCTTATGCTCATTTTCCCGTGTTCACTTTGCATGTTATACTTCCTTCTATGCATTTGCCATGCAATTATGACCCTTGCTTGCATCTACCCATGATTCACCATTATGATACTTCTATGTGTATTTGCATGCTTGGTGGAGATCCTTGTTGCTATTGCCATGTTTATCATGTGCCTCATACTATTGTTGATTCTTGTGTTGGGAGAGTCATGATGTTCCATTGCTATTTACGTAGGACTTCTTGCCAAGACCATGCACCTACTTTCCTCAAATCTTGCTTTCATGCTTGTGCTATGTCATGTGAAGTAATCATGCCCATTATTTGCACCAATGACATGCTTGCCATGATTCCTCCTAGTATGTTGCATCTTTGCACTACTAGATTGCTTGACTTGATTGCTATGATTGCTTGCTTGGTTGCATCACCCATGTTCCACTATTACTCACTTTCTTGGGTTGATGACATATATGTTCATGCCTCTCACATGATATATCTTGTTCATTGTCGCTTGTTTCCAATAGTTGCATCTATGCTTATTGATCTTGGAGACTTGGACACTTTACTTGTGATACATGCTTTTTTGATTGAGCCTATTGCATTTGGTTGTTCTTGCATCATATGCCTCCATACTATGCAATACTCCCTTGTCATTTCTTATGATGAGCATGATGCATATACTTGTTTGGTATCTTACCACACGAATGATAGGTTTTGCACTTTCGCTAACCTCATTTGTTTTTCCGAGAGTTTGTCATGTTCTTTCGTTTTGAAGGATTCTCAAGGCGGTACGATCACGAGACATTTTGGTTATGACAAGGCATACTCGATGCGCAACTACATCATCCTTGAGACACTCCTAAAGGTGACCTCCTTCCCTTTGAGCCATCCTCAAGTTTGCATATTGGATGAGTCACTCTTTCATTGTTGTTTCCTTCTTGTTGTCTACATGATACATCTCGTGAACGGAGGATTGACATTGGAGATTGGCTACATGGACCTTCACATTGAGGAGCGCTCTCACTTATTGGATGCACCTTTGAAACTCCACTCATGCCTCGACATCGAGCTTTGGTACACCAACACCTCCATATTTGTTGATTGTGCTCATACATGTCATGCTCGATGGACATATCATACTCACCACAAATTTTCACCCTATGCATGGATTGACACACATTATGATTGTCTTGTTGCACCTATTCCCATGTCATCCATGATATATGAGCTTGTGCATTTTCTTAGCAAATTTGTTGTGATCTTTCTTGATGGCACATTCATACATCATGATCATATTTCCTATCATCTATTGCATGATAACATAATCATATTGAGCATCCATTACCATATTCATGCTATTGATGAACCGTCTCTCTATGACATCATTTTGCACAATGGTAGAATTTGTCGCTTTGTGCACCATGCTTTTGTTCCCATGAATGCTTTGCATCTCATTCTAGATCATCTTGATAAGCTTCATGCGCTTTGTCACGACCAATCTTGCCGCACGGACTCATTCTTACACGATGGACACTTTGTGTGCGCTAACCATTGTATTCCCGAGTGTTGCTTGTGTTTGCTCTTTTTCCATGTCTATCACTCCGGCGACACCTTGGACTACTTGGATTGCGCCATGTCTTCAACTCCGTCCAACTACAAGTTCGTCCCCAACACCCGTTTCCATGGTGATGAGGATCACGATCCGAGGTCGGATCTTTCCCAAGGGGGGGGGGGAGATGATGCGGAGCATCCCAGGTTCATCCCCATGTGCACTCCCACTACTCTCCAAGCCCCAAGTGGACATATGACGAGACCTCGAACATACGCCATTGGACACAAGGTGAACTCGCTCCTCTCCGAACCATCACTTTCTACGTGTGAGATATGGCTACTACCTCCAACGTGTGTTCTATGCATGATCAGGTACTTGGAGGAAAGCCACGAAGCCACCACATCCAACAGAACAGCTAGCGAGGACGCCAAGTACAAGGACCCAGAGAAGAAGCTGCACGAAGCTACAGCCACCGGACGACTGGCGCAGCCCGGACGTCCGGCCCCTGAGGACCCGAGCCGAATCCACGGACGACCGGAGCCACCGGACGTCCGACGACTCCCAGCGCCCGGACGACCGCCAGACACCGGACGTCCGACACTCTCTAGCGCCCGGACGACCGATGCCGACCGAACGTCCGACACCACCTGTCCAGAGCCAAAACGCCGGACGTCCTACATGCACCGGACGACCGGACCCTCGCGAGCCACCGGACGTCTGGTACCTGTCGGACGTCCGACGCCTGTGCGCTGCCATGTGTTGGGGCGCAGCCCATGTACCCCTTCACTTACCCCTTTGTGGCCATAGACTATATGCTCTCCTCCACCTCCTCCTAGTTAGGTTTAGCGTTGATTTAGCTCAATTAGAGATAGAGCTTCGCTCATCCACCGGATCTCCTCCTCGTGAGAGACCGCGGCCTCCTCGGAGAAGATCCTATCGGATTCAAGACCCCCTCGTGGGAAGATCCCCTCGTGGATTTCAAGGCCTCCTCACGGAGAAGAACGGTTCCTATGTATCCTTACCTTTCTTGACTTTGGATCTCGTGTATCTCTTTGTGTTCTTTGATCTAGCACTTGTGTGACCGATTCCTTGTTGGTTGAGTGTTTTCCCTCGTTCTCCCCGTGTTTTCCCTCTAGTTCTTCCACGTGTTCTTCGTGATTCCACGTAGGATCCACTCCAAACATGAAAGATCATCACCATAGGGTTCCGCCCTACATCACCTTCCTCACATTCCAAGGCTATTTTCCGACTCCCATGCACTGTGATGGTGCCCTTATGACCCGACATCTTGAGTTGCAAATAAACATAACACGGCCGTGCCATGAACTTGGCATAAGCCGGCCGTCCAAACAGGGCATGATACGGGCTCTTGATTTTGATCACCTCAAAGGTTAACTTCTCGGCCCTAGAATCATGCTCATCTCCAAAGCCTACCTCCAGCTCAATCTTACCCACTGGGTACGCCAACTTACCAGGGGACACTCCATGAAAAACAGTGTTGGAAGTCTTGATATTTTTATCAGTCAAACCCATGCGATGGAAAGTCTCATAATAGAGGATGTTGATGCTACTGCCTCCATCCATGAACACCTTAGTGAATTTATATCCACCAACCTGAGGTGCCACCACCAAGGCCAAGTGACCCGGATTGTTAACCCGGGGATGGTGATCTTCCCTACTCCATAGAATAGGCTGCTCAGACCATCTCAAATAACGAGGAACTGCCGGCTCAACAGCGTTCACAGCCCTCTTATGAAGCTTCTAGTCCCGTTTGCACAAACTGGTGGTAAACACATGATATTGTCCACTATTCAGTTGCCTTGGATTACTCTGGAATCCACCCTGCTGCTGCTGCTGACCTGCCTGGCCAGATTGCTGATTATAACCACTTTTATTGGAATTTGAACCGCCGCCCGGGCCATGAAAGCCGCCGCTACCTGAGCCGCCTCCCGACCCATGATTACCGTCGAACATGTTGGAATTCTTGAAAGCCTTCATAATTGTGCAGTCCTTCCATAGGTGAGTGGTCGGCTTCTGTGGGGTGCCGTGTCTCAGATAGGGCTCATTCAACAACTGCTCAAGCGTGGGGCTTGACCCGCCGGACCTAGGAGGTGGCCTCCCCTTACGCCGTTGATTGTTGCCCTGCGCATTGGTGTTAGCCACAAACTCCAAGCTACCATCAGCCTTATGTTTATTATTACCTCCTTGATTTGCCGGGTTATGCTGAGGACCCTTGGCGTTGCCGTTCTTCTTTCCCTTCCCTGTCTTCTCGTCATCAGACTCGGGTCCTTGGTACTATCGGAATTGGCGTATTTGACTAGAGCCTCCATCAGCTGGCCCATGTCATTACAATCGCACTTAAGCCGCCCCAGCTTCATCTTCAAAGGCGCAAAATGACAATTTTTCTCCAACATTAAGACTGCAGAGCCGACATCCATCTTATCAGACGACTGTATTATGGCCTTGACCCGGCGCACCCAATGGGTTGTGGACTCACCGTCCTCTTGCTTGCAATTAGTCAAATCCACAATTGACATGGGCTGCTTGCAAGTATCTTTGAAGTTCGGAATGAACCAGGCTTTTAACTCTGCCCATGAACCGATGGAATTAGGCGGCAACCCCTTCAACCAAGTGCGGGCAGTCCCATCCAACATCATGGTGATGTACTTGGCCATCGCAACATCACTGACTTCTAGTAGCTCCATAGCCCTCTCATAGCTTTCAATCCGCGCCCCAGGCTGTAAGTCGGCCATGTAATTAGGCACATTTCAAGGCCCCTTGAAATCCTTGGGAAAACGCTCGTTACGCAGAGCCGACACTAGATACGGGACACCTCGGTCCTAGTGGTCATGCCTGCCTCAATAGAAGTCGTCTGATAAACCGGAAAAGGCTGGTAAACCGCCCGCTGAGCCACCTGCTCAGCCGCCTGCTGAGCCGCCCGCTTAGCCTCTTGACGTATTCTGTCCCGATCAACCAGTTTAAGAGCTCCATCACGTGCCGGGTCATGCCCGCACGGCTGGTCACGGCGCCGGGCGTTGCTTGAAACGGCCGCTGAATCCATGTGCCTGCTGTAACTCGGGCTCTGGCTTGGATGAGGGGTTGAATGAATCCTGTCTCGGCTATATGAGTACGCCTCCTGCTGCGCTAAAGGCGTCTGAAGAAGCTCCCTGATCCTGCGAGTTTCAACCACTGTCGGAGAGTCGCCCTCCATTGGGAGAGTCGCCAATCGTGCCACCGCAACAATCATGTTCTCCAAAGGGTTAGAATTATGACCCGGTGGCGTTGGCACATGCTGAGGCGGAGCAGTATTCATCCGGGGAGGCTCCATCGTACGCGGCTGAACCGGCGTCCCAACCCCAGGTGTTACAACCCGGTTTACCTCCGACGGGTTACTGGGCCCTGCCCCAGGTGTTCGGAAGAGGTTTTGAGGATCATAAACCAGAGGCAGACGGGACTGACTTTTCTGGTACCTTCTCCTGATGACCTCGTTTGATGCGTTCTGATCCATCATGAGTTGGAAAGCCTGCGACTGGATCTGCTGAGCCTGAGCGTCCAGAGCCGCCCACTCTACGGTCATCCTGACATCCTCCGCCGCCAGGTCTTCCTTAGCCTGCACTATATCTTGTTTTAACTGCGCTACCTCCGCATCATGTTGAGCTTGATCCACCGGGTTGACCGCGGCGGTTAACAGAGCTGCCATCTTGCCCATGAGATCCATCAGCACCTGCGCCGGTGGGCGCACTGGGCCTCCTGCCCCGGCTGCCGCTGACCCGAAGGTTATCACTGCCGCAGTCGTAGAATTTTGAATGGGCTGCATGCCAGCCATGAAGATCCCAACTCTGCTCGGCGGCTCAGGGAGGTCCGGAATACTACTGCCATCGGAACAACCCCAAGCCCGCCATCTTGCAATTGATACAATGAATCCGTCTCACCTGTGGGCGACTTGCCATCAGAGTAGATGGCCGTCTCACCGGCCGACACAGATCTTTCAGAAAGATCTCCTTCGTGGATGCATCCCACAAAGGCATGCTTCATGGCAGGCTGAGCCCAGGTGGGTCTCGCATGCTGAGCCGTCTCGACGAGGTCGGTGCAGATGTCTGGCTCAAGGCCCGGCTCGCTGATCTTGCCGATGAAGACGTGGATTCCGCCGAAGGGGACCCGGTACCCGTACTCAATTGAGATGGCGTCGGGGCCCCATCCTGCATCGTCGATGTAGAGCTTGTCGCAACGACTCTTGGTCATCCGGCCCACAGCATATCCCTTGAGCCCTTTGAAGCTGCCCTCCAAGAACTCAAATCCACCGTGCGCTGGCCACACGGTGGGCGCCAACTGTCGTGGAATTATCACGTTAGATGTCCTAGTGGAAGGACTTAGTCATGGAGCCATCGCAACTAGGCAACTTAAAGGGGTTAATCAGGACAAAAGACACGGGGTTTATACTGGTTCGGCCCCTTGCGGTGAAGGTAAAAGCCTACGATCCAGTTTTGAGTGGGATTGCTTATGTCTCGATTACCAGGGAGCGAAATCGCTTGACCTGGCTCTCGATCTGATCTTACTTGCCCTGAACCGCCGTCGGGTCGTCCCTTTATATACAGAGGTTGACGCCCAGCGGCTCACAGAGTCCCGACCGACTCATAAATAGTGTCTGGCTCGGTCTCTAACTATTCTTGCCTTACAATACAAGTCACGTACATATGGCGGTTTATCTCTACGGGCGTTAAGTCGCCTTTGGGCTTTGGGCCCTTAACTGAACCGCCATCTTCAAGCTTGGTCTTGGGCTTCAAGAGTACTCATAGGTATAACCCTGCCCCTCCTGGGCGGGTCATACCTCATAGTTATATCCCCAACAATGGGGGTCAGGTGTGGATTACCTGCCTGCATAGACGAGGCCAAGCAACATGAAGGAGGGTCACCAGCAAGGAGGCAGTGCTGCAAACAAGGAGTGAAGGTTTCAATTTGGAAAGGAAGGAGGAAACAGGGGAAATGTGGCTTTTGGTAAGGTGAGGGGGCGGGGAGGTAGATATTTCTGCGGAAGCCGAAAATTTTGAATCAGTGCCGCGAAAAAACTGGCACGGAAAGTGTCATCAGACACGGTCCCTTATTCAGAACCATGTACGATATGTGAACATCACAAATGATTCAGATAGCTTAACCCGTGTGTGATGAGTTTGAACGTCAAAATTTTGGTTCAAATTTCCCTGGTTACAGTAGTCATACATGTCATTGCATAATTTGGGTACGCAAAGGAGACTACAGCACACCCACACTTCTGAATCGAGCAAGTTCAGCAATTAAACAGAGCTAGCTGACCTAAACCTTATTGTAACAAATTAAAGACCGATGATCTTACTTAAACAAAACAAAGAGCACTACTACATCTAGGGATGAAAGCGGAGCAAAAACGGACGGAACTGAGTGCTATCATATTTGTTTTCATATTTTTTTGCAGAAGCGGAAACGAATATAGAAACCCCGGAAATGAATATGGAAACAGATACTACCGGAAAGGGACACAGAGCAAATACAAAGCGGATACGAAAACAGAAATAGGCATTGATCAGAACTTAAAAATCCCTAGAATCATAGAGAAATACACACAAAAACAAACAAATTTAATGAGTTGTTAACATGGCTACAAAATAATATCATTATGTTAGCAACTTAGCATAGTATTGTAGTAGTACCGGACAATTGCATATAGGATCAAGTTGAGTACATATGTGGTAGTAGAAGTTGGGCCTTAGATCCATTCTACTAATTGTGTTAGTGTGTTTTCTTTGGTGTTTGGATTACAAAGAAGCTATAGGTCTATAATAAAAACAGAAACTCCATATTCACGGAAACGGAAAGTTCCATTTCCATGCATGTTCCACCAGAAAACACCGTTCCGTTTTTGTTTCCGTTTCCGCATAACAAATTCCATTTCCACTTCCGTTTTGCAAATTTCCGTTTCTGTTTTCATATTTCCTCTCCATTTCCATTTTTCCTCCGGAAAAACATAAAGTTTTCACTCCATTTTCATCCCTAACTACAACTAGTTCTCGTCGATCTCCGCCGCCTCCTCCATGTCCAGCTCGCGCCCAATGGTCTCTTGGGGAAGGGGCTCCATGGCATCCATCACACCATACTCAGCAAGCATCTCGGCATCCACGTCTACCATCTCTTTGTAAAAGGCTGCCACAAGCTGGGTGTGGGCGGCCGCGATCTGGGCTTGGACGGGCTCCGTTGTGGCAACATATGCGGCGGAGGAACGGACAGCTGCTCGAACGCTCTCGACGATTGCCAACTCTTCGACCGTGGGTTGCCGACCGTTGTCCGAGAAGCTTCGTTCGATTTGTGTGATGACCGCCATGAGCTGGGTGTGGGCGGCCTCGACATGGTCATGGGCAGCCTCCATTAGGGCTAAGGCTACCGCTGCGGAATAGACAGCTGTTGTGCCGCTCTCGCCAGCTGCTATCCCCAAGATAGATGTTGCTGCCGCCAACTGAGAAGCAATAGAGGCTGTTTGGGCTCCCTTGGCCGCCCGGTCGCAGATTGCGGACGAGCTCATGCTCCTTGTTAGCGCGCGCATAGCGGCTGCGGCCGCGCTCTCGCCTGAGTGGGCCACCGAAGTTGCCCTCATGACAAGGGTCCACGTCCCCATCTTTAAACGGTGATGATTGAACGGTGAAATGATATTTGGGGAGTGAGCTACTATGCTTGACACGCCAGCTGTGGACTGTAGCCTACGCACCTTCTCACGTAAGCCATAGGCATACTTTTCTCCGATGGTGCTCCAAGATATTTTGTACTACATCTTACATGGTTGGTGATAATAAATTGTGTGCAATCTACTTGATTTTTCATCTTGATTTGAATTACATAATGGGGTCACAGCGGCAACGGAGGGTGTTTGAATTGCTAGAACTTTTATCTGCAGCGAACATGCAACTATATGTGTGTCGTAAAAAATTTGGAATTATTTAGGGTTCGTTTGGCCATTTTATACATTAAATTGGTTTTCTAGCCATTTCAGGTGCACAATTCAAAATTAAACTACATGCACATGTTCCGGTGCACCAACATGTGTTGTAAATCATATATGTGTCCATGGGTTTATGCTTATGTCCCATGCAATAAATGGGGATGAATTTCGAACATCACGACACCATAGCTCTCCGAAAAACATTGAGGTACTTGCTTTTGTAATTCTACTAAATCCAAAACCCGTCTGAAATTCATGAACCTTGGCATACTATCATGGAATGGCATCAACATGCTAGGGTAAAAAATGTTGTCCCATTTGGGGCAGGTTATGGTATAAGCTTCACACAAACCAGACCTTCTCACAAGAAGCCTCATGGTTCCCTTAGGGAAACATATCACCTCTGTGGGCAAAATGATATTCGTCGCCTCTTCTTTCTTTTAATTTTTTCCTGGTGTCAACATAGAACAATAGGAGTGTCGTGTTAAATTTTGGAATTTTTCGGGGATCGTTTGGACATTTTTATATGTTAACTTAGTTTTCTAGGCATTTACATGCATAATTGTAAATTGAACTACATGCACATGCTCCAGTCCATAAAAATGGGTTGCAAAATCAAATGTGTGTCCTTGGTTGCAAGCTTAGGTCACATGCAAGAAATGAGAATGAATGTCAAACACCTTGACACTGTCGCCCGGTCGCTAACATTGAGATACATGATTTTAAAATTCTAGTAAATCGAAAACTAGTTTGAAATTCATGAAACTTGACATGATATCATGGAATTGCATTGACATATCGTGGTAAAAATATTGCCCCATTTGGTGCAGGTTTGGGTATAAGCTTCTCGCAAACCATAGCTTCTCTCACAACAAGCTTGATGGTTTCGGTAGGGAATGTGCCAACTTGGGGGACAGAACGATATCTGTTGCCTCAACTTACTTACAATTTTTTTTCTCGTGTCAACATAGAACAACAGGAGTGTTGTGTCAATTTTTGGGATTTTTCGGGGTTTCCTTGGACATTTTTATACATCAGCTGAGTTTTCTATGCTTTTATCTGCATAATTCAAATTTTAACTACATGCAGATGCTCCAGTGCATATAAATGGGTTCAAAATTGAAATGTATGTCCTTGGTTGCCTGCTTAAGTCCCATGCAAGAACTGAGAATGAATGTGAAACACCTTGCCACCATCGCTCGACCGCTAACATTGAGATACATGGTTTTAAATTCTAGTAAATCAAAAACGCATCTGAAATTTATGAAAATTGACATGCTAGCATGGAACGGCATCAACATGCCGTGGTAAAAATATTATCCCATTTGGGGCAGGTTGGGGTATAAGCTTCTCACAAACCAGAGCTTCTCACAACAAGCCTCATGGTTACGATAAGGAACGTTTCATCTTTGTAGATGAAACGATATCAGTTGGAACTTCTTGATGTCAATTTTTTTTCTAGGGTCAACATAGAACAACATGAGTGTGGTGTTAATTTTAGGAATTTTTCAGGGTTCGTTCGGACATTTTTATACATTAATTGAGTTTTCTATGCATTATGTGCATAATTCAAATTTGAGGTACAGGCACATGCTCGAGTGCATGTAAACTGTTTGAAAAATCAAATCTGTGTCCTCGGCTGCATGCTTAGGTCCCATGCAAGAAATGGGAATGAATGTCAAACACCTTGCCACCGTCGCTCTGTCGCAAACATTGAGATACATGGTTTTTAAATTCTAGTAAATCCAAAACTCGTCGGACGTTCATGAAACTTGAGATGCTATCATGGAGCAGCATCAACATGCTGTGGTAAAAAAATTGTCCCATTTGGGGCAGGTTTGTCTATAAGGTTCTCGCAAAGCAGAGCTTCTCAGAACAAGCCTAATGGTTTCGGAAGGGAACGTGCCACCTTTGGGGACGAAACGATATCCGTTGCCTCTTCTTGCTTTCAATTTTTTTCTAGTGTCAACAGACAATGACAGGAGTGTTGTGTCAATTTTTGGGATTTTTCGGGGTTCCCTTGGATATTTTGACACATTAACCGGGTTTTCTAGGCATTTTATGTGCATAATTCAAATTTGAACAACATGCACATGCCCCAGTGCAGAAAAATGGATTGACATATGAAATGTGTGTCCTTGGGTGCATGCTTAGGTCCCATGCAAGAAATGGGAATGAATTTGAAACACCAGGGCACTGTTATTGCCAAAGAAACATTGAGATATTTGTTCTTAAATTCTAGTAAATCCAAAACTCATATGAAATCCATGAAACTTGACATGCTATCATGGAATGGCACCCGACATGCTGTGGTATTTTTCGTGTCCATTTTGAGATAGCGCACTTGAATAATAGCCAACAAAGGCATTTTGAAAAAATAGCTGCCAGTTTAACATCTCAAACGTTTGTATAATTTAAATCGTGTGCGTTCTGTTAACCATTCTCGTGACGCCATGTGTTTGGCATTTAATGGCTATAGGAGGTGTCGTGCGGACAGCTGCTTGACTGAACGGGAGGCATCCAAGCGCAGTCCGGTGCACAGGCTGACCGAGAGGCGTGCAAGCTGTCCTCCAACGCGCAGGCTCATCAAGAACTGTGCGACCTATATGCTGTGCAGGCTCACTGGGAAGCAAGTCCTTTGACTTCCATGGCCACCTGCCTTGCTCGCATCCTCTCCATTAATGGCGCCCAAGCCGCTGTTTAATACGGGCAGCCTTACTGATCGCCTCCCATTGCCCTCCCTCCCGCGGACCACCACCAATGCCCTCGCGCAGAAGGATCATTTGACACTAAGCTTCAAGTTTAGTGAAGCCGACTCCGAGCCAGAGGAGATAGAAAATAAGGAGGAATGGGGCCTCATGGACATGGCCCTGAACGAGTTGGCCGTGACGGTTGTTGCCCCCGCGTCCGTCCTAGCTCCCATCCCTGTGCCCACGCTAGTGACCATCCCCGTAGCATTGTCGGGCTGGTCGCCGAGTACTATCGCAGAGCTGGAAGCCGCGGGCGTCAGCAAGGTCTCCACGGACCCACGCGAGCTCATCTGCATGCCAGCGCCAGCGCCCGTTCCCGTGCCCGTGCACGCCCCTCCACCCACCGTGGCACCGGTCCCCATGCGTTTGCCTGCACCCGTCGCGCCCATGCCCGTGTGTGCGCCCCCCTCAGCGGCATGGGATGCCGCCGTCGACCGCTACCTCGCAGCGCCGCCAGTTGCCGTCCTCCCGCACCATGCCCGTCGATCGTGTGACGGCATGATGTTTAATTTCCAAGTGGAGAACATTTTGTGATGCCTTGAAGACTTCAACAACAGTGTCCCGAAGGACGACAACGACAACGCTGGCGCGGCACGCCGCCTCTGCTACCGTCGGGAGTAGTTTTTGGGGTTTAATACTGTATCTCGATCATATGAATATAAATTCGCATTGTGACTAAATTCACAGTGTGACTGAATGAAAGATATGGTTTGAACGAACTTGCATTTTTCTCCCTTAATTACAGACTTATCAAACTATTTTGTTTTAAAAAAATGTCAATGGTTTTTAAATATAAAACACTCATCACAAACATTTTAGTCAGACCACCCGTATGCAAACCGACAACTTCCCTAGGAAGCCAAGGGAAAATGTGGCGAGCAGGATTTGTGCAGCTCTTGATCGCAAACGTTTTAGATAGATCACCCGTATGCAAAGTGAGAGCTATGGTCTTCCCCCATAAGTCAAGGGAAAATTCGCAGCGCAGGATTTGTGTATCTCTTCAACGCAAATGGTTCAGATTGAATAAAATATGCAAAGCTAGACTTCGGTTCTAAACCAAGAGAAAATCTGCCGAGCAGGATTTGTACATCCCTTCAATGCAAACGGTTGTTTTGGATGACCCGTGTGCAACCACGTACAGACAATTTGGTAAGATTTCATCTGTCATATTGGGTATATTGCCATTTGTCAAACTGGAAAGATTGATATTTGTTGATTTAGTAACATTGCCATTTGTCAACTTTGTAACACTGCGATTTGTCAAAATATGCAACTAAAAATCACCAGCACTATCTAATTTTTGCAACTTAAATTCAGTAATAAAGCATAGATTTCATTCATAGATTAAGTAGTCATTCTTTATACAAACAGTTCAACCCGACAGCTGAATCGACCAAACGTTTCCCCAATTGTTGCCAACCACGTACTGAAATAGCTAGTTTAACTATATATACTAGCTAATTTTAAGTACGTTGTACAGTTTCACCTCTCACCACATCTACAGTCAGATGAACTGAATAAAATAGCCCCTAAATACTACTACGGAGGGGCTTTGTACTACTTTCGGCAGCCTCTCCTCTGCCGAGCATGCTCAGTAAGAGGCATAGGAGGAGGAGCCTACCGATGAGCCGGACAACTGCAATACGGTGCCTGCCGTTGCCGCACCTTCAGTGATGCTCACCTCGAATGCCCTCTGCCGCTCCAGACAACCCCTCTCAAAGCGGTGGTTCTCCTAGTAGATCTCCTGATTCCTCGCCTCTGCGTCAGCGTGTGCTACGGCCATGGCGGCGGTAAGGCTCTTTGCGTGCTCGACGAGGAGCTCCTCCTCCTCCCACAGGAACTCGATGTAGCGCGCAAGGTCGCTGACGCACGTGCGGGCCTCCACCTCTGCCTCTTGCCTTTGGGTGGCGGTTGCGTAGCGGGTGTTGACCCTTGCGGTCGACTGTGGGCTGGCGGCCACGGTGGCCGATGATGGGGTGGCGGCCACGGCCACCACCTCCCGCCTTCGGGCCATGGCGGCAGAGCGGGTAATGGCCACGGTGGCTGGCAGTAGGGTGGCGGCCACGACGGCCACCTCCCGCCTTCGAGCCGCAATGCCGGTACGGGCAATGGCCCCGGCTCTCGAAGGTGGGGTGGCAGCCACGACGGCTGGCAACAGCTGCCGGCGGGCAGCGATGATGGAGCATGTGGTGGTGTTCCACGCACACCAACAGGGACGCCATGTGCACTACACTATGCCGGGGACTGCGCCGCCGCCACGGTGTAGCCTCCTAGTTGGAGCTGTCCTCTGATGACAACGAAGTGGCTCAGCGACAAAGATGGACCGATGCCATTGGCATTTGTGGGAGAAGCAGATGAGATAAGCTACAGGGAGGGAGGGAAAAATGCAATGCAGGACTCGCCAGCCGTGAGGGTTTATATAGCAGGTCGGTAAGCATCGGGATTTTGGGGGATTTCACCGACTCGGGCGGGAAGCTTGCACGGGAACCTGCGCGGTTCCACGAGAAATGTCTCACCACCATTTGGACAAAAGAATGCCCCCACACGCTGGTCAAGCTTGCGCTCTAAGCCGTCTGCGGTAGCGGGATGAGAAGACGTGCGAGAGGAGGACGAATGGACATGCACACATATGGTTAATAAAATAAAAACATTTGTGATTAAATTACCCACTACCCCCGTCCTGGTTTATAAGTCAGCTATGTATTTTTGTGCCAAATTTTGACTATAGATTTAATAATAAAACACGAATGCATGTCACCAGAGATTATATCGTTGGATTCGTATTTGAACATAGTTTCCAATTATATAATTTTCGTAACATGCATTAACATTTTCTTTGTTAAATTTAAGGTCAAAACATGGCACAGAATATAAAGGGGACTAATAGACCAAGACGGCAGTCGTAGCGCACCGCCGCTCTCTACGCAGTGACGCAACTATCGGCTGGCTTGTAGACGACGATTTCTTGCGTGTTCAACAACTCTATGTGTGTGGTTGCTAGCAGTTGAGGAGGCCTTGGCGCGCTCTGCTCTCGCGTCCCTCCAGGCACTCTGCCCTCGTCCCTCCACGCGCGCTGCCAGTATTTGGGGCTGGTGCACACGTTTGTGTGCATGCGGTTGCGTCGGGCACAGCGCCACAACGCAGTTACCCGTTGGAAAATCTGCCATGCGGATGCACCGAGAATCCAGGCTTCCCGTCCCCCATTTATTCCTATGTCCATTAACCTTCATCTCTCGCGCCACACTACACAATAAGCAACCCACAATGACACATCGAGAGAGGACACCCAGCAGTTCCAATGGCGCTCCTAGCGGTCGACGACGACAACTCACCACGCATCATGTAGTGGACACCCACATGAGGGGAAGGCCCTCTCGGTGGTTACACAAACGATCCCATCTCAGTGGAGAGCTCCATCCAAACTATGGAGAAGTTGCTTGCCGAGGACAAGTACCAAGTGGTCGTCTTCAACCACGAGTACACCATCGGTCGTGCTGGGCACGATCAGAAGGTTGTCATCGCCCAGTTGTGCGGGCGATATCACGTCCTCGTCTACCACTATCACCTGGCCACAAGGCCTTGCAAGCATTCCTCCAGGTTTATCAACTGCTCCGACTACCGTTTTGCTACAGTGGACACCACCAATGATCTAGACACGCTCAAGGTTTCGGGCTTGAAATGCTAGAATCTTGTCAACATCCAGGACCACTACAAGGTCTAGGGCAACGATAACAACAAACAGAACTCCCTAGTTGACCTCGCCTCGGCCATCATCGACCCCTACTACAAGAAGATGAAGGATGAGAGCAAGAAGGACAAGAACGCCTGGCATAGTGTCTGGCATGAGAGAATGGACGAACAACACGTCAAGTACGCGGCCAAGGATGTGTACACAAGCTATGAGATGTACATGTGGATCATTGACATGAGGGAGTGTCTTCTTCATGCCCCAGACACAGGATCGAGCCACAGAGATGGCCGTTTCTCCTAGTTTAGAATCCATACAATTGTTTATTGATCTATATAGTCACTTATGTAATTGGATGTTATTTCAGTTATACACACACACACACATGTTATTCTTCTGTAGACAGAGCAAATCACACGGCTTATTAGTAGCAATCGTCTGTGTTATTATTGGTCTTTGCACACATTTCTGATTACGGACCTGATTGCCGTGTATTGCACACATCTTGTTCAGTTGAACCGTTTCTATTGTGTTGCCTAATCACACACAGTTCATCCTAGTGAACTATATGCCGTATATCGCACACACTCTCATCTAGCTGCCCATTTCTGTTGTTCCACATCATCGCAAACAGTTCTTCTGGATTAACTGTTTGCCACTCATCGCACATGCGACTCCAATATGAACCGTGTTTATGTCACCGCCATCGCAAACGTTTTGCATCTTTTTGACGGTTTTACTACATCACTGTTTGTGATTGATGCATTTCACACATTTTTGTTGAAGGGTCCCTGATTCGACTATCACCTTTGGACCATCCTACAGTAATGCATGCTGGAGATAGAACTGCACACAAGGTGAAGGAAATATGCCCTAGAGGAAATAATAAAGTTATTATTTATTTCCTTAATTCATGATAAATGTTTATTATTCATGCTAGAATTGTATTAACCGGGAACATAGTACATGTGTGAATACATAGACAAAAACTATAGTCCCTAGTACGCCTCTACTTGACTAGCTCGTTAATCAAAGATGGTTATGTTTCCTAACCATAGAAATGTGGTGTCATTTGATGAACGGGATCACATCATTAGGAGAATGATGTGATGGACATGACCCATCCGTTAGCTTAGCATTATGATCATGTTAGTTTCATTACTACTGCTTTCTACATGACTTATACAAGTTCCTTAGACCATGAGATTATGCAACTCCCGAATACCGGAGGAACACTCTATGTGCTACCAAACATCACAACATAAAAGGGTGATTATAAAGGTGCTCTACAGGTGTCTCCGTAGGTGTTTCTTGGGTTGGCAAAGATCGAGATTAGGATTTGTCACTCCGTGTTTCAGAGTGGTATCTCTGGGCTCTCTTGGTAATACTCATCACTATAAGCCTTGCAAGCATTGTGACTAATGAGTTAGTTGTAGGATGAAGTATTACGGAACGAGTAAAGAGACTTTCCGGTAATGAGATTGAACTAGGTATAGAGATACCGATGATCGAATCTCGGGCAAGTAACATACCGATGACAAAGGGAACAACGTATGTTGTTATGCGGTTTGACCGATAAAGATCTTCGTAGAATATGTAGGAAGCAATATGAGCATCCAGGTTCCGCTATTGGTTATTGACTAGAGACATGTCTCGGTCATGTCTACATAGTTCTCGAACCCATAGGGTCCGCACGCTTAAAGTTCGGTGATGATCGGTATTATGAGTTTATGTGTTGTGATGTAGCGAAGGTAGTTTGGAGTCCCGGATGTGATAACGTACATGAAGAGGAGTCTCGAAATGGTCAATACATAAAGATTGATATATTGGATGGCTATATTCGGACACCAGAAGTGTTCCAGGTGATTTCGGAGAAAACCGGAGTGCCGGACAGTTACCAGAACCCCCCGGGAGAACTAATGGGCCACATGGGCCTTAGTGGAGAGAGAGAGGGCCGACTAGGGCAGGCCGCACGCCCCCTCCCCCTCTGGTCTGAATTGGACTGGGGAAGGGGGGGCGGTGCCCCCCTTTCCTTCTCTCTCTCCTCCTTCCTTTCCCCCTCCTAATAGGAGTACGAAAGGGGAGTCATACTCCTACTAGGAGGAGGACTCCTCCTCTCCTGGCGCACCACAAGGGCCGGCCGGCATCCCCCTTGATCCTTTATATACGGGGGCAGGGGGCACCCCAAAACACACAAGTTGACATTGTTTAGCCATGTGCGGTGCCCCCATCCATTGTTACACACCTTGGTCTGCCGTTAACTTCATCATCCCCGTCACCACGCCGTCGTGCTGACGAAACTCTCCCGCGGCCTCAATTCGGTCAAGGGTACGAGGGACGTCCCCGACCTGAACATGTGCTGATCGCGGAGGTGTTGTATATTCGGTACTAAGATCGGTCGGATCGTGAAGACGTACGACTACATCAACTGCGTTGTCATAATGCTTCTGCTTTTGGTCTACGAGGGTACGTGGACACACTCTCCCCTCTCGTTGCTATGCATCACATAGATAGATCTTGCGTGATCGTAGGATTTTTTTTTGAAATTACTGCGTTCCCCAACAGTGGCATCCGAGCCAGGTTTATGCGTAGATGTTATATGCACGAGTAGAACACAAAGTGTTGTGGACTATAATAGTTATACTGCTTACCAGTGTGTCATACTTTGATTCGGCGGTATTGTTGGACGAAGCAGCTCAGACCGACATTACGCGTACGCTTACGCAAGACTAGTTCTACCGACGTGCTTTGCACAAAGGTGGCTGGTGAGTGTCTGTTTCTCCAACTTTAGTTGAATCAAGTGCGGATACGCCCGGTCCTTGTTGAAGGTTAAAACAACACACTTGACAAAAAATCATTATGGTTTTGATGCGTAGGTAAGAACGGTTCTTGCTAGAAGCCCGTAGCAGCCACGTAAAACTTGCAACAACAAAGTAGAGGATGTCTAACTTGTTTTTGCAGGACTTGCTGTGATGTGATATGGTCAAGCATGATGTGATATAAATTGTTGTATGAGATGATCATGTTTTTTAACAAAGTTATCAGCAACTGGCAGGAGCCATATGGTTGTTGCTTTATTGTATGCAATGCAATCGCCATGTTTGTTTTAATTTATCACTAAGCAGTAGCGATAGTCGTAGTAACAATAGGTGGTGAAACAACAACGATGCCACGATGAAGATCAAGGTGTCATGCCGGTGACGTTGGAGATCATGGCGATGCTTCGGTGATGGAGATCATGAGCACAAGATGATGATGGCCATATCATGTCACATATTTTAATTGCATGTGATGTTTATCCTTTATGCATCTTATTTTGCTTAGAACGTCGGTAGCATTATAAGATGATCCCTTACTAAATTTCAAGGTATAAGTGTTCTCCCTGAGTATGCACTGTTGCTACAGTTCGTCGTGCCGAGACACCACATGATGATCGGGTGTGATAAGCTCTACGTTCACATACAACGGGTGCAAGCCAGTTTTGCACATGCAGAATACTCGGGTTAAACTTGATGAGCCTAGCATATGCAGATATGGCCTCGGAACACTAAGACCGAAAGGTCGAGCGTGAATCATATAGTAGATATGATCAACATAGTGATGTTCACCATTTAAAACTACACCATCTCATGTGATGATCGGACATGGTTTAGTTGATTTGGATCATGTGATCACTTAGATGATTAGAGGGATGCCTATCTAAGTGGGAGTTCTTAAGTAATATGATTAATTGAACTTTAATTTATCATGAACTTAGTACCTAATAGTATTTTGCATGTCTATGTTGTTGTAGATCAATGGCCCGTGCTACCGTTCCTTTGAATTTTAATGCGTTCCTAGATAAAGCTAAGTTGAAAGATGATGGCAGCAACTACACGGACTGGGTCCGTAACTTGAGGATTATCCTCATTGCTGCATAGAAGAATTACATCCTGGAAGCACCACTAGGTGCCAGGCCTGCTGCTGATGCTACTAATGATGTTAAGAACGTCTGGCAGAGCAAAGCTGATGACTACGCGATAGTTCAGTGTGCCATGCTTCATGGCTTAGAATTGGGACTTCAACAATGTTTTGAACGTCATGGAGCATATGAGATGTTCCAAGAGTTGAAGTTAATATTTCAAGCAAATGCCCGAGTTGAGAGATATGAAGTCTCCAACAAGTTCTACTACTTCAAAATGGAGGAGAATAGTTCTGTGAGTGAGCACATACTCAAAATGTCTAGGTATCATAATCACTTGACTCAGCTGGGAGTTGATCTTCCAGTTGATTGTGTCATTGACAGAGTTCTTCATGATACTATAATATGCAAGGGATGGACAAGACTGTTCCCGAGCTCTTCATGATACTAAAGGCCGCGGAGGTAGAAATCAAAAAGGAGCATCAAGTTTTGATGGTTAATAAGACCACTGGTTTCAAGAAAAATGGCAAAGGGAAGAAAGGGAACTTCAAGAAGAACGACAAAAAGGTTGCTGCTCAAGAGAAGAAACCCAAGTTTGGACCTAAGCTTGAAATTGAGTGCTTCTACTCCCAAGGGACTAGTCACTGGAAGCGGAACTGCCCCGAGTATTTGGCGGACAAGAAGGACGGCAAAGTGAAAGGTATATTTGATATACATGTTATTGATGTGTACTTAACTAATGCTCGCAGTAGCGCCTGGGTATTTGATACTGGTTCTGTTGCTCATATTTGCTACTCGAAACAGAGGCTACGAATTAAGAGAAGATTGGCTAAGCACGAGGTGACGATGCGCGTGGGAAATGGTTCCAAAGTCGATGTGATCGCGGTCGGCACGCTACCTCTACATGTACCTTCGGGATTAGTTTTAGACCTGAATAATTTTTATTTGGTGCCAGCGTTGCACATGAACATTATATCTGGATCTTGTTTGATGCGAGACGGCTATTCATTTAAATCAGAGAATAATTGTTGTTCTATTTATATGAGTAATATCTTTTATGGTCAGGCACCCCTGCTAAGTGGTCTATTTTTGTTGAATCTCGATAGTAGTGATACACATATTCATAGTACTGAAGCCAAAAGATTGAAGTTTAATAATGATAGTGCAACTTATTTGGGGCACTGCCGTTTAGGTCATATCGGTATAAAGCGCATGAAGAGTGGGCAAGATGACATGATTATGAATCACTTGGTGCTTGCGAACCGTGCCTTATGGGCAAGATGACTAAAACTCCATTCTCCAGAACAATGGAACGAGCTACTGACTTGTTGGAAATAATACATACCGATGTATGCGGTCCAACGAGTATTGATGCTCGTGGTGGGTATCGTTACTTTCTTACCTTCACAGATGATTTGAGCAGATATGGTTATATCTACTTAATGAAGCATAAGTCTGAAACATTTGAAAAATTCAAAGAATTTTAGAGTGAAGTGGAAAATCATCGTAACAAGAAAATAAAGTTTCTACAATCTGATCGTGGAGGAGAATATTTGGGTTACGAGTATGGTCTTCATTTGAACCAACATGGGATAGTTTCACAATTAACGCCATCTGGAACACCACAGCGAAACGATGTGTTCGAATGTCGTAATCGTACTTTATTAGATATGGTGCAATATATGATGTCTCTTACTGATTTACCGTTATCATTTTTGGGTTATGCTTTAGAGATGGCTGCATTCACTTTAAATAGGGCACCATCTAAATACGTTGAGGCGACGCCTTATGAACTGTGGTTTGGCAAGAAACCAAGTTGTCGTTTCTTGAAGATTGGGGCTGCGATGCTTATGTGAAAAAGCTTCAACCTGATAAGCTCGAACCCAAATCGGAGAAGTGCATCTTCATAGGACACCCAAAGGAAACTATTGGGTACACCTTCTATCACAGATCCGAAGGCAAAATCTTTGTTGCTAAGAATGGATCCTTTCTACAGAAAGAGTTTCTCTCAAAAGAAGTGAGTGAGAGGAAAGTAGAACTTGATGAGGTAACTGTACCTGCTCCCTTATTGGAAAGTAGTTCATCGCAGAAATCAGTTCCTATGATTCCTACACCAATTAGTGAGGAAGGTAATGATGATGATCATGAAGCTTCAGATCAAGTTACTACCGAACCTCGTAGGTCTTCCAGAGTAAGATCCGCACCAGAGTGGTACGGTAATCCTGTTCTGGAAGTCATGTTACTAGACCATGATGAACCTATGAACTATGAGGAAGCAACGATGAGCCCATATTCCGTGAAATGGCATGAGGCCCTGAAATCTGAGATGGGATCCATATACGAGAACAAAGTGTGGACTTTGGTGGAATTGCCTGATGATCCGCAAGCCATATTAAATAAATGGATCTTTAAGAAGAAGACCGACGCAGACAGTAATGTTACTGTTTACAAAGCTCGACTTGTTCCAAAAGGTTTTCGACAAGTTGACTACAATGAGACTTTCTTACCCGTAGCGATGCTTAAGTTTGTCCGAATCATGTTAGCAATTGCTGCATTTTATGATGAAACCGGAAGAAGAGTTGGAATATGATGAAACCGGAAGGTTTTGTTGATCCAAAGGGTGCTAACAAAGTGTGCAAGCTCTGGCGATCCATTTATAGACTGGTGCAAGCCTCTCGGAGTTGGAATAAATGCTTTGATAACTGTGATCAAAGCATATGTTTATACATACTTTTGGAGAAGCCCGTATTTACAAGAAAGTGAGTGGGAGCTCTGTAGCATTTCTGATCTTCTATGTAGATGACATATTGTTGATTGGAAATGATATAGAATTTCTAGATATCATAAAGGATACCTGAATAAGAGTTTTTCTATGAAATACCTTGGAGAAGCTGCTTACATATTGCGCATCAAGATCTATAAAGATAGATCAAGACGCTTAACTGGACTTTCGCAAAACACATACCTTGATAAAGTATTGAAGAAGTTCAACATGGATCAGTCAAAGAAAGGGTTCTTGCCTGTGTTACAAGGTGTGAAGTTGAGTCAGACTCAAAGCCCGACCACCGCAGAAGATAGAGAGAAAATGAAAGTCATTCCCTATGCTTCAGCCATAGGTTCTATTACGTATGCAATGCTATGTACCAGACCTGATGTATGTCTTGCTATAAGCATAGCAGGAAGGTACCAAAGTCATCCCGGAGTGGAGCACTGGACATCGGTCAAGAACATCCTGAAATATTTGAAAAGGACTAAGGATATGTTTCTCGTTTATGGAGGTGAAAAAGAGCTCGTCGTAAATGGTTATGTCGATGCAAGCTTTGACACTGATTTGGATGACTCTAAGTCGCAAACTGGATACGTATGTTTATTGAATGGAGGAGTTGTCAGTTGGTGCAGTTCCAAGCAGAGCATCATGGCGGGATCTATGTGTGAAGCGGAGTACATTGCTGCTTCAGAAGCAGCGAATGAAGGAGTTTGGATGAAGGAGTTCATATCCGATCTAGGTGTCATACCTAGTGCATCGGGTCCAATGAAAATCTTTTGTGACAATACTGGTGCAATTGCCTTGGCAAAGGAATCCAGATTTCACAAGAGAACCAAGCACATCAAGAGACGCTTCAATTCCATCCACCATCAAGTGTCGGAAGGGGACATAGAGATTTTCAAGATACACACGGATCTGAATATTGCAGACCAATTGACTAAGCCTCTTCCACGAGCAAAACATGATTAGCACCAAAGCTCCATGTGTGTTAGAATCATTACTATGTAATCTAGATTTTTGACTCTAGTGCAAGTGTGAGACTGAAGGAAATATGCCCTAGAGGCAATAATAAAGTTATTATTTATTTCCTTAATTCATGATAAATGTTTATTATTCATGCTAGAATTGTGTTAACCTGAAACTTAGTACATGTGTGAATACATAGACAAAAACTATCTATCTATCCATCTATCTATCTATCTATACCTATACTAATTTGTGACTCCCTAGAAATTACTATGTTAATCAGAATTTACGAGCCGTAGATCTGAGATGGGACCTAGTTATTATGGTGTAGATTAATTTTCGTCAAAAAGAAAAGTTTCAGCCAGATTAGTTCGGCTGAAAAGAAAAAAAAACAAAAAGCCCGCCATCTTTGAAGCCCAAGTAGAGGCCCATAACTCTCTCACGGTAGTACTCTCTCAATCTCTCAGCTCTCTCTTCCTCTCTCATATCTTTCTCTCCAAAACAGACCAGGCCTCGCCCCCGTAGGTCTCCTTCCGTCCTTCCGTTCGCCGCCCTTCCCAACTGTAGCATCATCCAGCTTCCCCGACCGCTGCCCTTCCTTGCCGCATCTTATCCACGTTGGAATCGATCCGAAAAAACTAGGTACGATTTAATCCATCCTCTACTGTTGCTAGGTATTCATCCACATTGTAATCGGTCTGAAAAAACTAGGTACGATCCAACTATACTGCTGCTAGGTACCATCCAATCCATCTTCCCCAGCTGCTTGGGATGGAACTTTCAACTTCTTGCCACACAGTAATCGAACATATATTTTCAGGACCGCAGATGAATCTGTCCACTATGGTTGATGCAGCCGAGGAGGTGTACCGTACCCTGACTATTTGAAGCAGATTGGATGGCCGTCTCTGGGAACCAACGATGGAGGTTTGGTAGCAAAGTTGTTTACCTGCTCGACAACATTCAATTTGTTTCATTGCTCACCTCTGTATCTTGAAGAATTTCCTTATTTTGATAAGTTCTACTCATATAATTTATCTCTAATACACTGTCCAGATGGTTGATGCAAGCTCTGCAATTTTGTAAGGAAGATTTGTGGTATGTGCATATCTAAATAAACTGGGATGGACTAATCTCTGTTTATAATTTTTATCACTTTATTAGACAAAAGGCCCTCATGCACATAGTGGGCAGTCATGTACAGCTGATATAGTTGATGTTTGATAACAGTTGGTTCAAGGTGTGTGACCTTTAGCATTTTTTCTGACCTGTCTATTTTCTGAATTCTGGTGACCTGGTAAAGACAGTAGATCGAGATATTTCAGTCCCTACAGATGCTTTGTTATTTGAGTACTAAGCATTAAACATGTTCCAGTTTCCAGTCCATTACATGTAGATTACTTATTTACCGAGTTACTAGAAACTGTTTAGGCTTCCAATTTATTCTCAGTTATGTTGTGATGGGCTGTGCATGTGAGTTGACATAGCAAACAACTTATCTTGATAAGCCTAAAGCATGTACATTTACTTTCCTAAAGCACGTGAATTGAAACTGTTAAGGCAGACTATACAAAGTGTTCCCAACTTATTATAATTTGGTATACTGTAGATATGGTGTGTGTAGTTTTCTTTGGTAAATCTTCCACCAGAAATGTTATTTCAGAAGGTTGGTGCTGAGTGCTAACACCCAATAAGATCCTCCTAGATCGGCCCTATGTCTAGCACATTACTCGGTGGATATGAAGGGCAAACCTTCAGTTTCAGGGAGAGTACATGTTTGGCATGCTGCTATTCTTATGAAGAGTAATCTCCCCTTGCACATAACTTACATAGGATTGTTGGATCATCACAAGATTTCCTTTATGAGTAGGGACGTAAATTTTATTAATGTAATTCATCTACAGTCATGCATCGATCCATTGGTACACATATTAGATGAAAAACACTGTTATGGGCTCACTATATACATGAACAAATCTGGAGCCTATGGAATATTGAATGGTAGGGATTTATCGTTTCACTTTACATGACATATTGATCCTTTGTCCCTGCCTTCTAATTGTTGTGAAAGAAGGCTTCTTTAGCTTTTAGTCAGTGTCTAATTAAACTATATTCTAATACCTGATGAAAATGTTAATTCATTCCAATATTTCATACTACTTTTGTGCATGCTTCATGTAGGTATTTGTACCCAGCAAACAACCTATGACCAAACAATATATTTTATGCTTTATCTCGATGGCTCTCAGTGATACAAATATGGAATTGATGGATAAGTATAATTAATGGATGCATAGTTATGTACTTGACGATGAATAGATTGAATAAATAAATGCATACATGGATAATTGGATTCTCGCTGAAGAAGCCACATATGCCTCCCTGTGTCATCTAGATCATCCCTGAATCAGAGATCGCACAAACTCTTGATTTCTCATCCAGGCTCCCTGATAAGTAATGTAGTTTGTTTAGATTTAATATTACATGCTACCACAGGTTGTTTCCAGCAAGCTGATTTGGTTTGTTTGTAGTGAATTAGGCATCTGCTCAAGTCTTGAAGATGACCTAGCACTAAAGTACCTAATGCAAAGTATTAGGAAATACAGTAGCTTTTAAGATATTCACCATGATGCAAATTTTGTTCTTCGATCTTCCATGTCAGTGAACTGATCGCTACTTGCAGGAAAAGGTGTCGGCCGGCAGGGGTAATAGTGCATCAATGAAGGTCAGAACGGGTATGGGACATGATTAGCGGACTTACAGGTTCGTTCAGGGGCAGACTACAGAGGCTTTGTTAACATTAATTGGATCTTTTCTTGGAAAAAAACTGTGAGGGGTTGTCGTATGCCAATATCACCAAAAGTGCGAGTTCAGGGAGAATATTTCTTCTTTCTACTTGATCAAGTATACCTGCATGTTGATAAACCACTCAATATTTTTTAGTGTTTCGAGATTATAATATGGTTGTGTGTGACCAAAGAACTACTGCAAAGCATACATGGTATTGTAGCTTAAAGCAAAAAAATTGGAAATACTATTTGGATAGGAAAAAGTTTATAGCTTAGATGATACTAATTCCGCCTCCAGTATGATCGTATTTTCTATAAGATATGGCCATACGATGCCAAATAACACTCAATTTTCGCATGTATGTTAGATGAAACGCACAAGGAAAAAAAGTCGTGGACTCCCTTGCAGGTGCCTAATGTGTCCTTTTGTTAAGTAGCAATGCATGCTTCAGCTTATAATCTATTCAATGAATTTGATGGTCTTATCTCATATTTTTAGTTATTCTACAATGTCAAAGTTGACATCAGGAATCACGCCCTCCTGTTCTTATAGGAATAACCTCTTGCTAACTGATACGTCTCCAACGTATCTATAATTTTTGATTGCTCCATGCTACTTGATCTACTGTTTTGGACTATATTGGGCTTTATTTTCCACTTTTATGTTATTTTTGGGACTAACCTATTAACCGGAGGCCCAGCCCAGAATTGCTGTTTTTTTGCCTATTTTAGTGTTTCGAAGAAACGAAATATCAAACGGAGTCCAAACGGAATGAAACCTTCGGGAACGTGATTTTCTCACCGAACGTGATCCAGGAGACTTGGACCCTGCTCCAAGGAACAAAAGAGGCGGTCACGAGGGTGGGGGGTGCCCCCCCTAGGGTGCGCCCCCCTACCTCGTGGCCCCCCTGTTGCTCCACCGACATACTCCTTTCTCCTATATATACCTACGTACCCCCAAACAATCAGAGGAGGAGCCAAAAACCTAATTCCACCGCCGCAACCTTCTGTATCCACGAGATCCCATCTTGGGGCCTGTTCCGGAGCTCCGCCGGAGGGGGCATCCACCATGGAGGGCTTCTACATCAACACCATAGCCCCTTCGACGAAGTGTGAGTAGTTTACTTCAGACCTTCGGGTCCATAGCTAGTAGCTAGATGGCTTCTTCTCTCTTTTTGGATCTCAATACAATGTTCTCCCCCTCTCTCGTGGAGATCTATTCGATGTAATCTTCTTTTTGCGGTGTGTTTGTTGAGATCGATGAATTGTGGGTTTATGATCCAACTTATCTATGAATAATATTTGAATCTTCTCTTAATTCTTTTATGTATGATTGAGTTATCTTTGAAAGTCTCTTCGAATTATCCATTTGGTTTGGCCAACTAGATTGGTAGTTCTTGCAATGGGAGAAGTGTTTAGCTTTGGGTTCAATCTTGCAGTGTCCTTTCCCAGTGACAGAAGGGGCAGCAAGGCACGTATTGTATTGTTGCCATCGAGGATAACAAGATGGTTTTTTTTTATCATATTGCATGAATTTATCCCTCTACATCATGTCATCTTGCTTAAGGTGTTACTCTGTTTTTAACTTAATACTCTAGATGTATGCTGGATAGCGGTCGATCAGTGGAGTAATAGTAGTAGATGCAGAATCATTCGATCTACTTGTCTTGGACGTGATGCCTCTATACATGATCATAACTAGATATACTCATAATTATGCTCAATTCTGTCAATTGCTCAACAGTAATTTGTTCACCCACCATAGAATATCTATGCTCTTGAGAGAAGCCACTAGTGAAACCTATGGCCCCCGGGTCTAGTCTCATCATATCAATCTCCATTACTTTATTATTTGCTTTGTTTTTACTTTGCCTTTTACTTCTCACTTTGCATCTATATATCAAAAATACCAAAAATATTATTTATCATCTCTATCAGATCTCACTCTCGTAAGTGACCGTGCAGGGATTGACAACCCCTAATCACGTTGGTTGCGAGGAGCTATCGTTTTGTGTAGGTACGAGGGACTTGTGCGTGGTCTCCTACTGGATTGATACCTTGGTTCTCAAAAACCGAGGGAAATACTTACGCTACTTTCCTGCATCATCCTCTCCTCTTCGGGGAAATCCAACGCAGTGCTCAAGAGGTAGCACTAACATTCTGAGACATGACTGTATTTAGTCTCTCTTCAAATACGCTTGATTTGATACATTTTCTGTCCTCCTAATTCTATTTCCTCACCTGAATCAAATGTAAGTTGGTTATACCAGGCCATGAGGAACAAATTTCTTTTTCTATTCTTCATAACTACTGTTGAATAAATTGGCTCGTCAATGCAATGGCAGTGGCAGGAAACATCAGCACCACACTGCAAATCTTGAAAAAACAAATGGTACACATACAATGCTTTGCTAACGGATGGTGATAGGACACAAATGTGGACCATACAGGTTGAAAACAAGAGACATACCAATATACTATGTCATTGGTCGTATTTTTCCATGAGAAAGCCATTGGTCATACTAGGATAGGACAATATGTGTAGCATCACTCAACTAGCATAGTAGTGAGTCCATTTATAAGCTATTGCTAGGTAAAGTTTTACTTCAGGAGTCGCCTGTTGGTACACTTATTTATACAACAACTTGAAGTTAGATTGTTTTTCTTGGAGTTATAAAGCAAGGTAATATTATCTCTACTCACATATTTTAATTACATGCATGATTTTTATTTCTCCTTCTAACTAAAAAACAACACGTAATCTTGGTTCATGTTGAAAAGAACGAAAAATGTTTCTAAAATGTTTTCGATTCACCTATATTTTTCTTTGCATAATTCATTATATTAATCTTGGTGTTAGAATAAATCCGAGGCATACCGTCGATCATCCGAGGACCAAGCAATCACACGAGCACGACACCGAGATTTGTTAACGAGGTTCACCGATATGGCTACATCCCTGGGGCCTGACTATGGGTGCTCCTCCCCATGATACCGCTACAATACCGCACATCGGCCACCCAGGCGCCGGCACACGCCGCTGGCTCCCCCTTGCACGCCTGTGCTATTATGTTGGCATAGGTTACATCATGTGTCTATCCCCGCTATATATGAGAGGCCTAGGATAAAAGTGTCCTACTAGGACACGACTCCATATCCTATCTAAACACAACAGAATTGCAAGTCCAACTGTAACCTACCTTGTACACTATATTCGACACAATTCTAACAAACTCCACCTTGGCGAATATACTCCACCACCTTGGATTTGTCCGTGCGTCAAACTTCCATGTACATTGGACTTGAGCTTATCCCATGAGCACTGCTGCTACTCCAAAGACTCCATATGACTGCACCTACAACTTGTAGTCCCTTCTTTTCTTGACCACATTCAACACTCAAGCAAAATTAAGTTCCTTGTTACTCTAGTTTGTGCTTCCAACTTCCAGAGTATCCGTCCAATGCCATCACACACTGATCACTGACCTATGTGAAAGTGAACAACTCACATATTGGGTGTAACACATAAGAGTTACCTGAACTCAACATCACTGCTCCTTTCTTGACCGCCTGTCTGAAACTTGAAGGAATTTCACCCTTGCTTGTAGTCATCCTGAGTCCAATTCGCAGTTGTCTCACCACATGTATGACCACTAGAGCCCTGGCCCGTCTCCATGTCCCATGCGTACCGCACGCCTTGCCGCTATTTCCACGTCTAGCCTCCGCTATCTCGGTCGAGTCTCAAGGGCCGCGAACCCACACCACTCAACCCCTACTGCAGAGTACCACCGATCATCACCGACCAATGACGAGTTTCACGCTTCCATCAGACCACTGGGCTCCAGTCTGAACTATGTGTCACTTGCTTTTTCCCCCGTTGAATAGGCTTCGATTCTCTGGATCCTTACACCATAGCCCCTCAATCCAGCTCCACCTTCAACATGACTCCATGGCAGATGATCAGTCCACCCTTGCGCCCCATCGACTTCAAGCTCTCAAGTGTGCACCATCTTGAATCAACCCCCATGCCATAGTCTTGCCGAAGCCGCCAAGCCCTCAGGCCTACGGCACGTGTTTCCACGCCCAGAAGTCGGTCACCCATCAGCCTCACGCTCCTATGTCATAGTCACCAATTCCACCACCATCTTCTGTACCAACCGACTTGCGTCGATTCGTCAGACTGTCCAGTCCAACCCAGCCGAACTTGTTTGACTGCAACGACACGCTTCAAGGCTCCCAAATAATCTTCCATGAATTTCCATTCATCATATGATAATTCCATCTTAGCTGAAATGACTTCCCGCAATGCCTTCAAGCATCCTTGTTGTGCCAACAATCTTTCACCCATGTCTGCCATAACCCAAGGATTTCAGTTCCATTCAACTTCTCCACCTCAAACCCGATGCCCGATGGCGTCATGATTCTTCGTATAGCTGACCTTGTGAAAAATAACCGAGCTTCTTTCCAAGATGCCAAAGTACATAAGAACCTAACGTGGTCACCTCCGAGTACTAGTAGCAATTCAACCAAAAATTTTTGATCTTCACGTGTAGTTTCTCTAGCTCAACTCTCGATGTTGCTATTGCTTTGCCATGTGCGTGCTTTCCGATGTATGCGTATCAACCAATGGATTTCATCTGCTGATTTGATCTGTTGCCTCCGTCCGTGCCGTACATGAGGACCCGGTCTTCCTTTTTTTCAAACAAATCTCGTAAGCACTCGATCGGATCTGCACTACAGCTGTTCCACGCAGTGTGGCAATTGCCTAGCCAGCTTTTCCATGCCTGGCCGCGTGTACCTGCCAGCCCTGCCTGGGCCAGCCCGTACTCTTCGCACGCGCTCCCTAGGGTTGCCGCTACGTCAGCTGCCAACTAGCCGATCACGAACCTTCCGCCGCGATGCTTCCAATATTCACCGATGACCGCGGTACAAGATGACGTTCACGGAAAACTTGCTTCCCATCCGAGCAGTAGCTTCGGCCAAAGACTAATCTTCCGTACTTCATCTCCGCGATGAACTCAACGACAATCTTCCTCTAAATCAACGCACATCGACCTCCCGTAACCTTGCTCTGATACTAGGCCATGAGGAACAAATTTCTTTTTCTATTCTTCATAACTACTGTTGAATAAATTGGCTCGTCAATGCAATGGCAGTGGCAGAAAACATCAGCACCACACTGCAAATCTTGAAAAAACAAATGGTACACATACAATGCTTTGCTAACGGATCGTGGTAGGACACAAATGTGGACCATACAGGTTGAAAACAAGATACATACCAATATACTATGTCATTGGTCGTATTTTTCCATGAGAAAGCCATTGGTCATACTAGGATAGGACAATATGTGTAGCATCACTCAACTAGCATAGTAGTGAGTCCATTTATAAGCTATTGCTAGGTAAAGTTTTACTTCAGGAGTCGCCTATTGGTACACTTATTTATACAACAACTTGAAGTTAGATTGTTTTTCTTGGAGTTATAAAGCAAGGTAATATTATCTCTACTCACATATTTTAATTACATGCATGATTTTTATTTCTCCTTCTAACTAAAAAACAACACGTAATCTTGGTTCATGTTGAAAAGAACGAAAAATGTTTCTAAAATGTTTTCGATTCACCTATATTTTTCTTTGCATAATTCATTATATTAATCTTGGTGTTAGAATAAATCCGAGGCATACCGTTGATCATCCGAGGACCAAGCAATCACACAAGCACGACACCGAGATATGTTAACGAGGTTCACCGATATGGCTACATCCCTGGGGCCTGACTAGGGCCGCTCCTCCCCATGATACCGCTACAATACCGCACACCGGCCACCCAGGCGCCAGCACACGCCGCCGGCTCCCCCTTGCGCACCTGTGCTATTATGTTGGCATAGGTTACATCGTGTGTCTATCCCCGCTATATATGAGAGGCCTAGGATACAAGTGTCCTACTAGGACACGACTCCATATCCTATCTAAACACAACACAACTGCAAGTCCAACTGTAACCTACCTTGTACACTATATTCGACAAAATTCTAACTCTTGGCCTGCTCAATTTTTATTTCTTGCTGATATATAATCAAAATTTCATATTTTGTAAAGTGATGTAGATCACATGACACCAGGGAACCAAAGCAATGCATGTGGTCTGTAAAACATTTGAATATTTTATTGCACTTCCACTTGATTTATGAGATTGGGCAAATAATCAAGTGGCCGCTACTGGGCAATTCTCTTCTATGTACATGGAAGAGATGGCACTGCATGTGTACCGTTGTCTGTAAAAATTGTGCATGTTTATATTTTATATGATTTTTTTGATAATATAGTCGAAAACAAACTTGTTGTGTTTGTGATGTTTAGTGTGTACAATCTTTCACCAATTCAGCATGGAGAATTCCTAATGAGTATACGAAGAAATCATGTGTTTCTCAATATAACATCATGGCAGACACTCATGGACTCCAGTTTATTTAGTTGCTTGATAGTATGGCCTGATTACAAACATCAGCTGCTCTGTGGTTCAGTAATTGTACACTATATTTAAGAAAGTATTGTCAGCAGTTTTGTTTGTAAACATCAAAATATCATTTGTTTCCACAATTGAAGCATTAGTGATTGTGTGCTTAACTTTTTCCGCGGAACATTTTTATATAATTAATACACACGGGGGATTAAGTAAATGGTGGAACTTCTTTCATAGACTAAGAATTTTTTATTTTTTTTAGTTTTTCGCAGCTTTCGACACATGTTGAAGAAACTATTAACATTTTCTAGGCTAAGGAAAACAAAATATTGTGTTTTTATGGGACATACAAATGTTAATTAAATGTATGACTAAAGATGAAACTATGGTAAGAATTTAATTTCAAGATCACTAGAAAGTGTATGAATTCATAAACTATGTGTTCTTACATATAACCAATATTTTAAACTTATTGCACAAAGCTGTTGCCAAATTAAGTAGCCCGTGCGGTTGCACGGGTTAACGACTAGTAGTCCCTAGTATGCCTCTACTTGACTAGCTCGTTAATCAAAGATGGTTATGTTTCCTAACCATAGACATGTGTTTTCATTTGATGAACGGGATCACATCATTAGGAGAATGATGTGATGGACATGACCCATCCGTTAGCTTAGCATTATGATCGTGTTAGTTTCATTGCTACTGCTTTCTTCCTGACTTATAAAAGTTCCTTAGACTATGAGATTATGCAACTCCCGAATACCGGGGGAACACTCTACCAAACGTCACAACGTAAAAGGGTGATTATAAAGGTGCTCTACAGGTGTCTCCGAAGGTGTTTGTTGGGTTGGCATAGATCGAGATTAGGATTTGGCACTCCGTGTTTCGGAGAGGTATCTCTGGGCCCTCTCGGTAATAATCATCACTATAAGCCTTGAACCATTGTGACTAATGAGTTAGTTGCAGGATGAAGTATTACGGAACGAGTAAAGAGACTTGCCGGTAACAAGATTGAACTAGGTATTGAGATACCGACGATCGAATCTCGGGCAAGTAACATACCAATGGCAAAGGGAACAATGTATGTTGTTATGCAGTTTGACCGATAAAGATCTTCGTAGAATATGTAGGAAGCAATATGAGGATCAAGGTTCCACTATTGGTTATTGATGGGAGACATGTCTTGGTCATGTCTACATTGTTCTCGAACCCGTAGGGTCCGCACGCAGTTCGGTGACGATCGGTATAATGAGTTTATGTGTTTTGATGTACCGAAGGTAGTTCAGAGTCCCGGGTGTGATCACGGACATGACAAGGAGTCTCTAAATGGTCGAGACATAAAGATTGATATATTGGACGACTATATTTGGACACCGGAAGTGTTCCAGGTGATTTCGAAGAAAACCGGAGTGCCGGAGGGTTACCAGAACTCCCGCGGGAGAATTAATGGGCCACATGCCTCGGTAACTTCATCATCACTATCACCACGCCGTCATGCTGAAAAAACTCTCCCCCGGCCTCAACTAGATCAAGAGTACGAGGGACGTCCCCGAGCTGAATGTGTGCTGATCGCGGAGGTGTTGTACGTTCGGTACTAAGATCGGTCGGATAATGAAGATGTACGACTACATCAACCGCGTTGTCATAATGCTTCCGCTTTCAGTCTACGAGGGTACGCAGATACACTCTCCCCTCTCATTGCTATGAATCACATAGATAGATCTTGCATGATCGTAAGATTGTTTTTTGAAAATACTGTGTGCCCCAACACAAGGTATTATAGTCTGGTTTTTATTGGCCTACCCTTTTTAAGGATACTCGTAAGTTTGCCTTGTCTTGCAATGAATGTCAAAGGATTGGTAATGTTAATAGACGTCAGGAAATGCCTGTGAACTATTCACTTGTTATTGAACCATTTGATGTTTGGGGATTTGATTATATGGGACCTTTTCCATCCTCTAATGGGTATGCACATATTTTAGTTGATGTTGATTATGTTACTTAGTGGGTAGAAGCTATGCCAACTAGTAGTGCTGATCACAACACCTCCATTAAAATGCTTAAATAAGTTATTTTCCCATGGTTTGGAGTCCCTAAATATTTAATGACTGATGGTGGATCACACTTTTATTTATGGTGCCTTCCTCATGCGGAGCATCCTATGGACATCACCATGTCAAGAGTACATTTGGAAAGTGACACGTGCGACATCTACTTCATGCATACAAAGGTGAATAATCTCCTTTACATGTGTCCACTTGTACCCTTCGAGGATGGTATACTACTTGACCCCTCTCTCGTGTTCATACATAGGTGTGAGCGGATCTACACATTCATCGTGGAGGAGTCCGAGCGCAAGAGAACAACTACACTATCCAAGACGGAAGCGTGGAAGCGGAGAAGGAGCCGGCCAAGAAGAAGGTAGCAACTCCCAGGCGACCCCGTGCACATGGCCCCCAACCCCGTGCCCAAGGGCCTCCCAGGCTGGACGGTCCTGAAGACCCTGTGTGCATGGGCGTGTACCATGCCCTCGGGTCCCCCATGTCCACGGGCCTCATAGACCCCGTGCGCACGGGCTACTGCGTCAAGTCTCTGGAGACCCCGTGCACACGGGCTCCACTTACCACATGCACATGGGGCCCCCTGTATGTGGTTGCGGGCTTCCCCCATGTAATCCCCATGTCATCCCTCCACACCCTTTCATGCCTTGGACCTATATATACTCCCTCCCTCCTCCATTTAGACGTAGCTAAGAATAGATCTAGACATTAGAGCTTAGCTCATGTACATCCCATTGTGGGATTCCTCCGAGAGAGAGAGAGAGAGAGAGAGAGAGAGAGAGAGAGAGAGAGAGAGAGAGATAGATAGAGAGAGAGAGAGAGAGAGAGAGAGAAACTCCATTGGAGTTCAAGGCCTCCTTCGGAGAAGATCCCGTGGGATTCAAGACCCCCTTGAGGGAAGGATCTATCTAGATCACCAAGACCTCATCTCGTTTGGATTTGAGATGAACTTTACATTGTCCTAATTTACCTTTGTTGTTCATGTACCTTGTGAATCCATGTGTTTCTAGTCTAGTGGATGTGTGATTGGACTTGTTCTTGAGTGTTCCTCTTGTGTTTACCCTTTGTGTTCTTCTTGTTCTTGGGGATTTCCCCTCCAATTCATCAAAGATCTCCACTTAGGGTTCCACCCTACAACATCTTGGTATCTAGAGCCACGTTGATCATGAAATTGGAGTCTCCCCTCTTTGTTTTCTAGCCTAATTTATCTTGTTCTTGCCCAATTTTGAAAATCCCCCACAAAAAGATTCATACCAAATTTTTTGTGATTTGTTGCTCCTTGTGAGTTATTGTTGATTTCAATCCATGGATTTGTTGTTTAGCAAGTAGATCTACCTTCTATTGCGCCCCCATACCCCAATTTTCTCCCCCCTTTGAATTTGACCTCAAAATCGCGAAAATTCCGCCAACCCCGTGTCCACCGGCCCCCTAAAAGTCCATGGAGACCCCATGTCCATGGCCCTGTACCGTGCGCATGGGACCCCGTGTCCACGGGCCTAAGACCCAGTGGCACGGCCCCCTACAGAAACAGCCGCACACACTTTACGTTTTTGGCCATAACTCCCACTCCCGAACTCCGATTTGGGTGTTCTTTGGCTCGTTGAAAAGCTGGGGACCTGCCCGAGCTGCTCATCTTGGTTTTACCACCATTTTAAACCATCAAATTTGTCCAATTTTGCATCTTTTGCTTACGCCTTCCACAATAACTTCTGCACCACCGCATAAAACTTCCGCAAACTAACACATTTTGGTTCCTTTGATATTTGTGGTTGGTTGAGTTGTGATTGGAGTCTCCTAAAGTGTTTCAGCTACTCAGGGACGATTACATCTTCATCCACCACCGGACACTTGTATCGCTCCATCGACTACATCCACCTCGACATTCCGCATCGACAACGACCATCCACCTTTGAGACCATCTTCAAACGGAAGCAAGGCCGGTTACCCCCGACTTCGTGAAAGGTTAAGTGTGACAAATGTATCTATTCTGTCATAAACTTCCCCTTCCTTGCCATTACATCTTGATATCCCCACCATCTTTGCACATACCTTCATACCTATTGAGACTAGCTATCCGTGTATTGCCCGGCTTCGCGAAAACTTGTGCACTATAGTGATATGATATCATATTGTTGCATCATTGGATATATCATATAGTGCAATTGCTAGCTCCCGTGCATATCTTGTGATACTTATCTCATGTTTGTGGTTGAGGCTCCATAAGTATAGTGTAAAGGAAGAGAAGTTTTTTTTTGAAAAAAAGCTTTTAAGCAACAAAAGAAAGATCATAAGCTTATAAGCAGAAGAGTGTTGAGCATGAAAAGAGATACTTGTGCTTGAGGATACATGACATAGGAAACATTTAGCTTGCACACATATAGGTTGGTGCCAAGTGGTGAATCGTGCCCAAGTGTGCAATCAAACTAGTGCTCTCCTAGTGTTTTGCAACACGAGCTTGGTCTTCGTTAGGCAATTTTTGTATTGCTCATCCCTATAGTTGCACAAGCCCCATTATCCCATCGTGTGTGTTTCTTTATTGCCCTCCTCTATATTTGTGATCACTTGCTTTGCATTTTGAGTCCTTTGGATTTATTTCAACATTTACTCTTTGACTTCAATTTGCATGAATTTTTGCCATCTATCCTAACAAAGCCACTCGATAAGCTTTACTTTGTAGGTGTGAGTGAACAAGTCCGGTACCAATTCCACTATTCTTTCATTTCACATTGAGTGACATGAGATACATCCTCAGTTTGGGAAAAAGTAGCTTGGTATTGTTTATCTCCTTTCTACTCACCTTTGCTGGAGTCTTGTAATGGATAGGCAAAGCACATCATCTCCGGTCTACAACCATGACGACTAGTTCGACGCTATGAAGAACTTCATCAACGCCAAGATGGACAAGCCCATGGAGGAGCTTAAGGACCTCATTAACAACTGTGAGCGGTCTTCCTCATCTTCAAGAAGACACTCAAGTGCACAAGTTCCGAAGCTACCATCTCCGGCAAGTACATACAAGCATCGATACCGACAAGACCATGAAGAGCACACTTCTGGACGAGAGTTGGCTTCTCTGCCACCCCCGTGCACATGGCGTCGTGCACCCCGTGCGCATGGGCCCTACAGAACCGCGACATCAACAACAAGGCTGCGGCTTCTTCAACAACATTTGCATGTTCGCCAAGTGACTTCAAGGCATCTTTGCCTTTTGATGTACGACATCTTCGCCTACTCCACGAGCTCAAGTCCACTACTTCCACGAGCTACTTTCACTTTGCCGATGACGTTGAGATTCCATTCTTTGGGACTGATGACCCCGAAGAGTACCTCTAGAGCGCAAGATGGACGACTACCTCAAGCTACACCAAGTTCACTCAGAAGATCCAGTGAAGAGCACCACAAGTACATTCCATGACTACGCATTAATATGGTGGCTTCATAGACCTTCGACAAGCTTCACCATGACTTGGCCCACGATGATGAAAGCGACGAGTTGAGAATTTATGCCTTCTACCTACACGGAATATCATGAACGCCACTTGGAGAACACCATACAAGCATCCAAGTCCCTCGACGAGTACTTCAAGAACATGAAGAAGGCCTTGCAGTGAGCGGGTGTGGACGACCCCATTTGGATGAAGTTCTACTTCATGATGGGATTGAACAATGATATCTCCAAGACTATCTTACTCGAGAACTACAAGTCCCTCGACGACAACTACATTGGTTCTCTCAAGGTGGAATGAGAACTCATGATGGCCTAGGCTTCTCCACCCCAAGCAAACTTCGCGACGACCAAGCTCCATGACAACGAGCATGAGGATAGTACCACCGAGATGTCCAAGCCCAAGGAGCTCCAAGATGACATCCCCAAGTTTGACTTCACCGCCATCCCTCTTTGTGGCATTGATGATGCCGAGTCTACTACGAATCTTTTTCAAGACGGTGCGGCGACGAGTATCGCTACGGAGCAACTCAAGGACCAAGATTTGGAGGAGAGCGACACGGTGACGAGCAAGGATGATGCTTCCATCTTTGGAGGTGAGAGTGATGAGGTGCCATCTTTCGGCCTTCATCCATGGCAGAAGTGATGATGTGCCATCTTCGGCCTTCATCCATAGCAATGACTACAAGATGGTTGAGCATGGGATTTTCCCTTCGACCACGGCGACGTACGGTGATGAGTTTAGTGACTTGTGACACAATATTGAGAGTGAGAGTGACTTCACCGCTAGCCCCATATATGATGAGTGGTCCCAATTCCCATGTGAGGAGATCCACCACCACCACCACTTTACATTGTGCTAATTTCCCTTTGTTGTTCATGTACCTTGTGAATCCATGTGTTGCTAGTCTAGTGGATGTGTGATTGGACTTGTTCTTGAGTGTTCCTCTTGTGTTTACCCTTTGTGTTCTTCTTGTTCTTGGGATTTCCCCTCCAATTCATCAAAGATCTCCACTGAGGGTTCCACCCTACAACATCTTGGTATCTAGAGCCACGTTGATCATGAAATTGGAGTCTTCCCTCTTTGTTTTCTAGCCTAATTTTTCTTGTTCTTGCCCAATTTTGAAAATCCCCCCCAAAAAGAGCCATACCAATTTTTTTGTGATTTGTTGGTCCTTGTGAGTTATTGTTGATTTCAATCCATGTATTTGTTGTTTAGCTACTAGATCTACCTTCTATTGCGCCGCCATACCCCAATTTTTCTCCCCCCTTTGAATTTGACCTCAAAATCGTGAAAATTCCGCCAACCCCGTGTCCACGGGCCCCCTAAAAGTCCATGGAGACCCCATGTCCATGGCCTTGTACCATGCACACGGGACCCCGTGTCCACGGGCCTAAGATCCCGTGGCACGGGCCCCTATAGAAATAGCCGCAGACGCTTTACGTTTTTGGCCATAACTCCCACTCACGAACTCCGATATGGGTGTTCTTTGGCTCATTGAAAAGCTAGCGACGTGCCCGAGCTTCTTCTCTTGGTTTTACCACCATTTTACTCCATCAAGTTTGTCCAATTTTGCATCTTTTTCTTAGGCCTTCCACAATAACTTCTGCACCACCGCATAAAACTTCCGCGAACTATCACATTTTGGTTCGTTTGGTATTTGTGGTTGGTTGAGTTGTGATTTGAGTCTCCTAAGGTATTTCAAATACTTAGGGATGGTTACATATTCATCCACCACCGGAAACTTGTATCACTCCATCGACTACATCCACCTCGACATTCTGCATCGACAACGACCGTCCACCTTTGAGACCATCTTCAACCGGAAGCATGTCCGGTTACCCCCGACTTCATGAAAGGTTAAGTGTGACGAATGTATCTATTCTGTCATAAACTTTCCCTTCCTTGCCATTACATCTTGATAGCCCCACCATCTTTGCGCATACCTTCATACCTATTGAGACTAGCTATCCGTGTATTGCCCATCTTCGCGAAAACTTGTGCACTATAGTGATATGATATCATATTGTTGCATCATTGGATATATCATATAGTGCAATTGCTAGCTCCCGTGCATATCTTGTGATACTTATCTCATGTTTGTTGTTGAGGCTCCATAAGTATAGTGTAAGGAAGAGAAGTTTTTTTTGAAAAAAATCTTTTAAGCAACAAAAGAAAGATCATACGCTTATAAGCACAAGAGTGTTGAGCATGAAAAGAGATACTTGTGCTTGAGGATACATGACATAGGAAACATTTAGCTTGCACACATATAGGTTGGTGCCAAGTGGTGAATCGTGCCCAAGTGTGCAATCAAGCTAGTGATCTCCTAGTGTTTGTGCAAGACGAGCTTAGTCTTCGTTAGGCAATTTTTGTATTGCTCATCCCTATAGTTGCACAAGCCCCATTATCCCACCGTGTGTGTTTCTTTATTGCCCTCCTCTATATTTGTATCACTTGCTTTGCATTTTGAGTCCTTTGGATTTATTTCAACATTTACAATATCTTCGACTTCAATTTGCATGAATTTTTGCCACTTGTCCTAACCAAGCCACTCGATAAGCTTTACTTTGTTGGTGTTAGTGAACAAGTCCGGTACCAATTCCACTATTCTTTCATTTCACATTGAGTGACATGAGATACATCCTCAATTTGGGAAAAAGTAGCTTGGTACTGTTCATCTCCTTTCTACTCACCTTTGTTGGAGTCTTGTGATGGATAGGCAAAGCACATCATCTCCGGTCTACAACCATGACGACTAGTTCGACGCTATGAAGAACTTCATCAACGCCAAGATGTGCACAAGCTCCCGAGCTACCATCTCCGGCAAGTACATACAAGCATCGATACTGACAAGACCATGAATAGCACACTTCTGGACGAGAGTTGGCTTCTCTGCCACCCCCGTGCACATGGCCTCCTGCACCCCGTGCGCATGGGCCTTACAGAACCGCGACATCAACAACAAGGCTGCAGCTTCTTCAACAACATTGGCATGTTCGCCAAGTGACTTCAAGGCATCTTTGCCTTTCGATGTACGACATCTTCGCCTAATCCACGAGCTCAAGTCCACTACTTCAACGAGCTACTTTGACTTTGCCGACGACATTGAGATTCCATTCTTTGGGACTGATGACCCCGAAGAGTACCTCTAGAGCGCAAGATGGACGACTACCTCAAGCTACACCAAGTTCACTCCGAAGATCCAGTGAAGTGCGCCACAAGTACCTTCCATGACTACGCATTGATATGCTGGCTTCATAGACCTTCGACAAGCTTCACCTTGACTTGGCCCAGGATGATGAAAGCAACAAGGTGAGAATTTATGCCTTCTACCTACACGGAACATCTTCAACGCCAATTGGAGAACACCATACAAGCATCCAAGTCCCTCGACGAGTACTTCAAGAACATGAAGAAAGCCTTGCAAAGAGCCGGTGTGGACGACCCCATTTGCATGAAGTTCTACTTCATGATGGGATTGAACAATGATATCTCCAAGACTATCTTACTCGAGAACTACAAGTCCCTCGATGACAACTACATTGGTTCTCTCAAGGCGGAATGAGAACTCATGACGGCCAAGGCTTCTCCACCCCAAGCAAACTTCACGACGACCAAGCTCCATGACAACGAGCATGATGATAGTACCACCAAGATGTCCAAGCCCAAGGAGCTCCAAGATGACATCCCCAACTTCGACTTCCCTGCCATCCCTCTTTGTGGCATTGATGATGCCGAGTCTACTACGAATCTTTTCAAGATGGTGCAGCGATGAATATGGCTATAGAGCAACTCAAGGACCAAGATTTGGAGGCGAATGACACGGTGACGAGCAAGGATGATGCTTCCATCTTTGGAGGTGCGAGTGATGAGGTGCCATCTTTGGCCTTCATCCATGGAAAGAGTGATGATGTGCCATCTTCGGCCTTCATCCCCATCGATGACTACAAGATGGTTAAGCATGGGATTTTCCCTTCGACCACGGTGACGTACGGTGATAAGTTGAGTGACTTGTGACACCATATTGAGAGTGAGAGTGACTTCACCACTAGCCCCATATGATGATGATCGAACCTCGTGGTGAGATTTGATCGGTTGTTGCGGTCCGATCTTTCACGACACTCCACCACCACCAATAGAAACCTCTCGTCCGTGCACGCGGTGTACGCGAAGTAGAGGGTTTGAACCTTGCGGCCCAGCATGAGAAAACCAATCTCGACGAAGGTACTCGCGCACAAAAACAATTTCCACGAAGAGAAATTGCAACACAGAGGTTTTCTAAAGATCCCTCCAAAACTTGATACGGGTGTCTACCCTGAAAAACACATCATGTCTATTTCATAAAAGATAACCTCCCCTCTTGCATTGATCGTACTATGACTATATATACTAGTATACGTGTGGACTCAAACTTGCCTAAGAAGTTGATCGAACAAACTTTCTTTCTATCTCTAACTCTCGATCAAAATAACCAAGGAAAGAAAAACTGATCACATGCTTTATTTTAGCAGGTAATCATTACAAAATAAATACCTAAAATAACTAACACAATTTATTTGGTGGCCCCCAACCTATATCTCTCAAGGAAAGCAACTGCCACCATTTAAATCTGTTGACGTACGCTTGTTGCTCCGGTGGTCTTGACTATGAGAAATAGTAGCAGGTTAGGATTCTTTGATTAGTCTCAATAAAAAATATCTCTTGTGCATCTATAGCCGGGCCATGTTTTTTACGTGACAACCAGAAGAAACAACCAAATTCCTGCACACCTTGATCAAACGTACATGCAGCTTCTTGCGTACAAATACTGACCAAAACTTTGTCCACTCCATTATCTTTACTCAACTGGCAATAATTAGGAGCGTAAGTATGCCGCCTTATTAATTTCCCGACATCACTAGCATCACCCATGTTTGTATCATCCTCTCCTCCTTGAAACGAAACCGTCCTCGGTTTCAAGTCAATCTCTTCAACAATAGCAGACTGAGTAATGACCGAATTTTTTTCAGGAGCTTCAACTTTATTCTTCTTTTCTTCTGATGCAGCATGAGCAATATCCCGCTTCTGACGGTCCACCTTATACTGATCAAAAGTGTACGTGTCAAATGGTACGTATTGTCCTCCATGAACAAAAGAAAATTCTCCAACTGAATGATATGTTAACTGTCATTTATCTGTCCATGGTTTTCCTAACAGTATCGAACATGTATGCATGTGCATAGGAAGCACATCACACATAACCAGATCACCATATCCGCATAAAGTAAACCGCACCTCGACGCAATGCATAATCTTGACAAACTTATCCTTCCTCCAAAGCTCATACGGTTCTGGATGTTCAATCAACGGCAGGTTCAAAGCATCAACCATAGTCCGACTCACTAAATTCATCCCAGAATAGCAATTCATCAAAGTTGCATAGCTCGCCGGCCCTACAAGCACACGCGTAAAGCATTGGTACCACGGCAAGGCACTCAATGGATCATTCTCCGCCGACATGATCATTTGCGAGCTACAATCTTTCCTCATGATGAACAAGTTCAATAATAACTCGAAGAAAAATATTGTATCGTGAATAACCTTTGCTCTGAATACCAACTGATGACGACCGAACCTCGTGGTGAGATTCGATCGGTTGTTGCGGTCCGATCTTTCACGACACTCCACCACCACCAATAGAAACCTCTCCCCCGTGCACGTGGTGTACACGAAGTAGAGGGTTTGAACCTTGCGGCCCAGCACGAGAAAACCAATCTCGACGAAGGTACTCGCGCGCAAAAACAATTTCCACGAAGAGAAATCGCAACACAGAGGTTTTCTAAAGATCCCTCCAAAACTTGATACGGGTGTCTACCCTGAAAAACACATCATGTCTATTTCATAAAAGATAACCTCCCCTCTTGCATTGATCGTACTATGACTATATATACTAGTATACGTGTGGACTCAAACTTGCCTAAGAAGTTGACCGAACAAACTTTCTTTCTATCTCTAACTCTCGATCAAAATAACCAAGGAAAGAAAAACTGATCACGTGCTTTATTTTAGCAGGTAATCATTACAAAATAAATACCTAAAATAACTAACACAATTTATTTGGTGGCCCCCAACCTATATCTCTCAAGGAAAGCAACTGCCACCATTTAAATCTGTTGACGTACGCTTGTTGCTCCGGCGGTCTTGACTGTGAGAAATAGTAGCAGGTTAGGATTCTTTGATTAGTCTCAATAAAAAATATCTCTTGTGCATCTATAGCCGGGCCATGTTTTTTATGTGACAACCAGAAGAAACAACCAAATTCCTGCACACCTTGATCAAACGTACATGCATCTTCTTGCGTACAAATACTGACCAAAACTTTGTCCACTCCATTATCTTTACTCAACTGGCAATAAGTAGGAGCGTAAGTATGCCGCCTTATTAATTTCCCGACATCACTAGCATCACCCGTAGTTTCCTCATACCTATTAGGAGATTTTGCTACATCCTATACTTTGCATGATTCCCATGATTGTGTGCACCATATGCTCCCCATGAATAAACATGCTATTGATGTGCCATATACTTGCATTCTCAATTAGTGCCCCCATCATGTTATACATAACAACTATTCTTTCATGATGGATGACATGTTCTTATACCATGCATCAAATTTCTTTGAACGATGCTTATCTTGTGCTAACGCTCACATGCACATACACATCATGATGGATGATGTGTACATTTACCACGATCACACTTTCCTTCGTTTGTGTCTCTCTTGTGTAGGCACCCATGTATACTCGTCAACCTCGCAATCCCATGAGTTGACAAAACAAGCTCTAGAGAGCAATGATGATTCGCGATCCCGTGGATTGTCCGTACCACCACTCCCTTCGTGCATCTATTCTACATGACCCTCACATGGTTATGGGTTATTTACTACTTCTCACTTTATGCCCACATTGCCCTGTTCACTTTGCATGATATGCTCATTTCTATGCCCTTGTCATGCATTTGTGACCCATGCTTTGCATCTCACATGACACCTGATTCTAGTACTTGTATGTGTTTTTGCAAGCTTGGTGGAGACATTACTTGTTATTGCCATGTTCCTTTGATGGATTTGTCTAGTATGTTCCATCTTTGCGCTACTAGTTTGCATGCTATGATTGATATGCTTGCCTATGTTGCATCACCTATGATTCATACTTGCTCGTTTCATGCGGTTCATGGCATCCCATTTCCATGCTTTGCACATGATTGCTATTACATGTTGTAATATGTCTCCATATGTTGCCTCTCTCATGCTAGATGATTTGTCATGTATTGAGTGCAACAATGCTTTTAGTCTTACTAATGAGATTGCACCCATAGCTTTCTCGCATATGTTTGGAGCTTTTGACATATTTCTCATGAAGCATGCTTGTCTTCCTTCTTTGCACCATATACCTAGTGTTATGAATATCGCCATTGTTGCATCATATTATTTGTGCAATTTTGCTACTAATGGTATGTGCAAGAGAATAGAACCATCATGATGGATGATGTGTTCATCTACCGCGCGCATACATTCTTTGCTTTTGTTTGTGCATGTCTAGGATACTTGGACTTCGCGTCAACTTCCATGTCACATGAGTTGACAATCCGAGCTCTTGAGAGAGAACAACCTTCTACCAAGACAATTCTACATCGCACTTGCTTGTACTTCGGCATTGTGAAGGACGCACAAGGACATGCTTTCGAGGTGATATCCTTCTCTTTCGAGGAACACAAAACCATGAGAATGCATATTTTGGGTCATACTTCATGTGTTGCTTGCACCATGACACTTTGCACACATGCTACTGATCTTTCTTCGACTTATCATTGCCACATTGCCATGCCTCATGACATATATGCCTTGTGTGTTGCATCCAATTGTTGGATTACTTGATCCTCTCATATGCTTGGTTGCAACAATGTCATTTCTTCACATATGCCATGTCCCATTGATTGCTTCATGATTGACTTGATTGCCTCACACATGATGAACAATTGCTCTTTCTATTGTGTTGAGTGCCACCATATCTTCACTACACCCTATGCACGTTATGCCTAGATTGTCTTCCACTTGATCCATGTGCTTAGACGTCTCATTATATTTGGTGTTGTGAATGATTCCTATGCATACCCTAGACCATTTGTTGAGCGCTTTATGCATGCTTGCTATGACCTTGAGGTAGATGCTTGCTCACTTGTCACACATCTTTGCACCTCTACCTCCCATTTGCATGCTTGTTTCCATGATGTCCTTGATTGTGCTAGATTTATATGCTTAAATGCCATGCCATACTTCTTTGTCAAACCATATGCTACACTTGTTGGGTGAATCGCCTCTTGAATGCTTAGTTTTGCACTAATGCTAACCAAATTTGTTTTTCCAAGTGTTTGTTGTCTTTCCAACTTTTGAAGGAATTACAAGACGGTGCGACATTGGAGAGTGCCCAATTCGAGCTACAAGATGATGAATGCTTGGTGATGGTCAACTTCTACACAACGACATCATATCTTTCCCATGGTGATTTGGTTTTTGATCCAGGGTCGGATCTTTCCCAAGGGGGCCGGGGATGATGCGGAAATCACCATGTGAAGATTCCGTTAGGCAAGTGACACGTGCGACATCTACTTCATGCATACAAAGGTGAATCATGTCCTTTACACGTGTCCACTTGTACCCTTTGAGGATGGTATACTAGTTGACCCCTCTCTCTTGTGCATACATAGGCGTGAGCAGAGCTACACATTCATTCTCGAGGAGTCCAAGCGCAAGAGAACAACTACAGCGTCCAAGATGGAAGCCTGGAAGCGGAGAAGGAACCGGACAAGAAGAACGCAGCAGCTCCCAGGTGACCCCGTGCGCACAGGCTCCCCCCAACCCCGTGCCCACGGGCCTCCCAGGCTGGACGGACCGGAAGACCCCATGCTTATGGGCATGTACCGTGCCCATGGGATACCCATGTCCACGAGCCTCATAGACCCCGTGCGCACGGGCTACCTCGTCAGGTCTCTAGAGACCCCATGCGGACAAGCTCCACTTACCCTGTGCACATGGGGCCCCCTGTATGTTGCTGCGGGCTTTGCCATGTAATCCCCAATTCGTCCCGCCTTACCCCTTCATGCCTTGGACCTATATATACTCCTCTCCCTCCTCCATTTAGACTTAGCTAAGAATAGATATAGACATTAGAGCTTAGTTCATGTACCTTCCCTTGTGGGATTCCTCGTCTTGAGAGAGAGAGAGAGAGAGAGACTCCATTGGAGTTCAAGGCCTCCTTTGGAGAAGATCCCTAGGGATTCAAGAAACCTTTGAGGGAAGGATCTATCTAGATCACCAAGACCTCATCTCCTTTGGATTTGAGATGAACTTTACCTTGTGCTATTTTCCCTTTGTTTTCCATGTACCTTGTGGACCCATGTGTTGCTACTCTAGTGGATGTGTGATTGGACTTGTTCTTGAGTGTTCCTCTTGTGTTTCCCCCTTTGTGTTCTTCTTGTTCTTGGGGATTTCCCCTCCAATTCATGGAAGATCTCCATTTAGGGTTCCACTCTACAACACTTCCTTAAATTGCTTGCTAAGTATGATGTTAACTATATAATTGCATCTCCTTATCATCCTCAGTCTAGTGGTCAAGTAGAATTAAGTTATAGAGAAATAAAATTGATCTTGCAAAGGACTGTTAATAGATCTAGGAAGAATTGGTCTAAGAAACTTGATGATGCATTATGGGCTTATAGAACTGGTTATAAAAATCCTATGGGTATGTCTACATATAAATGGTATATGGAAAGGCATGTCACTTACCTCTCGAACTTGAACATAAGGCTTATTTTAGCAATTAAAGAGATCAACTATGATTTCAAACTTCCCGGTGAGAAGAGGTTATTTGACATTAGCTCACTTGGTGAATGGAGAACCCAAGCCTATGAAAATGCCAAATTGTTTTTTTTAAGATGGCATGACAAAAGGATACAAAAGCGTGAATTTAATGTAGGTGACCATGTCTTGCTATACAATTCTTGTTTAAGATTTTTTGCAGGAAAACCTCTCTCTAAATGGGAATGACCTTACATTATCGAAGAAGTTAATCGTTCTGGTGCCGTCAAGTTCAACAACACCGCAGGAGGTCATAAGGGAAACCTTCCAGAATTCCCTAGACCCCTGAAAAGTAATAGGTATGTGATACGGTAAGTAAACCGACTCCAAAAGTTCTCCAATGGAAATTTTACTCCGATTTGGAATATTTACAAAATTAGAAAAATAGGAAGTAGTCCGAATAGCGCACGAGGAGGTGACAAGCCATTGGGGCGCGCCCTACCCCGCTGTGTGTGCCTCCCTGGCTTGTGGCCACCTCGTGTGCCCTCCGGACTCCGTTTATCCCGTATTACTTCTTTTGAATGGGCAAAATCCATTATATAATCTCCCGAAGGTTTTGACCACCATACCACGGCAGAATCCTCTATTCTTGTTTCGAGCTATTTCTGCAGCAGATTTAGAATAAGATGTCTTTGCAAGAGTCAGTCTAGGAGAGCCGTGTCTCTCACCCAACAACGGACCCAAGAGCATACATCAAAGTTGAACCCTTTGGGTGGTCAATGGGGGAAGAGATGCGAGTCAACCTAAAAAAAGAGTGGATGCTCTGGAGGAGGATCAAGAAGTTACTTATCTTCCCCGACATGATGGCTGGCACGAGGAGTTCACGAGCTCAGTCCTGCCTGATTCAGTCAAACCACCCGGTGCTAAGTTTATCTCTTATAATAATACATGGAAAAGAGTGTTTCTTTTTCCGACGTAGCCAAGATGCATCCATGGATGGATGACACTCTAAATGTCACAAGCAAACTCCGAAAGGAAAATATGGATCTCAAGCAGCAAAATAAAAAGCTTGAAGAGGAGAATCACATTCTGAATGGCATTATTGTGAAGAACATTCCACTACCACCTCTGAAGGAGACTTGAGTACATGGGTATGGGCACTCCCCTTGGCTTGTGACAAGCTTGGGGGAGGTTGCCCCAGTATCGTATCACCATCACATATTTACCTTTATCATTTTCCTTAGTTCGGTCCTTTTGGTTATTTCTTGGTTCAATAGAATAAAGTTTTTAGTACGATTTAGCTTTGAGTTTTGCTTTATGTTCCCTCTATGTAATTGAGTCTGAGAGTTATATAATAAAGATTAGTTTTGAGTTGAGGGCTTTGCTTTCTTGCTATGATCTTGAGAAAAAATGGAGTTAAAAGAAATAAAAAGATTATATAATAATCTTATGGGAAGTGATGACTTCACGTATAAGAAGTATGTCACATAAAATTTGTTGGGAGTTGACAAACATAGTTTTGGTCATTGTTGCAATTAATAGGAAGTAATGAAGAAAGAGAGGTCTCACATATAAATACACTATCTTTGACATCTTTTGTGATTGTGAACACTCATCAGAAGATTATATGCTAAATGGTTGATGTTGGACAAGGAAGACGACATAATGGGTTATGCTTTCTTATATCCGAATAGAAGTTATATTGTCATGGATCCTCTAATATGTTGAGCTTGCTTCTCATCCTATGCTAGCCAAATCTTCTACACCAAGTAGAGATACTACTTGTGCATCGAAAATTCCTTAACCCAGTTTTGCCATGAGAGTCCACCCTACCTACCTATGGATTGAGTAAGATCTTTCAAGTAAGTTGTCATCGGTGCAAGCAATATAAAATTGCTCTCTAAATATGTATTGTCTTTTAGTGTGAGGTAAATAAGATTTATATGAACTTGTGATATGGAGGAAATAAAAGTGACAGATTGCATAATAAAGTTCTTTATCACAAGAGGCAATATAAAGTGATGTTCTTTTGCATTAAGATTTTGTGATCCAACCATAAAAGCACATGACAACCTCTGCTTCCCTCTGTGAAGGGCCTATCTTTTACTTTTACCTTCTACCTTTATACAAGAGTCATGGTGATCTTCACCTCTCCTTTTTATACTTTTTCTTTTTGGCAAACACTATATGTTGGGGAAGATCCAGATATATATACCCACTCGGATGTGGTTGTTCATAAACTATTATTGTTGACGTTACCCTTGAGGTAAATGGTTGGGAGGCAAAACTATAAGCCCCTATCTTCCTATGTGTTTGATTGAAACTTTGATCTCATAAGTATCATGTGAGTGTTAGCAATGATTAAAGATTAAATGACGGTTGAGTATGTGAACTTGCTAAATAAAAGCTCTTACATTGACTCTTTTCGATGTTATGATATATTGCAATTGTTTCAATGACCAAGATCAAAGTTTGTTGGTTTTCGATAAATCTTTTGATTCATACCCCACCTTGTGAATGAATTGTTACTTCATCAAAAGAAATTATATGACAATATATGTTCTTGTTCTAAAGATGATCATGATGCCCTCATGTCCGTATTTTATTTTATCGACACCTCTATCTCTAAACATGCGGTCCTGATTATCGATTTTGGCTTTCACTTGAGGACAAGCGAGGTCTAAGCTTGGGGGAGTTGATACATCCATTTTGCATCATGCTTTTTTGTTAATACTCATTGCATTATGGGCTGTTATTACACATTATGGTATAATACTTAAGCCCTCTCTTATTTTACAAGATTTATATGAAGAGGGAGAATGCCGGCAGCTAGAATTCTGGACTAGAAAGGAGCAAATCTGAGAGACCTATTCTGCACAACTCCAAAAGTCCTAAAAATATATGGAGAAATATTTTGGAATATATAAAAACTTTTGGGCAAAGAAAATACCAGAGGGGACCCACCAGGTGGCCACAAGCCTAGGGGCGCGCCCTACCCCCAGGGCGCCCCAGGGCTTGTGGGCCCCCTGGCAGGTCTTCGGTGCCCATCTTCTGCTATGTGAAGCGTTTTGACCTTGGAAAAAAAATCAAGAGAGAGCTTTGGGTATGAAGCACCGTCGTCTTGAGGCAGAACCTGGGCAGAAGCAATCTAGGGCTCCGACGGAGCTTTTATGCCGAGGAAACTTCCCTCCGGGAGGGGAAATCGGAGCCATCATCATCACCAACGATCCTCTCATCGAGAAGGGGTCAATCTTCATCAACATCTTCACGAGAACCATCTCCTCGCAAACCCCAGTTCATCTCTTGTACTCAATCTTTGTCTCAAAACCTCAGATTGGTACCTGTGGGTTGCTAGTAGTGTTAATTAGTCCTTGTAGTTGATGCTAGTTGGTTTATTTGGTGGAAGATCATATGTTCGGATCCTTAAAGATATTCAATACCCCTCTGATCTTGAACATGAAAATTCTTTATGAGTAGTTACGTTTGTTCCTGAGGACATGGGAGAAGTCTTGTTGTAAGTAATCATGTGAATTTGGTATTCGTTCGATATATTGATGAGATGTATGTTATCTTTCCTCTAGTGGTGATATGTGAATGTCGACTACATGACACTTCACCATGATTTGGGCCTAGGGGAAGGAATTGGGAAGTAATAAGTAGATGATGGGTTGCTAGAGTGACAGAAGCTTAAACTGTAGTTTATGCGTTGCTTCATAAGGGGCTGATTTGGATCCACATGATTCATGCTATGGTTAGATTTATCTTAATTCTTCTTTCATAGTTGCGGATGCTTGCAAGAGGGGTTAATAATATGTGGGAGGCTTTTCCAAGTAAGGACAGCACCCAAGCACTGGTCCACCAACATATCAAATTATCAAAGTAACGAACACGAATCATATGAGCATGATGTAAACTAACTTGACAATAATTCCCATGTGTCCTCGGGAGCGCTTTGCTTTATATAAGAGTTCGTCCAGGCTTATCCTTTGTTACAAAAAGGATTGGGCCATGTTTCTGCACCTTTGTTATCACTTGTTACTTGTTACCCGTTACGAATTATCTTATCACAAAACTATCTGTTACCGATAATTTCAGTGCTTGCAGAATACCATGCTGAAAACCGCTTGTCATCTCCTTCTGCTTGTTGTTGGGTTCCACACTATTACTTATAAAAAGGACTACGATAGATCCCCCATACTTCTGGGTCATCTAGCCTTTTATGTGCATTCACATTTTGAGCTCGTTCCTTGGTTGCACGACCCCATTTATCTATCCGTGTGTGCGTTTCCGTGTACCATTCTTTGCTATTAGTCTACTTGTTGCATTTGCAAATTTGCGAATCTTTTTCAACATTATTTGAATGTCGCTAACAATTGCATAAGATTTAGTGCCACCATCCTAACCAAGCTACTCCAAAAGCCTTACTTGTGTAGGTATGAGAATTGACAAGAACCAGTACCAATTGTGCTATTTCGTTGTTACATTGTTGAGTGATCATTGATCCATTCTCAACATTGGATAAGGCACATTTAGCATAGTTTTTTTCCTTTCTTCCACTCACACATTTGCTTGAAATTATGGATAGGCCAACTACTTCTACCAACCCACTCTTCATTGAGCATGATGAGGACCCGAACATCTACGTCACCAAGAACCACCTTTTCAGCGTGCAAAGAGCTTTGCATCAAGATAATGATGCATTCGGCGACCGCATCGACCTACTCGCTACCGACTTGCGACAATCCGAGCAACGTACAAGAGACTACTTCGACACATCAATGGCAACTCTCAAGGAAGACATATGAGCCATGATGGCCAACCGCTCTTCTACCACTTCGTCCTATTCAAGATGGAGCCACCCAAGTTGACATTCTTTGCAATCTTCTTCAGATGCAAGTCCTCCTCAAGATCGTTCGCATTGTTGCCAAGACCATGAAGATCATCAAGCTCCACAAAACCCATTCCATGGCAACGGTTTACAAGCGCGCCGCCATGAACATGAATGACTACGTCGACAAGCTAATGATCCCTCGGTCCAAGAGCAAGCTCCAATACACCAAGATCAACAAGAGCAACAACATCATGAGGAACAAGCCCTCAAAGCCCAACATGCTCTATGTGAATCAACTAAAGCCGTCAATGACTGCAACCGCCAAGTACGTCTACAAGAAGAGGCCCTCTGCCGAGCGCGACAAGAAGTAGCCGCACGCCTTGAGGAGTGCCAAAAGATGAGGAACCGTGCAAAAATTCCACAACCTCAACGTCAACCTAATCAAGTGGAGCATGAGGAGCAAGCGACTGAAGATCCCCCTCCACGACAAGAGCATCATCAGAATCACAATCGTCCCAACCACAATGACGAGCAACGCTATGGCAAGCTCAAGTTCAACATGCCAAAGTTTTTTGGCGGCACCGACACCGAAAACTACCTTTCATGGGCATTGAAGGTTGACAAGATCTTTCGCTTGCACAACTATGAAGAAGAAAAGAAGATCGCCATGGCATCTCTTGAGTTACAAGACTATGTCCTCATTTGGTAGGAGCAAGTCATTGAGCGTCGCGAAGCAAGAGGTGATGCACCCATCACAACATGGAAGCAAATGAAGGATGTCATGCGAGCATGCTTTGTACCCACGTACTATAGCTACGAGCTCTTCAAGAAATTGCAACTCCTCGAGCAAGGTACCAAGTCCGTTGAAGAGTACTACAAGGAAATGGAGATTGCTCTGATAAGAGCAAATGTCACGGAAGATGAGGAGCAAACCATGGCACGATTCTTGAATGGACTCAACCATCCTATCAAGAAGATCACGGATTTCCAACCATACACAAACCTCCTCGAGCTAGTGCACAAAGCTACCAAGGCGGAGCAGCAAGTGCAAGATGAATACAAGTATGACAAGTACTCTTCCAAGACATATGGTTCATACAATCAAGCTTCAACGACTACACAGCCTTCTCCCTCAACCAAACCATCTACAAACAACGGCGACATGTCAAGTTACAAGAAAACTTCGACATCTCCAAGTCATCCTCCTACTACAAGCAACTTCAAGCCGAGAGCTTCATCATCTACAACTCCACCGGATGAGACCATCAAGACAGGTTCCATCAAATGCTTCACATGTCAAGGCCGAGGCCACAAGACATTCGAGTGCCCCACTCGGGGTACCATGATCACCAACGACGACGGCACCTACGACTCCATGAGTGAGGAAGAAATGGAAGCGCTTGAGAACGTGGCTATGCACCGGGAAGTGAATGGAGATTAAGATGACCAAGTCTTTTGTCACAATCATTCGAGCCCCACTCTTGTTGTATCCAAGGTCTTGACGCTTCAACATCAACAAGAGCAAGGCCAACGTTGCCACATCTTCCACAGCAAAGCGGGCATACTCAGACGTTCCGTGAAGGTCATCATCGACGGGGGAACTTGCCACAATTTGGCAAGTGAGGAGCTATGTTCCAAGCTACAATTGGTCAAGATGAAGCATCCTTATCCCTACATGGTCCAATGGCTTAGCGACTCCCACACCATCCAAGTGGAGCACACCGTTCAAGTCTCCTTCAAGATTGAAGCATACAAATACATCTTGGAGTATGATGTGCACATGGTTCCCTTGTCCGTTTGTCGTCTCCTACTTGGACGACCATCACTGGTATAGCGGCGTGCTATACAAACAGTTTTTAACCCCTTTCCACGACGGCATTTAGAACCATCACCAAGTGATTGTGGGCTATAGGGGGGTCCTTCGCCTAGAAACCATCGGGGAAAGGACCTCTTGGCACACAAGCTGGCTCATGTGCGATCGGGCGAGGCATCGAAACCCAATAGTTTCAGTTCGTATGTACATCCCACACGGTGAATCCCAGAAAAACATTTCCGCTCGTATTTATATCACACACAGTTTTGTGTGTGGAAGCGTTTGTGCAAGGTGGCCTAACGCAAATAGTTTTTTGCCAGAAGCTATGTGTGATTGTTAGTTGACCGAACACGCCTACTTTCTAGAAACCATGTGTGTTGTTTGAGTTCATTGCCCACGGTGTTGTCTGAGTAACCGTCTGCAATAGAAAACCCCAATAAGCAGGGTAATTAGCCTATAATTGATAATGCATGTGCTAATCAAATTTATATTTCTTATAAAAACACACCAGATATTTCATATCCATATAACAGCAACCAGGATTTCATAATCAAATTACATCAGATAGCTTCAGCACTCAGTTCCGCCATTACACGACAACACCAAGTTTCACATGCAACATCAAAAACCTTTGGAAAGTAGCATCATACACGGTAAATAGAAAGATGAATCTCATCTTGGAAACTGAAAAAGCGGAAGGAAAATGTTGAGCCTTCAGTGATGTTGAATGTCCTTGCAACTTTAGGCCAGTGGCTATGGATAATTGCCCGCCCAACCTTCGTCCTCTTCAGCAAGACTTCAGTATTGTACCGTGGGTGTTGAATGAATACCTTCCTCGCCTCTTGACCATGCAGGTGGTTTGAGAGGTAATCATCGGTGAACTGCTTTGAAAAGTACTGAAAACAAAGGTATGCAAACAATGTAAAAGAGTTAGTACAATCCTATAGTTGACTTATAGCACAAGGGGTAAAAACAAGGTAAAAGAGTTAGTACCATCCTATAGTTGACTGATGTCTTCTTCATTGTGCAAACAAAGATCTTGTTGTTATTCTTCGCAAGTTTCTTCATCCTAACATTCTTTCTGAGTTTCTTAACTTGACTGATATTCATGGACATCTCATTTCCCCATATGCAAAATGGGACAATGGGTCTAAGTCTCTGATAGCAGGACCTACATGTGCAAGACCAAATTGTAAGAAACCTAAATATTAGAATGATTCCTTCCACGACACAATAATGTGCCATTAGCCAAAGGACCAAGCTTGAACAAACCTCGATGGTAAACCGCAGTGTCTCACATTGTTTCCTACAACACACATAAGGATGATCTTGATCAGGTTAACTGAGAGTTGTCATACTATCAGTAGAATATGCATTGAGTGCAGCCAAATTCGATTTATTTCACATGTGTAACAATACAAAATTGTACCCACAGCAAATGAAATTCAAATTGCAGAACTGAACCAAACAATTAAATGGACGGCAGACCAAATGAACCAAAATAGTTAATTAAGCACGACATTGTAGAATAAAAACACGTACTAGAAGATAAGATAGTTAACAAAACAAATAATGCTTGAGAACACTACTACGAAATGTAGAAATTGTTGGACCAACCTGTTAACTGAACATTACATCTCAGAGGACCAAAGTGTTAACTATGTTGGCGTTCTGGGAACGGGGGTCCCCAGACTTGCCTGCCTGCGGCCTGCGGCATGGCTTGAGTGGGGCCCAGTGCAGCCTAGCTTCATCAGCTCAAGCTCAAGACCCTCGCGAGGGGCCAAGCCTCGCGGGGCGGACGACCGGGAGCTTCCTCGGGAGCAGCCCCATCAGGCAGCCTCGCGAGGAGGCGGAGCGATCAAGGCAAGGGCACCTCGCGAGGAGCCCATGATGCAAGCCATGACGAACAAGAACAGGCGGGCGCCAGGCGGGCCCCGGCCTGCGTAGTGTCCTTGTTTCCCTTTTGGTGCAAAGGGGGCAAACACAGGCCAAGGCATTAGGCAAAGGTTACCGTTTCGGTGCAACAAGACCAAGACCAACAGAACGGCAGGATGGAGGTCATCGTGGAGCCCAGGACGGCGTCATCGTCAGAGCCTTTGGCAGCCGAAGACCAACTTTAGTCAGGATAAGTGTACTAGATGTTCCCCTTCAAAATGGCCAATTGTTGGCGCCCTTCCCGCTCATTATTTGGGAAGAGGCCCAGGGCCTCCCTCTATAAATAGGACTAGCCGCCACAGGAGAAAGGGATCGGATCCAGATCACGCATAGACTAGAGAGAGGCGACTAAACTCAGCCAAGCAGTTCATCGCACCAGCTCAAGAATAGCCCCTCGCGAGACTGTTCTTCCTTTGTATTGTTCATCATCAGCCCCTGAGACAATCCACCACACCACACACTAGTGTAGGGTATTAGACCACAATGGTGGCCTGAACCAGTATAAACCTCGTGTCCCTTGTGTGGTCATCTTTCTAGCCTAGACCCTTGCGAGACTTCGAGATGTGAGCTGGTAGGGGAAAGATCTCCGTGCACACCCTAGAGTTCGAACCTCAAGGGTTTGCCGGAACCCGAAATCTGACATTTGGCGCGCCAGGTAGGGGGTGCGCCGGAATCTTTCTTCCGCTAGTCGCGTGTGATCTTCCGTCATGTCCATGGCTGCCCCTCGTCGAGCCCGTGTCGAGCGTCGGGCTGCTCTCACCGCCCGCGTTGCCCAGACAACGCCCGTCGGCGGACGCCCCCGTCGTTCCCCGTCGCCTGCCGCCAACGCTGCCACAGGCCCGGTGGGGAACGAGCAGCAGGCCTCGTCCCTGGATCCTTCGGTGCGGCGTGAGGGCCGCACCGCCACCCCGTCGCTGACTCCACCCGGTTCGTCGTCCCACGCCCGTCGCGCCCCCAGGGACGCGCCACCCGCTCCAGAAGCCGATGCCAGTACTGGGGACAGGGGGCTCCGAGCCTTGGCCCCCGCCTTGCGGCAGGTGCAGTGGGCGCTCAAGTTCAAGCCCGAGATGTCGCGGCGCTACAACGACGCGATGGATATGCTGGTTTTCCTGCTGGCGTACGAGGAGGCCGTCCTCAAGGCCGGGGGCGACGACAGGGTGATGGACAACTGGTTTCCCATGGCCCTCACCGGCGTTCCGCGCATGTGGCTGCTCCACCTACTGACGGCTTCTGTGACCTCCTGGGGGGAGCTGCGCGACCTCTTCCTCACCCATTACGCCGCGCTAGTGCCCCCGGTCGTCGCAGCTCTCCTGGGCGGCTCACAGGCGCCACCTACGAGCCGCAACATCAGGCTGTTCACCCGCCAGATCGGCACTGCCTGCAAGCGCCGAGAAGCCCCCCCCCCGGGCTGGGTGGCGCCCGAGGCCGATCTAACCTTCAACTCGGATGATCACCCCTCCGACCCCGCCAGTTCGGGTGCGCTCCCGATGCTGTGCACCCCCACCATCTGCCAAGTGACCATCACCAGGAGCCTTATTGATGGTGGTGCCAGCCTCAACGTGCTCTCTGCGGAAGCCTTTAGCCTCCTCCACGTGCCACCAGAGCGGCTTCAGCCAGCAGGCCTTTCTCGGGTGTCGGAGTCGGTTCCACCGCCTCCTTGGGACAGATTCGCCTCTCGGTGACCTTCAACACCTACGACAACTTCCGCACAGAGCTGATCGACTTCGACATCGCCCCCATCGGCCTCCCCTACAACGCCATCCTCGGTTACCCGGCCTTGGCCCGGTTCATGGCAGCAACTAACCTGGCGTACAACCTCATGAAGATGCCCGGGAGCAGCGGCGTCCTTACCGTGTCAGGAGACACAAAATATGCACTGCAGGCGCTCAAGCTTGCTTTCAAGACGGCCGCGGTGGCGCAGCCTGCCAGCACTGACGCCCTCAAGCCCAAGGGGGCTGCGCCGGCTAAGAAGAAGCAGTTGTTCACCCAAGACAAGGCGGAAACCAAGCAAGTACCGGTCGACGAGGACAGATCCACTAACGCCACCTGCACCATAGTTGCCAACCTCGAACCCGAGCAGGAGGAGGCCTTGGTGAAGTTCCTGCGCACGAAGAAGAAGGTGTTCGCATGGGAACCTGATCAGCTAGCAGGGGTCCCGAGGAGTGTGATTGAGCATCACCTCAACGTGTGCCCCAACGTGTGCCACGTGAAGCAGAAGGTGAGGCGGCAGTCCACTGAGAAACAAGCTTTCATCATCCAAGAGACACACAAGCTCAAGGCAACAGGGGTTATTCGCGAGGTCCGCTACCCAGATTGGTTGGCTAACCCGGTTGTCATGCCGAAAAAGGGAGGAAAGGAACGCATGTGTGTCGACTTCACCAACCTCAACAAGGCCTGCCCGTAGGATCCATTTCCGCTCCCTCGCATCGACCAGATCATCGACTCCACTGCTGAGTGTGACCTGTTGTGCTTCCTGGATGCCTTCTCGGGCTATCACCAGATCAAGATGGTGGTAGAAGACGTGGAAAAAATGGCTTTCCTGACCCTGTGTGGAGTGTACTACTATACATGCATGCCATTTGGGTTGCGCAATGCAGGCGCGACCTTTCAGTGGCTGATGCACATCACCTTGGGTCTGCAGCTCGGGAGGAACGCTGAGGCCTACCTCAATGACATTGTGGTGATGTCTCGGGAGGCAAAAACCCTGATACAAGACTTGGAAGAAACCTCAGCGAGCTTTAATGAAGTGGACATGCGGCTCAACCCAGAGAAGTGCGTGTTTGGAGTCCCCTCGGGCAAGCTCCTGGGTTTCCTCGTGTCCCACAGGGGCATAGAGGCCAACCAGGAGAAGGACAAAGCAGTCGAAGACATGAGCCCGCCGAAGACCCTCAGAGAAATGCAGAAGCTCACCGGGCGTGTAACTGCGCTAGGATGCTTCATCTCCAAGCTGGGGGAACGAGCACTGCCCTTCTTCAAGCTGATGAAGAAGAAGGGCCCCTTCGAATGGACTGAAGAGGCTGACAAGGCATTCCAAGATCTCTAGAGGTACCTTACCAGCCCTCCGGTGATGGTAGCTCCGCGTCCATGGGAGCCCCTGGTGCTCTACCTTCCAGCCACCCCCTAGTCCGCTAGCGCAGCCCTGGTGGCGGTTAGGGAGGAGCGTCAGACCAAGGCCGCAGCAACCGTCCAGGCTGAAGCAAAGTGTAGCCAAGAAAGCCTCACAAAGACCGCAACCGCAGCCGAAAAGGATCAGCCGTAGCAGGGGAACGCGCCTGGAGCAGAAGAGGCCTCTCCAAGCGACCAACCGCTGGGGGCTCCGCCGTCTCAGGAGGCGCCCCAACCTCCGGAGGACGCAAGCAGCGCCAGCACCCTCAACATCGTTGAGCACCCCGTGTACTTCATTAGCACGGTGCTATGGGACACAAGGGCGCGGTACCCCATGCCTCAAAAACTCCTCCTCGCACTATTGGTAGCCTCACGAAAGCTGCCGCACTACTTCCAAGGCCATCCCATCAGGGTCGTCTCAACACACCCCTTGGAAAGGGTACTTAGGAGCCCCAACTCGGCTGGAAGAGTCGCTGAATGGAACATCGAACTGCAAGCGTTTCAGCTAGAATTCAGCACGACCAGATTCATCAAGGGAGCCACACTTGCAGATTTTGTGGCAGAATGGGCAGAGGCACCGGGCCTCGAGGCAGGCGAGGACCAATCACTTTCCCTAGGAAGCGAGGCACCGGACGGCTGGGTCATGTACTTCGACGGGGCATTCTCCCAACATGGCGCGGGGGCCGGCGCAGTGCTCGTATCTCCTACTCAGGACAAGCTCTACTACGCCGTACAACTCTGTTTCCAGCACGGAGAAAAGGTCTCCAACAACATAGTAGAGTAGGAAGGCCTGATAGCAGGCCTGAAAGCCGCAGTCGCCTTGGGGGTAAAGCGCCTCATCATCAAGGGCGATTCGCAACTCCTAATCAACTTCTCCAACAAGATATACGAGCCGAAGTACGAGCACATGGAAGCCTACCTCATGGAGGTTCGTAAGATGGAGAACAGTTCTGGGGGCTGGAGTTGCAACATGTGCCTCGCGGCACCAATCAAGAGGCTGATGACATCACCAAGCGGGCATCCAGGCGGTCAGGAGCCTGGTGTCTTCGAGGAGCGACTCTTCAAACCCTCGGCGACGCCATCACTATCAAGCACGGCGCAATTTCAGGAGGAGCTCCCTCAGCTGCTTGCCTCGGGAGCCCCGGCCTGCGGCCCGGTCTCAGGGGCACGCCTGCTCCTGGCGTTGGAGCCTTAGGAAGGATGTTTGATCGCAGAGCTCAAGAACTACTTGACGCAAGGGACCCTGCCAGAGAAGGAGGAGGACGCGAAGCGGGTGGCATGGCCTACTGCATCGAGGATGGAGAGCTCTACTGGAGGCGACCAAATGACGTGTCCCTACGTTGCATTTCCAGAGAGCAAGGGAAGGAGCTGTTGGCAGACATACATGGTGGAGACTGTGGGCATCACTCATCATCATGAACCCTCGTTGGCAAGGCACTCCATAGCGAATTCTACTGGCCCACAGCACCCAGTGACGCCGTTGAGCTGGTGCAGGCTTGTGAGGCCTGCCAATTCCACGCCAAGCAGATCCATCAGCCCGCAGGGGGTCTACATACTATACCCCTCTCATGGCCATTCGCAGTTTGGGGGCTGGACATTCTGGGCCCGTTCCATCGGGCGCCAGGGGGCTATCGCTACCTCTACGTCGCCGTGGACAAGTTCACCATGTGGGCTGAGGTGGAAGCTATCCGCACCATCCCAGCGGGCTCCACTGTCAAGTTCATCAAGGGCCTTGTGAGCTGATTTGGGGTGCCTAATCGCATCATCACCGACAACGGTTCGCAATTCACCAGTAATCTCTTCAAAACGTATTGTGCTAACCTTGGAACACAGATATGCTACGCTTCGGTAGCCAAACCCCGGAGCAACAGCCAGGCCGAGCGAGCCAACGCGGAGGTCCTGAGGGGCCTCAAAACCAGGACCTTCAAGAAGAAGCTAGAGGCCTGCGGTAGGGGCTGGTACGATGAGCTCCAGTCTGTGCTGTGGTCTATCCGCATGACTGCAGCCAAGCGGACTGGCGAGACCCCGTTCTTCCTCGTCTACGGAGCCGAGGCTTTCCTCCCTCACGAGGTTAGGCGTCGTTCCGCATGGGTCCCGGCGTTCGACGAGACGCAGTAGGACACCATGCGGGGGACGGATCTCGTGCTGGGGGAGGAACGCCATCGAGAGGTCGCGCTGCGAGTGGCAAGGTATCAACAGGCGCTGCGACGATACCACTGCCGCAACATCCGCCCCAGAACTCTTGAGGTAGGGGACCTCGTGCTCAGACAGGTCCTCTCCAGGGAGGGGTTGCACAAGCTCTCTCCCATGTGGGAGGGCCCATTCAAGGTTGTTCATGTTTCCAGGCCCGGCTCCGCGCGCTTGGAGACCTAGGAGGGGGTGCCCATCCAGAATGCATGGAACATTCAACATCTCCTAAGATTCTACCCCTGAGTGAGGCCCAGTGCCTATGGAAAAGGCCCGGTGCCTGTGAAGCTGCCGCATTTTGGAAAAGCCCGGTTCCTGTGAGGAAGGACAATGCCTGTGAAGCTGCCGCATTTTGGAAAAGGCCCGGTGCCTGTGAAGAAGGCCAATGCCTGTGAAGCTGCCACATCTTGGAAAAGGCCCGGTGCCTGTGAAGAAGGCCAATGCATGTGAAGCTCGCCTCCCGTGACACTCTCACCTAATAATGACAGGGGCTGTACACGCCCCGAAGTCTCCGAAGTGCCACCCTCGGGCCTCGGGGGCTCCCGCCCACGCCCAGAGGCAGCACTTAGCTCCGCGCTGGTGAGAAGACGTCGAAGACTAGACTAGGTGCCGGACGCGGCTTTTTCATTTGCTTTCTGCAGTTGGCTTGTTCGTTCCTATTTGAAGTTTTATTGGAGCTGTTGCCGTCTCTAGCTTATGACTCTTTGTCTTTTGCACTCGCTTGCCTCGTTTTCTCTCGCGTAAGTCTCACGAGTGAGGTACGTGGGCACCCTCGCGAGTGTTTTCTACCTCGGTCGTTTGAAGCTTTCCTATCCGAGTCCGCCACGGGAGCACCCCTCCCAGTCCGTTCCCCACGGGAATCGCGATGCGAGCACAGGACCTGGGTCGGTCGCCCCCACAACCAAGATCGGAAGCTACCCCTCCTGACTAATCCTTGCAGTACATGAAGTGCACGGTGAAGCCTACTGGAGCTAAGTAGTTCCCGCACACGAGCGCGCAACACGGGAAGATAACACAAAAATAGCGGAAATAGCATGATAATTAACAGCGACGGGTCAACATGCCCCTTCGGGGCCCAATACTACTTTCTTTTTTGCGCAGGAAAGGAAGAAAAATAAAACAGGCACAACTTGCTTGGCAGCAACTCGTGGCGAGGGCTCGTACTGCCTCCGGAGCTCAGTCAAATCCCTATCTCGCTTCACCGGGGCGCGACGGCGGACAGACCCGCTACCTTCCCCCAGGCGGGCGTGACGGTGCGGGGGCTGGTCGCGACCACCGCTGGAGGAGCTGCTGTTCGAAGGAAAGTCGCCGTAGCTTGGCGAGCCCCGAGTGCCGCTGCCCATGTGCCTGCCACCATCTTCGTCCTGATCAACGCTGGGGCTAGGCACACGGTCGCGGTCATCGTCTTCGGGGCAGCACCCAGCACGGCGGCCGTCTTCTCCGAACACCCTCACGTAGAGGGTGGCATCACCGTCGAACTTAAAGTGCAGGGTGCACCTCCGGCTCAGGCCACGCACGCGGGCAAACGTTTTCCATATGCGGGTCAGGGCCACATCCCCGGCGACGGAGACCTCTAGCGAAGCTCGGGAGGCCTTGCTGCAGCAGCCGTCCGCCTGAAGCCAGAGGCCGCCCGGAGCGCTAGCCGGAAGTTCAACTACAAAGAAGCGGGGGAGCTAGAGGCAGGTGCTGGTCGGGTCCACCGACCACACGACAAACTCCGGCAGAACCTTTGTCAAGCGGAAGCATGGCTTGGGGGGTCGTGCAGCTGCGGCGTGCCTCCCATCTGCAACCGGGCGCTCATCGCCGCGCTGGGGACCGCCTCCACGACTACGGGAAGCCACCACGGGGGCCGCAGGATACTTGCGAGGGTGGCCCCGGCCGCGCTTGGTCGGAGGAGAGTCAGGCACTTCCTGAAAGGCCTTTCCCTTCTCCGCAGCCGAGAACCTCTTCGGCGGAGCCATGGGAGTGGCGAGTAGCCGGGATGGAGAGGAAGGAGTAGCAAGAAGGAATAGACTAAAGGGGCTCACGCCATTCCGTACTTATAGCCGGAGAAGGCCAACCGCCGGCCTCCACGATCGCAGGTAATCATGACCCGTTTTTTCATGCAGGGACTTGTCAAGTCATGCGGTTGCCGAGGCGTCGTGGGGAAGCGGAGATGCTCACATCCAATCAATCGCCACGCGGCTCCCAAGGCCGCAGGCTGTTGGGGCCGGCGACGCTTCGCACTTGCCCCTTCGCTTCTCTGCTAAGCCAAGTCCAGGCGCGCCTTGGTCCCGGGGGCTACTGTCAGCGTTCTGGGAACGGGGGTTCCCAAACTTGCCTGCCTACGGCCTACTGCGTGGCTCGAGTGGGGCCCAGTGAAGCCTAGCTTCATCAGCTCAAGCTCAAGACCCTCGCGAGGGCCAAGCCTCACAGGGAGGACAACCGGGAGCTTCCTCAGGAGCAGCCCCATCAGGCAGGCTCGCGAGGAGGCGGAGCGATCAAGGCAAGGGCACCTCGCGAGGAGCCCGTGACCAAGCCATGACGAACGAGACTAGGTGGGCGCTAGGCAGGCGCCGGCCTGCGCAGTGTCCTTGTTTCCCCTTCGGTGCAAAGGGGGCAAGCACAGGCCAAGGCATCATGCAAAGGTTACCGTTTTGGTGCAACAAGACCAAGACCAATAGAACGGCAGGATGGAGGTCATCGTGGAGCCCAGGACGGCGTCATCATCAGAGCCTTTGGCAGCCGAAGACCAATTTTAGTCAGGATAAGTGTACTAAATGTTCCCCTTCAAAATGGCCAATTATTGGTTCCCTTCCCGCTCATTATTTGGGAAGAGGCCCAGGGCCTCCCTCTATAAATAGGACTAGCCGCCACAGGAGAAAGGGACCGGATCCAGATCACGCATAGACTAGAGAGAGGCGACTGAATTCACCCAAGCAGTTGATCGCACCAGCTCAAGAACAGCCCCTCGCGAGGCGGTTCTCCCTTTTGTATTGTTCATCGCCAGCCCCTGAGGCAATCCACCGCATCACACACTGGAGTAGGGTATTACACCAGAATGGTGGCCTGAACCAGTATAAATCTCGTGTCCCTTGTGTGTTCATCTTTCTAGCCTAGACCCTTGCGATACTTCGAGACGTGAGCTGGTAGGGGAAAGATCTCCGTGCGCACCCCAGAGTTCGAACCTCAAGGGTCTGCCGGAACACGAAATCCAACAAACTGAACATTACATTTTAGAGGACCAAACTGTAAACTGAACATCAGATTGCATATTAACATTACAGAGGACAAATCAATAGAAGGCATTGGCGGTGGCCACGAGAAAACAGCACGAACTGTATTTTAAAGTAGACAACCGTGTGGCGGTGTCGACGGTGGCCTCGAAGACGAGCTGCTCCTCCAAGATCTGGCGGTCCGCACGCATGGCAGCCGTAGTGACCTTGTGCGCGTATGCGGCCGCGATTTGCTTCTCCACTGCCAAATGCTATTGAGCTCCATGTTATACTACGTGCAAAATGGCTATGGGCGGCGCTTAATTGGAGGAGGGGGATAGTGATTTCAGTGGAAGGTGTCGCACCGTTGGTCGGGGCATGTGGGATAGGAAAGGAAGAGGACGATGTGGGTGGGGTGTGGATTACCTAACCATTTCGATGAGGTCGTGCGGCAAGAAGAAGGGTCGGCGGCGAGGAGGCCGCGCAGCAAGAAGAAGGGTCGCTAGTGAGGAGGCGGCGCTGCAAGAAGATGGATCACCGGCGAGGAGGCGACACTTCAAGAAGAAGGGTAGCCGGCGAGGAGGCGGCGCTGCAGGAAGAAGGGTCGCCGGCGAGGAGGCTGAGCTGCCAGTAAGCAGTAGTGAAGGTTTGAACTTGGAAAGCAAGGAGGAACAGTGGAAATGTGGCTTTTGACGGGAGAGAGGGAGCGGGGAGATAGATATTTCTGCGATGGCAAAAAAATTTCGCTCGGTGCCGCGAGAAACTGGCGCGCAAGTGTGGTTCAAGCGGGGACTGTAGATGACGAAGCTTCCTGCGTAAGCCAGACAAGATGGTGTGCCAAGATATTTCATATCGCATCCCACACGATTCTTTCTAGTAAACTGTTTGTGGTATACCTGATTTTTCATTATGTTTTGAAATACATAATGGTGTTACGGAGGGAAAGGACGGTGTTTGAATTGCTAGAACATTTTATGTACAGTGAATATGCAACTACTTGAGTGTCGTGTTTAAATTTGGAACCGAGTTCGTTTGGGACTTTTATGGATTAATTGAGTTTATCGGCATTTAATGTGCATAATTCAAATTTGAACTACAAGCACATGCTCTAGTGCCCCGAAGTTTGTTGAAAAATCACATGTGTGTATTTGGGTGAATTTATAGGTCCTATGCAAGAAATGGGAATGAAATTCAAACATCTGGGCGTCATGGCTCGATCGGGAACATTGAGAAACTTGGTTTTTAAATTCCTGGAAATTCAAAACTCGCATGAAAATCATGAAACTTGGCATGGTGTCATGTCTTGGTACCAACATGTTGTGGTAAAAAAGTTGGCCACATTTGGACATGTTTTTGGTAAGCTTCTTGCAGACCGGAGCTTCTCTCGAGAAGGCTCGTGGTTCCCGAGGGGTGACGTGTCACCTTTGTGTTCGAAATGATATATGCTGCCTCCCCCCTTATTTTTTTTATGGAGGCAACATGGAACTATATGAGTGTCATGTTAAAATTTGGAATTATTTCGGTTTCATTTGGACTTTCTTATACATTAATTGAATTTCTGGTCATTTAATATGCATAATTCAAATTTGAACTACAAGCACATGCTCCAGTGCACCAAAGTTGGTTGAAAAATCACATGTGTCTCCTTGGGCGAATTTCTAGGTCCCATGCAAGAAATGGGAATGAAATTCAAAGATCTAGGTGTCATGGCTCGACCAGAAAGATTGAGAAACTTGGTTTTTTAATTGATGTAAATCCAAAACACGCCTGAAAATCATGAAACTTGGCATGGTGTCATGACATGGCACCAAAATGTTGCGGTAAATGTTTTGGCTGAATTGGGACAAGCTTTGGTATAATCTTCTTGCAAACTGGAGCTTCTCTCAAGAAGGCTCGTGGTTCCGAGAGGAACGTGTCACCTCCGTGTGCGAAACGACATACCTACACTGCCTTCTCTTGCCTTAATTTTTTTACACAGGCAGATTAGACCAGATAGAAGTATCATGCTAATTTTTTTTAATTATTCCAGGTTTGTTTGGCCCTTTTTATAAACTAATTGAATTTCTGGTCATTTAATGTGCATAATTCAAATTTGAACTACAAGCACATGCTCTAGTGCACCGAAGTTGGTTGAAAAATCGCATGTGTGTCCTTGGGTGAATTTCTAGGTCCCATGCAACAAATGGGAATGAAATTCAAACATCTGGGCATTGTGGCTCTGTCGGAAAGATTGAGAAACTTGGTTTTTTAATTCATGTAAATCCAAAACACACCTGAAAAACATGAAACTTGGCATGGTGTCATGACATGGCACCAACATGTTGCGGTAATTTTTTTGGCTGAACTGGGACAAGCTTTGGTATAAGCTTCTTGCAGACCGGAGCTTCTATCAAGAAGGCTCGTTGTTCCGAGAAGGAACGTGTCACCTCCGTGTGCGAAACGACATATGTAAACTGCCTTCTCCCGCCTTAATTTGTTTACACAGGCAGATTAGACCAACTAGAAATATCATGCTAAATTTTGGAATTATTCCAAGTTCGTTTGGCCTTTTATATACATTAATTGAATTTCTAGGCATTTAATGTGCATAATTCAAATTTGAACTACAAGCACATGCTCCAATGCACCAAAGTTGGTTGAAAAATCACATGTGTGTCCTTGGGTGAATTTCTAGGTCCCATGCAAGAAATGGGAATGAAATTCAAACGTCTGGGTGTCGTGGCTCGACCGGAAAGATTGAGAAACTTGGTTTTTCAATTCATGTAAATCCAAAACACGCCTGAAAATTATGAAACTTGGCATGGTGTCATGACATGGCACCAACATGCTGCAGTAATTTTTTTGGCCGAGTTGGGACAAGCTTTAGCTTCTCTCAAGAAGGCTCGTGGTTCCAAGAGGGAACGTGTTACCTCCGTGTGTGAAATGACATACGTACACTGCCTTCTCCCGCCTTAATTTGTTTACATAGGCAGATTAGACCAAATAGAAGTATCATGCTAAAATTTGGAATTATTCCGGGTTCTTTTGTCCTTTTTATGCATTAATTGAATTTCTGGGCATTTAATGTACATAATTCAAATTTGAACTACACGCACATGCTCCAGTGCACCAAAGTTGGTTGAAAAATCACATGTGTGTCCTTGGGTGAATTTCTAGGTCCCATGCAAGAAATGAGAATGAAATTCAAACATCTGGGTGTCGTGGCTCGGCTGGAAAGATTGAGAAACTTCATTTTTTAATTCCTGTAAATCCAAAACATGCCTGAAAATCATGAAACTTGGCATGTTGTCATGACATGGCACCAACATGTTGTGGTAATTTTTCTGTC